>NW_027469090.1:716785-1075177 GCF_051020765.1 Lasioglossum baleicum | reverse complement strand
TGCACTCGTAAAAACTTTTTCGCGAATCTTCGCGAATTTTTCGCGCGGTAAACCTTGATCTCCGCGTCCTCCGTCCGACGAGCCTACTCTCGCCCGCACCCGTCGACCCGTTCTCGAGCTGTACGGCGACAAAGAAACATTGATTTTTCACTAATTTGACGTCACCGAAAAAGTTACGGCCAACTGGGAATTAAAGGTATATTGCCTTTCCGAATCTTCCGGGAGCCCATCGGGCCTTCGGCCCCGCTCGGCTCGGCTCGGCTCGAGGTCGAGGTCGTCGGTAGCGACGATGGTGGCGGGGAGGTGCGCAATTGGTGTGTCATCGCCATCCCCCCCAACCCTCCCTCCCCCTTTAAAATTAATGGAAAATGTAAACCTAAACGTAGAGTCGGATTCGTAACCTCGAAGTTACAAGTCGATTCGCTCAACTATCAAGGGAGAGTAAACGGGGCGACTGTGGCGGCACTCGCCACCGATGCGAAGTCAGCATCACGAAGTTGGCGTTAAATTCGAACGTTTGAATCAGTTATTTTCTTTCCGGCCCTTTTCGGCCCTGAACCGTGGAAGCGCCGAAATTCGGGTTTCATTTTTAACGCGGCAGCTTATACCTCCCGAGCGTTACCGACTACTGCCGGTGGTGGTCGTTAAGTTATCCTCCGCCGAGGTCGACGCGCGTTACCGATGCACTCGTAAAACCTTTTTCGCGAATCTTCGCGAATTTTTCGCGCGGTAAACCTTTGTCTCCGCGTCCTCCGTCCGACGAGCCTACTCTCGCCCGCACCCGTCGACCCGTTCTCGAGCTATACGGCGACAAAGAAACATTGATTTTTCACTAATTTGACGTCACCGAAAAAGTTACGGCCAACTGGGAATTAAAGGTATATTGCCTTTCCGAATTTTCCGGGAGCCCATCGGGCCTTCGGCCCCGCTCGGCTCGGCTCGGCTCGAGGTCGAGGTCGTCGGTAGCGACGATGGTGGCGGGGAGGCGCGCGATTGGTCTGTCATCGCCATCCTCCCCCCCAACCCCCCTACCCCTTTAAAATTAATGGAAAATGTAAACCCAAACGTAGAGTCGGATTCGTAACCTCGAAGTTACAAGTCGATTTGCTCAACTATCAAGGGAGAGTAAACGCGGCGACTGTGGCGGCACTCGCCACCGATGCGAAGTCAGCATCACGAAGTTGGCGTTAAATTTGAACGTTTGAATCAGTTATTTTCTTTCCGGCCCTTTTCAGCCCTGAACCGTGGAAGCGCCGAAATTCGGGTTTCATTTTTAACGCGGCAGCTTATACCTCCCGAGCGTTACCGACTACTGCCGGTGGTGGTCGTTAAGTTATCCTCCGCCGAGGTCGACGCGCGTTACCGATGCACTCGTAAAAACTTTTTCGCGAATCTTCGCGAATTTTTCGCGCGGTAAACCTTTGTCTCCGCGTCCTCCGTCCGACGAGCCTACTCTCGCCCGCACCCGTCGACCCGTTCTCGAGCTATACGGCGACAAAGAAACATTGATTTTTCACTAATTTGACGTCACCGAAAAAGTTACGGCCAACTGCGAATTAAAGGTATATTGCCTTTCCGAATTTTCCGGGAGCCCATCGGGCCTTCGGCCCCGCTCGGCTCGGCTCGGCTCGAGGTCGAGGTCGTCGGTAGCGACGATGGTGGCGGGGAGGCGCGCGATTGGTCTGTCATCGCCATCCTCCCCCCAAACCCCCCTCCCTTTAAAATTAATGGAAAATGTAAACCTAAACGTAGAGTCGGATTCGTAACCTCGAAGTTACAAGTCAACTCGCTCAACTATCGAGGGAGAGTAAACGCGGCGACTGTGGCGGCACTCGCCACCGATGCGAAGTCAGCATCACGAAGTTGGCGTTAAATTCGAACGTTTGAATCAGTTATTTTCTTTCCGGCCCTTTTCAGCCCTGAACCGTGGAAGCGCCGAAATTCGGGTTTCATTTTTAACGCGGCAGCTTATACCTCCCGAGCGTTACCGACTACTGCCGGTGGTGGTCGGTAAGTTATCCTCCGCCGAGGTCGACGCGCGTTACCGATGCACTCGTAAAAACTTTTTCGCGAATCTTCGCGAATTTTTGCGCGCGGTAAACCTTTGTCTCCGCGTCCTCCGTCCGACGAGCCTACTCTCGTCCGCACCCGTCGACCCGTTCTCGAGCTATACGGCGACAAAGAAACTTTGATTTTTCACTAATTTGACGTCTCCAAAAAGTTACGGCCAACTGGGAATTAAAGGTATATTGCCTTTCCGAATTTTCCGGGAGCCCGTCGGGCCTTCGGCCCCGCTCGGCTCGGCTCGGCTCGAGGTCGAGGTCGTCGGTAGCGACGATGGTGGCGGTGAGGTGCGCAATTGGTGTGTCATCGCCATCCCCCCCAACCCCCCTCCCCCTTTAAAATTAATGGAAAATGTAAACCCAAACGTAGAGTCGGATTCGTAACCTCGAAGTTACAAGTCGATTCGCTCAACTATCAAGGGAGAGTAAACGCGGCGACTGTGGCGGCACTCGCCACCGATGCGAAGTCAGCATCACGAAGTTGGCGTTAAATTCGAACGTTTGAATCAGTTATTTTCTTTCCGGCCCTTTTCAGCCCTGAACCGTGGAAGCGCCGAAATTCGGGTTTCATTTTTAACGCGGCAGCTTATACCTCCCGAGCGTTACCGACTACTGCCGGTGGTGGTCGGTAAGTTATCCTCCGCCGAGGTCAACGCGCGTTACCGATGCACACGTAAAAAATATTTCGCAAATTTTCGCGAATTTTTCGCGCGGTAAACCTTCGTCTCCGCGTCCTCCGTCCGACGAGCCTACTCTCGCCCGCACCCGTCGACCCGTCCTCGAGCTATACGGCGACAAAGAAACTTTGATTTTTCACTAATTTGACGTCATCGAGAAAGTTACGGCCAACTGGGAATTAAAGGTATATCGCCTTTCCGAATTTTCCGGGAGCCCGTCGGGCCTTCGGCCCCGCTCGGCTCGGCTCGGCTCTGCTCGAGGTCGAGGTCGTCGGTAGCGACGATGGTGGCGGGGAGGTGCGCAATTGGTGTGTCATCGCCATCCCCCCCCCAAACCCCCCTCCCCCTTTAAAATTAATGGAAAATGTAAACCCAAACGTAAAGTCGGATTCGTAACCACGAAGTTACAAGTCGATTCGCTCAACTATCAAGGGAGAGTAAACGCGGCGACTGTGGCGGCACTCGCCACCGATGCGAAGTCAGCATCACGAAGTTGGCGTTAAATTCGAACGTTTGAATCAGTTATTTTCTTTCCGGCCCTTTTCAGCCCTGAACCGTGGAAGCGCCGAAATTCGGGTTTCATTTTTAACGCGGCAGCTTATACCTCCCGAGCGTTACCGACTACTGCCGGTGGTGGTCGTTAAGTTATCCTCCGCCGAGGTCGACGCGCGTTACCGATGCACTCGTAAAAACTTTTTCGCGAATCTTCGCGAATTTTTCGCGCGGTAAACCTTTGTCTCCGCGTCCTCCGTCCGACGAGCCTACTCTCGCCCGCACCCGTCGACCCGTTCTCGAGCTATACGGCGACAAAGAAACATTGATTTTTCACTAATTTGACGTCACCGAAAAAGTTACGGCCAACTGCGAATTAAAGGTATATTGCCTTTCCGAATTTTCCGGGAGCCCATCGGGCCTTCGGCCCCGCTCGGCTCGGCTCGGCTCGAGGTCGAGGTCGTCGGTAGCGACGATGGTGGCGGGGAGGCGCGCGATTGGTCTGTCATCGCCATCCTCCCCCCAAACCCCCCTCCCTTTAAAATTAATGGAAAATGTAAACCTAAACGTAGAGTCGGATTCGTAACCTCGAAGTTACAAGTCAACTCGCTCAACTATCGAGGGAGAGTAAACGCGGCGACTGTGGCGGCACTCGCCACCGATGCGAAGTCAGCATCACGAAGTTGGCGTTAAATTCGAACGTTTGAATCAGTTATTTTCTTTCCGGCCCTTTTCAGCCCTGAACCGTGGAAGCGCCGAAATTCGGGTTTCATTTTTAACGCGGCAGCTTATACCTCCCGAGCGTTACCGACTACTGCCGGTGGTGGTCGGTAAGTTATCCTCCGCCGAGGTCGACGCGCGTTACCGATGCACTCGTAAAAACTTTTTCGCGAATCTTCGCGAATTTTTGCGCGCGGTAAACCTTTGTCTCCGCGTCCTCCGTCCGACGAGCCTACTCTCGTCCGCACCCGTCGACCCGTTCTCGAGCTATACGGCGACAAAGAAACTTTGATTTTTCACTAATTTGACGTCACCAAAAAGTTACGGCCAACTGGGAATTAAAGGTATATTGCCTTTCCGAATTTTCCGGGAGCCCGTCGGGCCTTCGGCCCCGCTCGGCTCGGCTCGGCTCGAGGTCGAGGTCGTCGGTAGCGACGATGGCGGCGGTGAGGTGCGCAATTGGTGTGTCATCGCCATCCCCCCAACCCCCCTCCCCCTTTAAAATTAATGGAAAATGTAAACCCAAACGTAGAGTCGGATTCGTAACCTCGAAGTTACAAGTCGATTCGCTCAACTATCAAGGGAGAGTAAACGCGGCGACTGTGGCGGCACTCGCCACCGATGCGAAGTCAGCATCACGAAGTTTGCGTTAAATTCGAACGTTTGAATCAGTTATTTTCTTTCCGGCCCTATTCAGCCCTGAACCGTGGAAGCGCCGAAATTCGGGTTTCATTTTTAACGCGGCAGCTTATACCTCCCGAGCGTTACCGACTACTGCCGATGGTGGTCGGTAAGTTATCCTCCGCCGAGGTCGACGCGCGTTACCGATGCACACGTAAAAAATTTTTCGCAAATTTTCGCGAATTTTTCGCGCGGTAAACCTTCGTCTCCGCGTCCTCCGTCCGACGAGCCTACTCTCGCCCGCACCCGTCGACCCGTCCTCGAGCTATACGGCGACAAAGAAACTTTGATTTTTCACTAATTTGACGTCATCGAGAAAGTTACGGCCAACTGGGAATTAAAGGTATATCGCCTTTCCGAATTTTCCGGGAGCCCGTCGGGCCTTCGGCCCCGCTCGGCTCGGCTCGGCTCTGCTCGAGGTCGAGGTCGTCGGTAGCGACGATGGTGGCGGGGAGGTGCGCAATTGGTGTGTCATCGCCATCCCCCCCAACCCCCCCTCCCCCTTTAAAATTAATGGAAAATGTAAACCCAAACGTAGAGTCGGATTCGTAACCTCGAAGTTACAAGTCGATTCGCTCAACTATCAAGGGAGAGTAAACGGGGCGACTGTGGCGGCACTCGCCACCGATGCGAAGTCAGCATCACGAAGTTGGCGTTAAATTCGAACGTTTGAATCAGTTATTTTCTTTCCGGCCCTTTTCGGCCCTGAACCGTGGAAGCGCCGAAATTCGGGTTTCATTTTTAACGCGGCAGCTTATACCTCCCGAGCGTTACCGACTACTGCCGGTGGTGGTCGTTAAGTTATCCTCCGCCGAGGTCGACGCGCGTTACCGATGCACTCGTAAAAACATTTTCGCGAATCTTCGCGAATTTTTCGCGCGGTAAACCTTTGTCTCCGCGTCCTCCGTCCGACGAGCCTACTCTCGCCCGCACCCGTCGACCCGTTCTCGAGCTATACGGCGACAAAGAAACATTGATTTTTCACTAATTTGACGTCACCGAAAAAGTTACGGCCAACGGGGAATTAAAGGCATATCGCCTTTTTGAATTTTCCGAGAGCCCGTGGGGCCTTCGGCCCCGCTCTGCTCGGCTCGGCTCGGCTCGAGGTCGAGGTCGTCGGTAGCGACGATGGTGGCGGGGAGGTGCGCAATTGGTCTGTCATCGCCATCATCCCCCCAAACCCCCCTCCCCCTTTAAAATTAATGGAAAATGTAAACCCAAACGTAAAGTCGGATTCGTAACCACGAAGTTACAAGTCGATTCGCTCAACTATCAATGGAGAGTAAACGCGGCGACTGTGGCGGCACTCGCCACCGATGCGAAGTCAGCATCACGAAGTTGGCGTTAAATTCGAACGTTTGAATCAGTTATTTTCTTTCCGGCCCTTTTCAGCCCTGAACCGTGGAAGCGCCGAAATTCGGGTTTCATTTTTAACGCGGCAGCTTATACCTCCCGAGCGTTACCGACTACTGCCGGTGGTGGTCGTTAAGTTATCCTCCGCCGAGGTCGACGCGCGTTACCGATGCACTCGTAAAAACTTTTTCGCGAATCTTCGCGAATTTTTCGCGCGGTAAACCTTTGTCTCCGCGTCCTCCGTCCGACGAGCCTACTCTCGCCCGCACCCGTCGACCCGTTCTCGAGCTATACGGCGACAAAGAAACATTGATTTTTCACTAATTTGACGTCATCGAGAAAGTTACGGCCAACTGGGAATTAAAGGTATATCGCCTTTCCGAATTTTCCGGGAGCCCGTCGGGCCTTCGGCCCCGCTCGGCTCGGCTCGGCTCTGCTCGAGGTCGAGGTCGTCGGTAGCGACGATGGTGGCGGGGAGGTGCGCAATTGGTGTGTCATCGCCATCCCCCCCAACCCCCCCTCCCCCTTTAAAATTAATGGAAAATGTAAACCCAAACGTAGAGTCGGATTCGTAACCTCGAAGTTACAAGTCGATTCGCTCAACTATCAAGGGAGAGTAAACGGGGCGACTGTGGCGGCACTCGCCACCGATGCGAAGTCAGCATCACGAAGTTGGCGTTAAATTCGAACGTTTGAATCAGTTATTTTCTTTCCGGCCCTTTTCGGCCCTGAACCGTGGAAGCGCCGAAATTCGGGTTTCATTTTTAACGCGGCAGCTTATACCTCCCGAGCGTTACCGACTACTGCCGGTGGTGGTCGTTAAGTTATCCTCCGCCGAGGTCGACGCGCGTTACCGATGCACTCGTAAAAACTTTTTCGCGAATCTTCGCGAATTTTTCGCGCGGTAAACCTTTGTCTCCGCGTCCTCCGTCCGACGAGCCTACTCTCGCCCGCACCCGTCGACCCGTTCTCGAGCTATACGGCGACAAAGAAACATTGATTTTTCACTAATTTGACGTCACCGAAAAAGTTACGGCCAACTGGGAATTAAAGGCATATCGCCTTTTTGAATTTTCCGAGAGCCCGTCGGGCCTTCGGCCCCGCTCTGCTCGGCTCGGCTCGGCTCGAGGTCGAGGTCGTCGGTAGCGACGATGGTGGCGGGGAGGTGCGCAATTGGTCTGTCATCGCCATCATCCCCCCAAACCCCCCTCCCCCTTTAAAATTAATGGAAAATGTAAACCCAAACGTAAAGTCGGATTCGTAACCACGAAGTTACAAGTCGATTCGCTCAACTATCAATGGAGAGTAAACGCGGCGACTGTGGCGGCACTCGCCACCGATGCGAAGTCAGCATCACGAAGTTGGCGTTAAATTCGAACGTTTGAATCAGTTATTTTCTTTCCGGCCCTTTTCAGCCCTGAACCGTGGAAGCGCCGAAATTCGGGTTTCATTTTTAACGCGGCAGCTTATACCTCCCGAGCGTTACCGACTACTGCCGGTGGTGGTCGTTAAGTTATCCTCCGCCGAGGTCGACGCGCGTTACCGATGCACTCGTAAAAACTTTTTCGCGAATCTTCGCGAATTTTTCGCGCGGTAAACCTTTGTCTCCGCGTCCTCCGTCCGACGAGCCTACTCTCGCCCGCACCCGTCGACCCGTTCTCGAGCTATACGGCGACAAAGAAACATTGATTTTTCACTAATTTGACGTCACCGAAAAAGTTACGGCCAACTGCGAATTAAAGGTATATTGCCTTTCCGAATTTTCCGGGAGCCCATCGGGCCTTCGGCCCCGCTCGGCTCGGCTCGGCTCGAGGTTGAGGTCGTCGGTAGCGACGATGGTGGCGGGGAGATGCGCAATTGGTGTGTCATCGCCATCCCCCCCAACCCCCCCTCCCCCTTTAAAATTAATGGAAAATGTAAACCCAAACGTAGAGGCGGATTCGTAACCTCGAAGTTACAAGTCGATTCGCTCAACTATCAAGGGAGAGTAAACGGGGCGACTGTGGCGGCACTCGCCACCGATGCGAAGTCAGCATCACGAAGTTGGCGTTAAATTCGAACGTTTGAATCAGTTATTTTCTTTCCGGCCCTTTTCGGCCCTGAACCGTGGAAGCGCCGAAATTCGGGTTTCATTTTTAACGCGGCAGCTTATACCTCCCGAGCGTTACCGACTACTGCCGGTGGTGGTCGTTAAGTTATCCTCCGCCGAGGTCGACGCGCGTTACCGATGCACTCGTAAAAACTTTTTCGCGAATTTTCGCGAATTTTTCGCGCGGTAAACCTTTGTCTCCGGGTCCTCCGTCCGACGAGCCTACTCTCGCCCGCACCCGTCGACCCGTTCTCGAGCTGTACGGCGACAAAGAAACATTGATTTTTCACTAATTTGACGTCACCGAAAAAGTTACGGTCAACTGGGAATTAAAGGTATATTGCCTTTCCGAATTTTCCGGGAGCCCATCGGGCCTTCGGCCCCGCTCGGCTCGGCTCGGCTCGAGGTCGAGGTCGTCGGTAGCGACGATGGTGGCGGGGAGGCGCGCGATTGGTCTGTCATCGCCATCCTCCCCCCAAACCCCCCTCCCTTTAAAATTAATGGAAAATGTAAACCTAAACGTAGAGTCGGATTCGTAACCTCGAAGTTACAAGTCAACTCGCTCAACTATCGAGGGAGAGTAAACGCGGTGACTGTGGCGGCACTCGCCACCGATGCGAAGTCAGCATCACGAAGTTGGCGTTAAATTCGAACGTTTGAATCAGTTATTTTCTTTCCGGCCCTTTTCAGCCCTGAACCGTGGAAGCGCCGAAATTCGGGTTTCATTTTTAACGCGGCAGCTTATACCTCCCGAGCGTTACCGACTACTGCCGGTGGTGGTCGGTAAGTTATCCTCCGCCGAGGTCGACGCGCGTTACCGATGCACTCGTAAAAACTTTTTCGCGAATCTTCGCGAATTTTTGCGCGCGGTAAACCTTTGTCTCCGCGTCCTCCGTCCGACGAGCCTACTTTCGCCCGCACCCGTCGACCCGTTCTCGAGCTATACGGCGACAAAGAAACTTTGATTTTTCACTAATTTGACGTCACCAAAAAGTTACGGCCAACTGGGAATTAAAGGTATATTGCCTTTCCGAATTTTCCGGGAGCCCGTCGGGCCTTCGGCCCCGCTCGGCTCGGCTCGGCTCGAGGTCGAGGTCGTCGGTAGCGACGATGGTGGCGGTGAGGTGCGCAATTGGTGTGTCATCGCCATCCCCCCCAACCCCCCTCCACCTTTAAAATTAATGGAAAATGTAAACCCAAACGTAGAGTCGGATTCGTAACCTCGAAGTTACAAGTCGATTCGCTCAACTATCAAGGGAGAGTAAACGCGGCGACTGTGGCGGCACTCGCCACCGATGCGAAGTCAGCATCACGAAGTTGGCGTTAAATTCGAACGTTTGAATCAGTTATTTTCTTTCCGGCCCTTTTCAGCCCTGAACCGTGGAAGCGCCGAAATTCGGGTTTCATTTTTAACGCGGCAGCTTATACCTCCCGAGCGTTACCGACTACTGCCGGTGGTGGTCGGTAAGTTATCCTCCGCCGAGGTCGACGCGCGTTACCGATGCACACGTAAAAAATTTTTCGCAAATTTTCGCGAATTTTTCGCGCGGTAAACCTTCGTCTCCGCGTCCTCCGTCCGACGATTCTACTCTCGCCCGCACCCGTCGACCCGTCCTCGAGCTATACGGCGACAAAGAAACTTTGATTTTTCACTAATTTGACGTCATCGAGAAAGTTACAGCCACCTGGGAATTAAAGGTATATCGCCTTTCCGAATTTTCCGGGAGCCCGTCGGGCCTTCGGCCCCGCTCGGCTCGGCTCGGCTCTGCTCGAGGTCGAGGTCGTCGGTAGCGACGATGGTGGCGGGGAGGCGCGCGATTGGTCTGTCATCGCCATCCTCCCCCCAAACCCCCCTCCCTTTAAAATTAATGGAAAATGTAAACCTAAACGTAGAGTCGGATTCGTAACCTCGAAGTTACAAGTCGATTCGCTCAACTATCAAGGGAGAGTAAACGGGGCGACTGTGGCGGCACTCGCCACCGATGCGAAGTCAGCATCACGAAGTTGGCGTTAAATTCGAACGTTTGAATCAGTTATTTTCTTTCCGGCCCTTTTCAGCCCTGAACCGTGGAAGCGCCGAAATTCGGGTTTCATTTTTAACGCGGCAGCTTATACCTCCCGAGCGTTACCGACTACTGCCGGTGGTGGTCGTTAAGTTATCCTCCGCCGAGGTCGACGCGCGTTACCGATGCACTCGTAAAAACTTTTTCGCGAATCTTCGCGAATTTTTCGCGCGGTAAACCTTTGTCTCCGCGTCCTCCGTCCGACGAGCCTACTCTCGCCCGCACCCGTCGACCCGTTCTCGAGCTATACGGCGACATAGAAACATTGATTTTTCACTAATTTGACGTCACCGAAAAAGTTACGGCCAACTGGGAATTAAAGGCATATCGCCTTTTTGAATTTTCCGAGAGCCCGTCGGGCCTTCGGCCCCGCTCTGCTCGGCTCGGCTCGGCTCGAGGTCGAGGTCGTCGGTAGCGACGATGGTGGCGGGGAGGTGCGCAATTGGTCTGTCATCGCCATCATCCCCCCAAACCCCCCTCCCCCTTTAAAATTAATGGAAAATGTAAACCCAAACGTAAAGTCGGATTCGTAACCACGAAGTTACAAGTCGATTCGCTCAACTATCAATGGAGAGTAAACGCGGCGACTGTGGCGGCACTCGCCACCGATGCGAAGTCAGCATCACGAAGTTGGCGTTAAATTCGAACGTTTGAATCAGTTATTTTCTTTCCGGCCCTTTTCAGCCCTGAACCGTGGAAGCGCCGAAATTCGGGTTTCATTTTTAACGCGGCAGCTTATACCTCCCGAGCGTTACCGACTACTGCCGGTGGTGGTCGTTAAGTTATCCTCCGCCGAGGTCGACGCGCGTTACCGATGCACTCGTAAAAACTTTTTCGCGAATCTTCGCGAATTTTTCGCGCGGTAAACCTTTGTCTCCGCGTCCTCCGTCCGACGAGCCTACTCTCGCCCGCACCCGTCGACCCGTTCTCGAGCTATACGGCGACAAAGAAACATTGATTTTTCACTAATTTGACGTCACCGAAAAAGTTACGGCCAACTGCGAATTAAAGGTATATTGCCTTTCCGAATTTTCCGGGAGCCCATCGGGCCTTCGGCCCCGCTCGGCTCGGCTCGGCTCGAGGTTGAGGTCGTCGGTAGCGACGATGGTGGCGGGGAGATGCGCAATTGGTGTGTCATCGCCATCCCCCCCAACCCCCCCTCCCCCTTTAAAATTAATGGAAAATGTAAACCCAAACGTAGAGGCGGATTCGTAACCTCGAAGTTACAAGTCGATTCGCTCAACTATCAAGGGAGAGTAAACGGGGCGACTGTGGCGGCACTCGCCACCGATGCGAAGTCAGCATCACGAAGTTGGCGTTAAATTCGAACGTTTGAATCAGTTATTTTCTTTCCGGCCCTTTTCGGCCCTGAACCGTGGAAGCGCCGAAATTCGGGTTTCATTTTTAACGCGGCAGCTTATACCTCCCGAGCGTTACCGACTACTGCCGGTGGTGGTCGTTAAGTTATCCTCCGCCGAGGTCGACGCGCGTTACCGATGCACTCGTAAAAACTTTTTCGCGAATTTTCGCGAATTTTTCGCGCGGTAAACCTTTGTCTCCGGGTCCTCCGTCCGACGAGCCTACTCTCGCCCGCACCCGTCGACCCGTTCTCGAGCTGTACGGCGACAAAGAAACATTGATTTTTCACTAATTTGACGTCACCGAAAAAGTTACGGTCAACTGGGAATTAAAGGTATATTGCCTTTCCGAATTTTCCGGGAGCCCATCGGGCCTTCGGCCCCGCTCGGCTCGGCTCGGCTCGAGGTCGAGGTCGTCGGTAGCGACGATGGTGGCGGGGAGGCGCGCGATTGGTCTGTCATCGCCATCCTCCCCCCAAACCCCCCTCCCTTTAAAATTAATGGAAAATGTAAACCTAAACGTAGAGTCGGATTCGTAACCTCGAAGTTACAAGTCAACTCGCTCAACTATCGAGGGAGAGTAAACGCGGTGACTGTGGCGGCACTCGCCACCGATGCGAAGTCAGCATCACGAAGTTGGCGTTAAATTCGAACGTTTGAATCAGTTATTTTCTTTCCGGCCCTTTTCAGCCCTGAACCGTGGAAGCGCCGAAATTCGGGTTTCATTTTTAACGCGGCAGCTTATACCTCCCGAGCGTTACCGACTACTGCCGGTGGTGGTCGGTAAGTTATCCTCCGCCGAGGTCGACGCGCGTTACCGATGCACTCGTAAAAACTTTTTCGCGAATCTTCGCGAATTTTTGCGCGCGGTAAACCTTTGTCTCCGCGTCCTCCGTCCGACGAGCCTACTTTCGCCCGCACCCGTCGACCCGTTCTCGAGCTATACGGCGACAAAGAAACTTTGATTTTTCACTAATTTGACGTCACCAAAAAGTTACGGCCAACTGGGAATTAAAGGTATATTGCCTTTCCGAATTTTCCGGGAGCCCGTCGGGCCTTCGGCCCCGCTCGGCTCGGCTCGGCTCGAGGTCGAGGTCGTCGGTAGCGACGATGGTGGCGGTGAGGTGCGCAATTGGTGTGTCATCGCCATCCCCCCCAACCCCCCTCCACCTTTAAAATTAATGGAAAATGTAAACCCAAACGTAGAGTCGGATTCGTAACCTCGAAGTTACAAGTCGATTCGCTCAACTATCAAGGGAGAGTAAACGCGGCGACTGTGGCGGCACTCGCCACCGATGCGAAGTCAGCATCACGAAGTTGGCGTTAAATTCGAACGTTTGAATCAGTTATTTTCTTTCCGGCCCTTTTCAGCCCTGAACCGTGGAAGCGCCGAAATTCGGGTTTCATTTTTAACGCGGCAGCTTATACCTCCCGAGCGTTACCGACTACTGCCGGTGGTGGTCGGTAAGTTATCCTCCGCCGAGGTCGACGCGCGTTACCGATGCACACGTAAAAAATTTTTCGCAAATTTTCGCGAATTTTTCGCGCGGTAAACCTTCGTCTCCGCGTCCTCCGTCCGACGATTCTACTCTCGCCCGCACCCGTCGACCCGTCCTCGAGCTATACGGCGACAAAGAAACTTTGATTTTTCACTAATTTGACGTCATCGAGAAAGTTACAGCCACCTGGGAATTAAAGGTATATCGCCTTTCCGAATTTTCCGGGAGCCCGTCGGGCCTTCGGCCCCGCTCGGCTCGGCTCGGCTCTGCTCGAGGTCGAGGTCGTCGGTAGCGACGATGGTGGCGGGGAGGCGCGCGATTGGTCTGTCATCGCCATCCTCCCCCCAAACCCCCCTCCCTTTAAAATTAATGGAAAATGTAAACCTAAACGTAGAGTCGGATTCGTAACCTCGAAGTTACAAGTCGATTCGCTCAACTATCAAGGGAGAGTAAACGGGGCGACTGTGGCGGCACTCGCCACCGATGCGAAGTCAGCATCACGAAGTTGGCGTTAAATTCGAACGTTTGAATCAGTTATTTTCTTTCCGGCCCTTTTCAGCCCTGAACCGTGGAAGCGCCGAAATTCGGGTTTCATTTTTAACGCGGCAGCTTATACCTCCCGAGCGTTACCGACTACTGCCGGTGGTGGTCGTTAAGTTATCCTCCGCCGAGGTCGACGCGCGTTACCGATGCACTCGTAAAAACTTTTTCGCGAATCTTCGCGAATTTTTCGCGCGGTAAACCTTTGTCTCCGCGTCCTCCGTCCGACGAGCCTACTCTCGCCCGCACCCGTCGACCCGTTCTCGAGCTATACGGCGACAAAGAAACATTGATTTTTCACTAATTTGACGTCACCGAAAAAGTTACGGCCAACTGGGAATTAAAGGTATATTGCCTTTCCGAATTTTCCGGGAGCCCATCGGGCCTTCGGCCCCGCTCGGCTCGGCTCGGCTCGAGGTCGAGGTCGTCGGTAGCGACGATGGTGGCGGGGAGGCGCGCGATTGGTCTGTCATCGCCATCCTCCCCCCAAACCCCCCTCCCTTTAAAATTAATGGAAAATGTAAACCTAAACGTAGAGTCGGATTCGTAACCTCGAAGTTACAAGTCAACTCGCTCAACTATCGAGGGAGAGTAAACGCGGCGACTGTGGCGGCACTCGCCACCGATGCGAAGTCAGCATCACGAAGTTGGCGTTAAATTCGAACGTTTGAATCAGTTATTTTCTTTCCGGCCCTTTTCAGCCCTGAACCGTGGAAGCGCCGAAATTCGGGTTTCATTTTTAACGCGGCAGCTTATGCCTCCCGAGCGTTACCGACTACTGCCGGTGGTGGTCGGTAAGTTATCCTCCGCCGAGGTCGACGCGCGTTACCGATGCACTCGTAAAAACTTTTTCGCGAATCTTCGCGAATTTTTCGCGCGGTAAACCTTTGTCTCCGCGTCCTTCGTCCGACGAGCCTACTCTCGCCCGCACCCGTCGACCCGTTCTCGAGCTATACGGCGACAAAGAAACTTTGATTTTTCACTAATTTGACGTCACCGAAAAAGTTACGGCCAACTGGGAATTAAAGGTATATTGCCTTTCCGAATTTTCCGGGAGCCCGTCGGGCATCCGGCCCCGCTCGGCTCGGCTCGGCTCGAGGTCGAGGTCGTCGGTAGCGACGATGGTGGCGGGGAGGTGCGCAATTGGTGTGTCATCGCCATCCCCCCCAACCCCCCCACCCCTTTAAAATTAATGGAAAATGTAAACCCAAACGTAGAGTCGGATTCGTAACCTCGAAGTTACAAGTCGATTCGCTCAACTATCAAGGGAGAGTAAACGGGGCGACTGTGGCGGCACTCGCCACCGATGCGAAGTCAGCATCACGAAGTTGGCGTTAAATTCGAACGTTTGAATCAGTTATTTTCTTTCCGGCCCTTTTGGCCCTGAACCGTGGAAGCGCCGAAATTCGGGTTTCATTTTTAACGCGGCAGCTTATACCTCCCGAGCGTTACCGACTACTGCCGGTGGTGGTCGTTAAGTTATCCTCCGCCGAGGTCGACGCGCGTTACCGATGCACACGTAAAAAATTTTTCGCGAATTTTCGCGAATTTTTCGCGCGGTAAACCTTCGTCTCCGCGTCCTCCGTCCGACGAGCCTACTCTCGCCCGCACCCGTCGACCCGTTCTCGAGCTATACGGCGACAAAGAAACTTTGATTTTTCACTAATTTGACGTCATCGAGAAAGTTACGGCCAACTGGGAATGAAAGGCATATCGCCTTTTTGAATTTTCCGAGAGCCCGTCGGGCCTTCGGCCCCGCTCTGCTCGGCTCTGCTCGGCTCGAGGTCGAGGTCGTCGGTAGCGACGATGGTGGCGGGGAGGTGCGCAATTGGTCTGTCATCGCCATCCTCCCCCCAAACCCCCCTCCCCCTTTAAAATTAATGGAAAATGTAAACCCAAACGTAAAGTCGGATTCGTAACCACGAAGTTACAAGTCGATTCGCTCAACTATCAAGGGAGAGTAAACGCGGCGACTGTGGCGGCACTCGCCACCGATGCGAAGTCAGCATCACGAAGTTGGCGTTAAATTCGAACGTTTGAATCAGTTATTTTCTTTCCGGCCCTTTTCAGCCCTGAACCGTGGAAGCGCCGAAATTCGGTTTTCATTTTTAACGCGGCAGCTTATACCTCACGAGCGTTACCAACTACTGCCGGTGGTGGTCGGTAAGTTATCCTCCGCCGAGGTCGACGCGCGTTACCGATGCACTCGTAAAAACTTTTTCGCGAATCTTCGCGAATTTTTCGCGCGGTAAACCTTTGTCTCCGCGTCCTTCGTCCGACGAGCCTACTCTCGCCCGCACCCGTCGACCCGTTCTCGAGCTATACGGCGACAAAGAAACTTTGATTTTTCACTAATTTGACGTCACCGAAAAAGTTACGGCCAACTGGGAATTAAAGGTATATTGCCTTTCCGAATTTTCCGGGAGCCCGTCGGGCATCCGGCCCCGCTCGGCTCGGCTCGGCTCGAGGTCGAGGTCGTCGGTAGCGACGATGGTGGCGGGGAGGTGCGCAATTGGTGTGTCATCGCCATCCCCCCCAACCCCCCCACCCCTTTAAAATTAATGGAAAATGTAAACCCAAACGTAGAGTCGGATTCGTAACCTCGAAGTTACAAGTCGATTCGCTCAACTATCAAGGGAGAGTAAACGGGGCGACTGTGGCGGCACTCGCCACCGATGCGAAGTCAGCATCACGAAGTTGGCGTTAAATTCGAACGTTTGAATCAGTTATTTTCTTTCCGGCCCTTTTGGCCCTGAACCGTGGAAGCGCCGAAATTCGGGTTTCATTTTTAACGCGGCAGCTTATACCTCCCGAGCGTTACCGACTACTGCCGGTGGTGGTCGTTAAGTTATCCTCCGCCGAGGTCGACGCGCGTTACCGATGCACACGTAAAAAATTTTTCGCGAATTTTCGCGAATTTTTCGCGCGGTAAACCTTCGTCTCCGCGTCCTCCGTCCGACGAGCCTACTCTCGCCCGCACCCGTCGACCCGTTCTCGAGCTATACGGCGACAAAGAAACTTTGATTTTTCACTAATTTGACGTCATCGAGAAAGTTACGGCCAACTGGGAATGAAAGGCATATCGCCTTTTTGAATTTTCCGAGAGCCCGTCGGGCCTTCGGCCCCGCTCTGCTCGGCTCTGCTCGGCTCGAGGTCGAGGTCGTCGGTAGCGACGATGGTGGCGGGGAGGTGCGCAATTGGTCTGTCATCGCCATCCTCCCCCCAAACCCCCCTCCCCCTTTAAAATTAATGGAAAATGTAAACCCAAACGTAAAGTCGGATTCGTAACCACGAAGTTACAAGTCGATTCGCTCAACTATCAAGGGAGAGTAAACGCGGCGACTGTGGCGGCACTCGCCACCGATGCGAAGTCAGCATCACGAAGTTGGCGTTAAATTCGAACGTTTGAATCAGTTATTTTCTTTCCGGCCCTTTTCAGCCCTGAACCGTGGAAGCGCCGAAATTCGGTTTTCATTTTTAACGCGGCAGCTTATACCTCACGAGCGTTACCAACTACTGCCGGTGGTGGTCGGTAAGTTATCCTCCGCCGAGGTCGACGCGCGTTACCGATGCACTCGTAAAAACTTTTTCGCGAATCTTCGCGAATTTTTCGCGCGGTAAACCTTGATCTCCGCGTCCTCCGTCCGACGAGCCTACTCTCGCCCGCACCCGTCGACCCGTTCTCGAGCTATACGGCGACAAAGAAATCGCAAAATTTCACTAATTGGACGTCAGCGAAAAAGTTACGGCCAACTGGGAATTAAAGGTATATCGCCTTCCCGAATTTTCCGGGAGCCCATCGGGCCTTCGGCCTCGCTCGGCACGGCTCGGCTCGAGGTCGAGGTCGTCGGTAGCGACGATGGTGGCGGGGAGGCGCGCGATTGGTCTGTCATCGCCATCCTCCCCCCAAACCCCCCTCCCTTTAAAATTAATGGAAAATGTAAACCTAAACGTAGAGTCGGATTCGTAACCTCGAAGTTACAAGTCAACTCGCTCAACTATCGAGGGAGAGTAAACGCGGCGACTGTGGCGGCACTCGCCACCGATGCGAAGTCAGCATCACGAAGTTGGCGTTAAATTCGAACGTTTGAACCAGTTATTTTCTTTCCGGCCCTTTTCAGCCCTGAACCGTGGAAGCGCCGAAATTCGGGTTTCATTTTTAACGCGGCAGCTTACACCTCCCGAGCGTTACCGACTACTGCCGGTGGTGGTCGTTAAGTTATCCTCCGCCGAGGTCGACGCGCGTTACCGATGCACTCGTAAAAACTTTTTCGCGAATCTTCGCGAATTTTTCGCGCGGTAAACCTTCGTCTCCGCGTCCTCCGTCCGACGAGCCTACTCTCGCCCGCACCCGTCGATCCGTCCTCGAGCTATACGGCGACAAAGAAACTTTGATTTTTCACTAATTTGACGTCATCGAGAAAGTTACGGCCAACTGGGAATTAAAGGTATATTGCCTTTCCGAATTTTCCGGGAGCCCATCGGGCCTTCGGCCCCGCTCGGCTCGGCTCGGCTCGAGGTCGAGGTCGTCGGTAGCGACGATGGTGGCGGGGAGGCGCGCGATTGGTCTGTCATCGCCATCCTCCCCCCCAACCCCCCTACCCCTTTAAAATTAATGGAAAATGTAAACCCAAACGTAGAGTCGGATTCGTAACCTCGAAGTTACAAGTCGATTCGCTCAACTATCAAGGGAGAGTAAACGCGGCGACTGTGGCGGCACTCGCCACCGATGCGAAGTCAGCATCACGAAGTTGGCGTTAAATTTGAACGTTTGAATCAGTTATTTTCTTTCCGGCCCTTTTCAGCCCTGAACCGTGGAAGCGCCGAAATTCGGGTTTCATTTTTAACGCGGCAGCTTATACCTCCCGAGCGTTACCGACTACTGCCGGTGGTGGTCGTTAAGTTATCCTCCGCCGAGGTCGACGCGCGTTACCGATGCACTCGTAAAAACTTTTTCGCGAATCTTCGCGAATTTTTGCGCGCGGTAAACCTTTGTCTCCGCGTCCTCCGTCCGACGAGCCTACTTTCGCCCGCACCCGTCGACCCGTTCTCGAGCTATACGGCGACAAAGAAACTTTGATTTTTCACTAATTTGACGTCACCAAAAAGTTACGGCCAACTGGGAATTAAAGGTATATTGCCTTTCCGAATTTTCCGGGAGCCCGTCGGGCCTTCGGCCCCGCTCGGCTCGGCTCGGCTCGAGGTCGAGGTCGTCGGTAGCGACGATGGTGGCGGTGAGGTGCGCAATTGGTGTGTCATCGCCATCCCCCCCAACCCCCCTCCACCTTTAAAATTAATGGAAAATGTAAACCCAAACGTAGAGTCGGATTCGTAACCTCGAAGTTACAAGTCGATTCGCTCAACTATCAAGGGAGAGTAAACGCGGCGACTGTGGCGGCACTCGCCACCGATGCGAAGTCAGCATCACGAAGTTGGCGTTAAATTCGAACGTTTGAATCAGTTATTTTCTTTCCGGCCCTTTTCAGCCCTGAACCGTGGAAGCGCCGAAATTCGGGTTTCATTTTTAACGCGGCAGCTTATACCTCCCGAGCGTTACCGACTACTGCCGGTGGTGGTCGGTAAGTTATCCTCCGCCGAGGTCGACGCGCGTTACCGATGCACACGTAAAAAATTTTTCGCAAATTTTCGCGAATTTTTCGCGCGGTAAACCTTCGTCTCCGCGTCCTCCGTCCGACGATTCTACTCTCGCCCGCACCCGTCGACCCGTCCTCGAGCTATACGGCGACAAAGAAACTTTGATTTTTCACTAATTTGACGTCATCGAGAAAGTTACGGCCACCTGGGAATTAAAGGTATATCGCCTTTCCGAATTTTCCGGGAGCCCGTCGGGCCTTCGGCCCCGCTCGGCTCGGCTCGGCTCTGCTCGAGGTCGAGGTCGTCGGTAGCGACGATGGTGGCGGGGAGGTGCGCAATTGGTGTGTCATCTCCATCCCCCCCAACCCCCCCTCCCCCTTTAAAATTAATGGAAAATGTAAACCCAAACGTAGGGTCGGATTCGTAACCTCGAAGTTACAAGTCGATTCGCTCAACTATCAAGGGAGAGTAAACGGGGCGACTGTGGCGGCACTCGCCACCGATGCGAAGTCAGCATCACGAAGTTGGCGTTAAATTCGAACGTTTGAATCAGTTATTTTCTTTCCGGCCCTTTTCGGCCCTGAACCGTGGAAGCGCCGAAATTCGGGTTTCATTTTTAACGCGGCAGCGTATACCTCCCGAGCGTTACCGACTACTGCCGGTGGTGGTCGTTAAGTTATCCTCCGCCGAGGTCGACGCGCGTTACCGATGCACTCGTAAAAACTTTTTCGCGAATCTTCGCGAATTTTTCGCGCGGTAAACCTTTGTCTCCGCGTCCTCCGTCCGACGAGCCTACTCTCGCCCGCACCCGTCGACCCGTTCTCGAGCTATACGGCGACAAAGAAACATTGATTTTTCACTAATTTGACGTCACCGAAAAAGTTACGGCCAACTGGGAATTAAAGGTATATTGCCTTTCCGAATTTTCCGGGAGCCCATCGGGCCTTCGGCCCCGCTCGGCTCGGCTCGGCTCGAGGTCGAGGTCGTCGGTAGCGACGATGGTGGCGGGGAGGCGCGCGATTGGTCTGTCATCGCCATCCTCCCCCCAAACCCCCCTCCCTTTAAAATTAATGGAAAATGTAAACCCAAACGTAGAGTCGGATTCGTAACCTCGAAGTTACAAGTCGATTCGCTCAACTACCAAGGGAGAGTAAACGGGGCGACTGTGGCGGCACTCGCCACCGATGTGAAGTCAGCATCACGAAGTTGGCGTTAAATTCGAACGTTTGAATCAGTTATTATCTTTCCGGCCCTTTTCAGCCATGAACCGTGGAAGCGCCGAAATTCGGGTTTCATTTTTAACGCGGCAGCTTATACCCCCCGAGTGTTACCGACCACTGCCGGTGGTGGTCGGTAAGTTATCCTCCGCCGAGGTCGACGCGCGTTACCGATGCACACGTAAAAAATTTTTCGCGAATTTTCGCGAATTTTTCGCGCGGTAAACCTTCGTCTCCGCGTCCTCCGTCCGACGAGCCTACTCTCGCCCGCACCCGTCGACCCGTCCTCGAGCTATACGGCGACAAAGAAACTTTGATTTTTCACTAATTTGACGTCATCGAGAAAGTTACGGCCAACTGGGAATTAAAGGTATATCGCCTTTCCGAATTTTCCGGGAGCCCATCGGGCCTTCGGCCTCGCTCGGCACGGCTCGGCTCGGCTCGAGGTCGAGGTCGTCGGTAGCGACGATGGTGGCGGGGAGGTGCGCAATTGGTGTGTCATCGCCATCCCCCTAACCCCCCCCCTTTAAAATTAATGGAAAATGTAAACCCAAACGTAGAGTCGGATTCGTAACCTCGAAGTTACAAGTCGATTCGCTCAACTATCAAGGGAGAGTAAACGCGGCGACTGTGGCGGCACTCGCCACCGATGCGAAGTCAGCATCACGAAGTTGGCGTTAAATTCGAACGTTTGAATCAGTTATTTTCTTTCCGGCCCTTTTCAGCCCTGAACCGTGGAAGCGCCGAAATTCGGGTTTCATTTTTAACGCGGCAGCTTATACCTCCCGAGCGTTACCGACTACTGCCGGTGGTGGTCGTTAAGTTATCCTCCGCCGAGGTCGACGCGCGTTACCGATGCACTCGTAAAAACTTTTTCGCGAATTTTCGCGAATTTTTCGCGCGGTAAACCTTTGTCTCCGCGTCCTCCGTCCGACGAGCCTACTTTCGCCCGCACCCGTCGACCCGTTCTCGAGCTATACGGCGACAAAGAAACTTTGATTTTTCACTAATTTGACGTCACCAAAAAGTTACGGCCAACTGGGAATTAAAGGTATATTGCCTTTCCGAATTTTCCGGGAGCCCGTCGGGCCTTCGGCTCCGCTCGGCTCGGCTCGGCTCGAGGTCGAGGTCGTCGGTAGCGACGATGGTGGCGGTGAGGTGCGCAATTGGTGTGTCATCGCCATCCCCCCCAACCCCCCTCCCCCTTTAAAATTAATGGAAAATGTAAACCCAAACGTAGAGTCGGATTCGTAACCTCGAAGTTACAAGTCGATTCGCTCAACTATCAAGGGAGAGTAAACGCGGCGACTGTGGCGGCACTCGCCACCGATGCGAAGTCAGCATCACGAAGTTGGCGTTAAATTCAAACGTTTGATTCAGTTATTTTCTTTCCGGCCCTTTTCAGCCCTGAACCGTGGAAGCGCCGAAATTCGGGTTTCATTTTTAACGCGGCAGCTTATACCTCCCGAGCGTTACCGACTACTGCCGGTGGTGGTCGGTAAGTTATCCTCCGCCGAGGTCGACGCGCGTTACCGATGCACACGTAAAAAATTTTTCGCAAATTTTCGCGAATTGTTCACGCGGTAAACCTTCGTCTCCGCGTCCTCCGTCCGACGAGCCTACTCTCGCCCGCACCCGTCGACCCGTTCTCGAGCTATACGGCGACAAAGAAACATTGATTTTTCACTAATTTGACGTCACCGAAAAAGTTACGGCCAACTGGGAATTAAAGGTATATTGCCCTTCCGAATTTTCCGGGAGCCCATCGGGCCTTCGGCCCCGCTCGGCTCGGCTCGGCTCGAGGTCGAGGTCGTCGGTAGCGACGATGGTGGCGGGGAGGCGCGCGATTGGTCTGTCATCGCCATCCTCCCCCCCAACCCCCCTACCCCTTTAAAATTAATGGAAAATGTAAACCCAAACGTAGAGTCGGATTCGTAACCTCGAAGTTACAAGTCGATTCGCTCAACTATCAAGGGAGAGTAAACGCGGCGACTGTGGCGGCACTCGCCACCGATGCGAAGTCAGCATCACGAAGTTGGCGTTAAATTTGAACGTTTGAATCAGTTATTTTCTTTCCGGCCCTTTTCAGCCCTGAACCGTGGAAGCGCCGAAATTCGGGTTTCATTTTTAACGCGGCAGCTTATACCTCCCGAGCGTTACCGACTACTGCCGGTGGTGGTCGTTAAGTTATCCTCCGCCGAGGTCGACGCGCGTTACCGATGCACTCGTAAAAACTTTTTCGCGAATCTTCGCGAATTTTTCGCGCGGTAAACCTTTGTCTCCGCGTCCTCCGTCCGACGAGCCTACTCTCGCCCGCACCCGTCGACCCGTTCTCGAGCTGTACGGCGACAAAGAAACATTGATTTTTCACTAATTTGACGTCACCGAAAAAGTTACGGCCAACTGCGAATTAAAGGTATATTGCCTTTCCGAATTTTCCGGGAGCCCATCGGGCCTTCGGCCCCGCTCGGCTCGGCTCGGCTCGAGGTTGAGGTCGTCGGTAGCGACGATGGTGGCGGGGAGATGCGCAATTGGTGTGTCATCGCCATCCCCCCCAACCCCCCCTCCCCCTTTAAAATTAATGGAAAATGTAAACCCAAACGTAGAGTCGGATTCGTAACCTCGAAGTTACAAGTCGATTCGCTCAACTATCAAGGGAGAGTAAACGGGGCGACTGTGGCGGCACTCGCCACCGATGCGAAGTCAGCATCACGAAGTTGGCGTTAAATTCGAACGTTTGAATCAGTTATTTTCTTTCCGGCCCTTTTCGGCCCTGAACCGTGGAAGCGCCGAAATTCGGGTTTCATTTTTAACGCGGCAGCTTATACCTCCCGAGCGTTACCGACTACTGCCGGTGGTGGTCGTTAAGTTATCCTCCGCCGAGGTCGACGCGCGTTACCGATGCACTCGTAAAAACTTTTTCGCGAATTTTCGCGAATTTTTCGCGCGGTAAACCTTTGTCTCCGGGTCCTCCGTCCGACGAGCCTACTCTCGCCCGCACCCGTCGACCCGTTCTCGAGCTGTACGGCGACAAAGAAACATTGATTTTTCACTAATTTGACGTCACCGAAAAAGTTACGGTCAACTGGGAATTAAAGGTATATTGCCTTTCCGAATTTTCCGGGAGCCCATCGGGCCTTCGGCCCCGCTCGGCTCGGCTCGGCTCGAGGTCGAGGTCGTCGGTAGCGACGATGGTGGCGGGGAGGCGCGCGATTGGTCTGTCATCGCCATCCTCCCCCCAAACCCCCCTCCCTTTAAAATTAATGGAAAATGTAAACCTAAACGTAGAGTCGGATTCGTAACCTCGAAGTTACAAGTCAACTCGCTCAACTATCGAGGGAGAGTAAACGCGGCGACTGTGGCGGCACTCGCCACCGATGCGAAGTCAGCATCACGAAGTTGGCGTTAAATTCGAACGTTTGAATCAGTTATTTTCTTTCCGGCCCTTTTCAGCCCTGAACCGTGGAAGCGCCGAAATTCGGGTTTCATTTTTAACGCGGCAGCTTATACCTCCCGAGCGTTACCGACTACTGCCGGTGGTGGTCGGTAAGTTATCCTCCGCCGAGGTCGACGCGCGTTACCGATGCACTCGTAAAAACTTTTTCGCGAATCTTCGCGAATTTTTGCGCGCGGTAAACCTTTGTCTCCGCGTCCTCCGTCCGACGAGCCTACTTTCGCCCGCACCCGTCGACCCGTTCTCGAGCTATACGGCGACAAAGAAACTTTGATTTTTCACTAATTTGACGTCACCAAAAAGTTACGGCCAACTGGGAATTAAAGGTATATTGCCTTTCCGAATTTTCCGGGAGCCCGTCGGGCCTTCGGCCCCGCTCGGCTCGGCTCGGCTCGAGGTCGAGGTCGTCGGTAGCGACGATGGTGGCGGTGAGGTGCGCAATTGGTGTGTCATCGCCATCCCCCCCAACCCCCCTCCACCTTTAAAATTAATGGAAAATGTAAACCCAAACGTAGAGTCGGATTCGTAACCTCGAAGTTACAAGTCGATTCGCTCAACTATCAAGGGAGAGTAAACGCGGCGACTGTGGCGGCACTCGCCACCGATGCGAAGTCAGCATCACGAAGTTGGCGTTAAATTCGAACGTTTGAATCAGTTATTTTCTTTCCGGCCCTTTTCAGCCCTGAACCGTGGAAGCGCCGAAATTCGGGTTTCATTTTTAACGCGGCAGCTTATACCTCCCGAGCGTTACCGACTACTGCCGGTGGTGGTCGGTAAGTTATCCTCCGCCGAGGTCGACGCGCGTTACCGATGCACACGTAAAAAATTTTTCGCAAATTTTCGCGAATTTTTCGCGCGGTAAACCTTCGTCTCCGCGTCCTCCGTCCGACTATTCTACTCTCGCCCGCACCCGTCGACCCGTCCTCGAGCTATACGGCGACAAAGAAACTTTGATTTTTCACTAATTTGACGTCATCGAGAAAGTTACGGCCACCTGGGAATTAAAGGTATATCGCCTTTCCGAATTTTCCGGGAGCCCGTCGGGCCTTCGGCCCCGCTCGGCTCGGCTCGGCTCTGCTCGAGGTCGAGGTCGTCGGTAGCGACGATGGTGGCGGGGAGGTGCGCAATTGGTGTGTCATCGCCATCCCCCCCAACCCCCCCTCCCCCTTTAAAATTAATGGAAAATGTAAACCCAAACGTAGGGTCGGATTCGTAACCTCGAAGTTACAAGTCGATTCGCTCAACTATCAAGGGAGAGTAAACGGGGCGACTGTGGCGGCACTCGCCACCGATGCGAAGTCAGCATCACGAAGTTGGCGTTAAATTCGAACGTTTGAATCAGTTATTTTCTTTCCGGCCCTTTTCGGCCCTGAACCGTGGAAGCGCCGAAATTCGGGTTTCATTTTTAACGCGGCAGCTTATACCTCCCGAGCGTTACCGACTACTGCCGGTGGTGGTCGTTAAGTTATCCTCCGCCGAGGTCGACGCGCGTTACCGATGCACTCGTAAAAACTTTTTCGCGAATCTTCGCGAATTTTTCGCGCGGTAAACCTTTGTCTCCGCGTCCTCCGTCCGACGAGCCTACTCTCGCCCGCACCCGTCGACCCGTTCTCGAGCTATACGGCGACAAAGAAACATTGATTTTTCACTAATTTGACGTCACCGAAAAAGTTACGGCCAACTGGGAATTAAAGGTATATTGCCTTTCCGAATTTTCCGGGAGCCCATCGGGCCTTCGGCCCCGCTCGGCTCGGCTCGGCTCGAGGTCGAGGTCGTCGGTAGCGACGATGGTGGCGGGGAGGCGCGCGATTGGTCTGTCATCGCCATCCTCCCCCCAAACCCCCCTCCCTTTAAAATTAATGGAAAATGTAAACCCAAACGTAGAGTCGGATTCGTAACCTCGAAGTTACAAGTCGATTCGCTCAACTACCAAGGGAGAGTAAACGGGGCGACTGTGGCGGCACTCGCCACCGATGCGAAGTCAGCATCACGAAGTTGGCGTTAAATTCGAACGTTTGAATCAGTTATTTTCTTTCCGGCCCTTTTCAGCCCTGAACCGTGGAAGCGCCGAAATTCGGGTTTCATTTTTAACGCGGCAGCTTATACCTCCCGAGCGTTACCGACTACTGCCGGTGGTGGTCGTTAAGTTATCCTCCGCCGAGGTCGACGCGCGTTACCGATGCACTCGTAAAAACTTTTTCGCGAATTTTCGCGAATTTTTCGCGCGGTAAACCTTTGTCTCCGCGTCCTCCGTCCGACGAGCCTACTTTCGCCCGCACCCGTCGACCCGTTCTCGAGCTATACGGCGACAAAGAAACTTTGATTTTTCACTAATTTGACGTCACCAAAAAGTTACGGCCAACTGGGAATTAAAGGTATATTGCCTTTCCGAATTTTCCGGGAGCCCGTCGGGCCTTCGGCCCCGCTCGGCTCGGCTCGGCTCGAGGTCGAGGTCGTCGGTAGCGACGATGGTGGCGGTGAGGTGCGCAATTGGTGTGTCATCGCCATCCCCCCCAACCCCCCTCCCCCTTTAAAATTAATGGAAAATGTAAACCCAAACGTAGAGTCGGATTCGTAACCTCGAAGTTACAAGTCGATTCGCTCAACTATCAAGGGAGAGTAAACGCGGCGACTGTGGCGGCACTCGCCACCGATGCGAAGTCAGCATCACGAAGTTGGCGTTAAATTCGAACGTTTGATTCAGTTATTTTCTTTCCGGCCCTTTTCAGCCCTGAACCGTGGAAGCGCCGAAATTCGGGTTTCATTTTTAACGCGGCAGCTTATACCTCCCGAGCGTTACCGACTACTGCCTGTGGTGGTCGGTAAGTTATCCTCCGCCGAGGTCGACGCGCGTTACCGATGCACACGTAAAAAATTTTTCGCAAATTTTCGCGAATTGTTCACGCGGTAAACCTTCGTCTCCGCGTCCTCCGTCCGACGAGCCTACTCTCGCCCGCACCCGTCGACCCGTTCTCGAGCTATACGGCGACAAAGAAACATTGATTTTTCACTAATTTGACGTCACCGAAAAAGTTACGGCCAACTGGGAATTAAAGGTATATTGCCTTTCCGAATTTTCCGGGAGCCCATCGGGCCTTCGGCCCCGCTCGGCTCGGCTCGGCTCGTGGTCGAGGTCGTCGGTAGCGACGATGGTGGCGGGGAGGCGCGCGATTGGTCTGTCATCGCCATCCTCCCCCCCAACCCCCCTACCCCTTTAAAATTAATGGAAAATGTAAACCCAAACGTAGAGTCGGATTCGTAACCTCGAAGTTACAAGTCGATTCGCTCAACTATCAAGGGAGAGTAAACGCGGCGACTGTGGCGGCACTCGCCACCGATGCGAAGTCAGCATCACGAAGTTGGCGTTAAATTTGAACGTTTGAATCAGTTATTTTCTTTCCGGCCCTTTTCAGCCCTGAACCGTGGAAGCGCCGAAATTCGGGTTTCATTTTTAACGCGGCAGCTTATACCTCCCGAGCGTTACCGACTACTGCCGGTGGTGGTCGTTAAGTTATCCTCCGCCGAGGTCGACGCGCGTTACCGATGCACTCGTAAAAACTTTTTCGCGAATCTTCGCGAATTTTTCGCGCGGTAAACCTTTGTCTCCGCGTCCTCCGTCCGACGAGCCTACTCTCGCCCGCACCCGTCGACCCGTTCTCGAGCTATACGGCGACAAAGAAACATTGATTTTTCACTAATTTGACGTCACCGAAAAAGTTACGGCCAACTGCGAATTAAAGGTATATTGCCTTTCCGAATTTTCCGGGAGCCCATCGGGCCTTCGGCCCCGCTCGGCTCGGCTCGGCTCGAGGTTGAGGTCGTCGGTAGCGACGATGGTGGCGGGGAGGTGCGCTATTGGTGTGTCATCGCCATCCCCCCCAACCCCCCCCTCCCCCTTTAAAATTTATGGAAAATGTAAACCCAAACGTAGAGTCGGATTCGTAACCTCGAAGTTACAAGTCGATTCGATTCGCTCAACTATCAAGGGAGAGTAAACGGGGCGACTGTGGCGGCACTCGCCACCGATGCGAAGTCAGCATCACGAAGTTGGCGTTAAATTCGAACGTTTGAATCAGTTATTTTCTTTCCGGCCCTTTTCGGCCCTGAACCGTGGAAGCGCCGAAATTCGGGTTTCATTTTTAACGCGGCAGCTTATACCTCCCGAGCGTTACCGACTACTGCCGGTGGTGGTCGTTAAGTTATCCTCCGCCGAGGTCGACGCGCGTTACCGATGCACTCGTAAAAACTTTTTCGCGAATTTTCGCGAATTTTTCGCGCGGTAAACCTTTGTCTCCGCGTCCTCCGTCCGACGAGCCTACTTTCGCCCGCACCCGTCGACCCGTTCTCGAGCTATACGGCGACAAAGAAACTTTGATTTTTCACTAATTTGACGTCACCAAAAAGTTACGGCCAACTGGGAATTAAAGGTATATTGCCTTTCCGAATTTTCCGGGAGCCCGTCGGGCCTTCGGCCCCGCTCGGCTCGGCTCGGCTCGAGGTCGAGGTCGTCGGTAGCGACGATGGTGGCGGTGAGGTGCGCAATTGGTGTGTCATCGCCATCCCCACCAACCCCCCTCCCCCTTTAAAATTAATGGAAAATGTAAACCCAAACGTAGAGTCGGATTCGTAACCTCGAAGTTACAAGTCGATTCGCTCAACTATCAAGGGAGAGTAAACGGGGCGACTGTGGCGGCACTCGCCACCGATGCGAAGTCAGCATCACGAAGTTGGCGTTAAATTCGAACGTTTGATTCAGTTATTTTCTTTCCGAACCTTTTCAGCCCTGAACCGTGGAAGCGCCGAAATTCGGGTTTCATTTTTAACGCGGCAGCTTATACCTCCCGAGCGTTACCGACTACTGCCGGTGGTGGTCGGTAAGTTATCCTCCGCCGAGGTCGACGCGCGTTACCGATGCACACGTAAAAAATTTTTCGCAAATTTTCGCGAATTGTTCGCGCGGTAAACCTTCGTCTCCGCGTCCTCCGTCCGACGAGCCTACTCTCGCCCGCACCCGTCGACCCGTTCTCGAGCTATACGGCGACAAAGAAACATTGATTTTTCACTAATTTGACGTCACCGAAAAAGTTACGGCCAACTGGGAATTAAAGGTATATTGCCTTTCCGAATTTTCCGGGAGCCCATCGGGCCTTCGGCCCCGCTCGGCTCGGCTCGGCTCGAGGTCGAGGTCGTCGGTAGCGACGATGGTGGCGGGGAGGCGCGCGATTGGTCTGTCATCGCCATCCTCCCCCCCAACCCCCCTACCCCTTTAAAATTAATGGAAAATGTAAACCCAAACGTAGAGTCGGATTCGTAACCTCGAAGTTACAAGTCGATTCGCTCAACTATCAAGGGAGAGTAAACGCGGCGACTGTGGCGGCACTCGCCACCGATGCGAAGTCAGCATCACGAAGTTGGCGTTAAATTTGAACGTTTGAATCAGTTATTTTCTTTCCGGCCCTTTTCAGCCCTGAACCGTGGAAGCGCCGAAATTCGGGTTTCATTTTTAACGCGGCAGCTTATACCTCCCGAGCGTTACCGACTACTGCCGGTGGTGGTCGTTAAGTTATCCTCCGCCGAGGTCGACGCGCGTTACCGATGCACTCGTAAAAACTTTTTCGCGAATCTTCGCGAATTTTTCGCGCGGTAAACCTTTGTCTCCGCGTCCTCCGTCCGGCGAGCCTACTCTCGCCCGCACCCGTCGACCCGTTCTCGAGCTATACGGCGACAAAGAAACATTGATTTTTCACTAATTTGACGTCACCGAAAAAGTTACGGCCAACTGCGAATTAAAGGTATATTGCCTTTCCGAATTTTCCGGGAGCCCATCGGGCCTTCGGCCCCGCTCGGCTCGGCTCGGCTCGAGGTTGAGATCGTCGGTTGCGACGATGGTGGCGGGGAGGTGCGCAATTGGTGTGTCATCGCCATCCCCCCCAACCCCCCCTCCCCCTTTAAAATTAATGGAAAATGTAAACCCAAACGTAGAGTCGGATTCGTAACCTCGAAGTTACAAGTCGATGCGCTCAACTATCAAGGGAGAGTAAACGGGGCGACTGTGGCGGCACTCGCCACCGATGCGAAGTCAGCATCACGAAGTTGGCGTTAAATTCGAACGTTTGAATCAGTTATTTTCTTTCCGGCCCTTTTCGGCCCTGAACCGTGGAAGCGCCGAAATTAGGGTTTCATTTTTAACGCGGCAGCTTATACCTCCCGAGCGTTACCGACAACTGCCGGTGGTGGTCGTTAAGTTATCCTCCGCCGAGGTCGACGCGCGTTACCGATGCACTCGTAAAAACTTTTTCGCGAATTTTCGCGAATTTTTCGCGCGGTAAACCTTTGTCTCCGGGTCCTCCGTCCGACGAGCCTACTCTCGCCCGCACCCGTCGACCCGTTCTCGAGCTGTACGGCGACAAAGAAACATTGATTTTTCACTAATTTGACGTCACCGAAAAAGTTACGGCCAACTGGGAATTAAAGGTATATTGCCTTTCCGAATTTTCCGGGAGCCCATCGGGCCTTCGGCCCCGCTCGGCTCGGCTCGGCTCGAGGTCGAGGTCGTCGGTAGCGACGATGGTGGCGGGGAGGCGCGCGATTGGTCTGTCATCGCCATCTTCCCCCCCAACCCCCCTCCCCCTTTAAAATTAATGGAAAATGTAAACCCAAACGTAGAGTCGGATTCGTAACCTCGAAGTTACAAGTCGATTCGCTCAACTATCGAGGGAGAGTAAACGCGGCGACTGTGGCGGCACTCGCCACCGATGCGAAGTCAGCATCACGAAGTTGGCGTTAAATTTGAACGTTTGAATCAGTTATTTTCTTTCCGGCCCTTTTCAGCCCTGAACCGTGGAAGCGCCGAAATTCGGGTTTCATTTTTAACGCGGCAGCTTATACCTCCCGAGCGTTACCGACTACTGCCGGTGGTGGTCGGTAAGTTATCCTCCGCCGAGGTCGACGCGCGTTACCGATGCACTCGTAAAAACTTTTTCGCGAATATTCGCGAATTTTTCGCGCGGTAAACCTTTGTCTCCGCGTCCTCCGTCCGACGAGCCTACTCTCGCCCGCACCCGTCGACCCGTTCTCGAGCTATACGGCGACAAAGAAACATTGATTTTTCACTAATTTGACGTCACCGAAAAAGTTACGGCCAACTGGGAATTAAAGGTATATTGCCTTTCCGAATTTTCCGGGAGCCCATCGGGCCTTCGGCCCCGCTCGGCTCGGCTCGGCTCGAGGTCGAGGTCGTCGGTAGCGACGATGGTGGCGGGGAGGCGCGCGATTGGTCTGTCATCGCCATCCTCCCCCCAAACCCCCCTCCCCCTTTAAAATTAATGGAAAATGTAAACCTAAACGTAGAGTCGGATTCGTAACCTCGAAGTTACAAGTCAACTCGCTCAACTATCGAGGGAGAGTAAACGCGGCGACTGTGGCGGCACTCGCCACCGATGCGAAGTCAGCATCACGAAGTTGGCGTTAAATTTGAACGTTTGAATCAGTTATTTTCTTTCCGGCCCTTTTCAGCCCTGAACCGTGGAAGCGCCGAAATTCGGGTTTCATTTTTAACGCGGCAGCTTATACCTCCCGAGCGTTACCGACTACTGCCGGTGGTGGTCGGTAAGTTATCCTCCGCCGAGGTCGACGCGCGTTACCGATGCACTCGTAAAAACTTTTTCGCGAATATTCGCGAATTTTTCGCGCGGTAAACCTTTGTCTCCGCGTCCTCCGTCCGACGAGCCTACTCTCGCCCGCACCCGTCGACCCGTTCTCGAGCTATACGGCGACAAAGAAACATTGATTTTTCACTAATTTGACGTCACCGAAAAAGTTACGGCCAACTGGAAATTAAAGGTATATTGCCTTTCCGAATTTTCCGGGAGCCCATCGGGCCTTCGGCCCCGCTCGGCTCGGCTCGGCTCGAGGTCGAGGTCGTCGGTAGCGACGATGGTGGCGGGGAGGCGCGCGATTGGTCTGTCATCGCCATCCTCCCCCCAAACCCCCCTCCCTTTAAAATTAATGGAAAATGTAAACCTAAACGTAGAGTCGGATTCGTAACCTCGAAGTTACAAGTCAACTCGCTCAACTATCGAGGGAGAGTAAACGCGGCGACTGTGGCGGCACTCGCCACCGATGCGAAGTCAGCATCACGAAGTTGGCGTTAAATTCGAACGTTTGAATCAGTTATTTTCTTTCCGGCCCTTTTCAGCCCTGAACGGTGGAAGCGCCGAAATTCGGGTTTCATTTTTAACGCGGCAGCTTATACCTCCCGAGCGTTACCGACTACTGCCGGTGGTGGTCGGTAAGTTATCCTCCGCCGAGGTCGACTCGCGTTACCGATGCACTCGTAAAAACTTTTTCGCGAATCTTCGCGAATTTTTGCGCGCGGTAAACCTTTGTCTCCGCGTCCTCCGTCCGACGAGCCTACTCTCGCCCGCACCCGTCGACCCGTTCTCGAGCTATACGGCGACAAAGAAACTTTGATTTTTCACTAATTTGACGTCACCAAAAAGTTACGGCCAACTGGGAATTAAAGGTATATTGCCTTTCCGAATTTTCCGGGAGCCCGTCGGGCCTTCGGCCCCGCTCGGCTCGGCTCGGCTCGAGGTCGAGGTCGTCGGTAGCGACGATGGTGGCGGGGAGGCGCGCAATTGGTGTGTCATCGCCATCCCCCCCAACCCCCCTCCCCCTTTAAAATTAATGGAAAATGTAAACCCAAACGTAGAGTCGGATTCGTAACCCCGAAGTTACAAGTCGATTCACTCAACTATCAAGGGAGAGTAAACGCGGCGACTGTGGCGGCACTCGCCACCGATGCGAAGTCAGCATCACGAAGTTGGCGTTAAATTTGAAAGTTTGAATCAGTTATTTTCTTTCCGGCCCTTTTCAGCCCTGAACCGTGGAAGCGCCGAAATTCGGGTTTCATTTTTAACGCGGCAGCTTATACCTCCCGAGCGTTACCGACTACTGCCGGTGGTGGTCGGTAAGTTATCCTCCGCCGAGGTCGACTCGCGTTACCGATGCACTCGTAAAAACTTTTTCGCGAATCTTCGCGAATTTTTGCGCGCGGTAAACCTTTGTCTCCGCGTCCTCCGTCCGACGAGCCTACTCTCGCCCGCACCCGTCGACCCTTTCTCGAGCTATACGGCGACAAAGAAACATTGATTTTTCACTAATTTGACGTCACCGAAAAAGTTACGGCCAACTGCGAATTAAAGGTATATTGCCTTTCCGAATTTTCCGGGAGCCCATCGGGCCTTCGGCCCCGCTCGGCTCGGCTCGGCTCGAGGTTGAGGTCGTCGGTAGCGACGATGGTGGCGGGGAGGTGCGCAATTGGTGTGTCATCGCCATCCCCCCAACCCCCCCTCCCCCTTTAAAATTAATGGAAAATGTAAACCCAAACGTAGAGTCGGATTCGTAACCTCGAAGTTACAAGTCGATTCGCTCAACTATCAAGGGAGAGTAAACGGGGCGACTGTGGCGGCACTCGCCACCGATGCGAAGTCAGCATCACGAAGTTGGCGTTAAATTCGAACGTTTGAATCAGTTATTTTCTTTCCGGCCCCTTTCGGCCCTGAACCGTGGAAGCGCCGAAATTCGGGTTTCATTTTTAACGCGGCAAGTTATACCTCCCGAGCGTTACCGACTACTGCCGGTGATGGTCGTTAAGTTATCCTCCGCCGAGGTCGACGCGCGTTACCGATGCACTCGTAAAAACTTATTCGCGAATTTTCGCGAATTTTTCGCGCGGTAAACCTTTGTCTCCGCGTCCTCCGTCCGACGAGCCTACTCTCGCCCGCACCCGTCGACCCGTTCTCGAGCTATACGGCGACAAAGAAACATTTATTTTTCACTAATTTGACGTCACCGAAAAAGTTACGGCCAACTGGGAATTAAAGGTATATTGCCTTTCCGAATTTTCCGGGAGCCCATCGGGCCTTCGGCCCCGCTCGGCTCGGCTCGGCTCGAGGTCGAGGTCGTCGGTAGCGACGATGGTGGCGGGGAGGCGCGCGATTGGTCTGTCATCGCCATCTTCCCCCCCAACCCCCCTCCCCCTTTAAAATTAATGGAAAATGTAAACCCAAACGTAGAGTCGGATTCGTAACCTCGAAGTTACAAGTCGATTCGCTCAACTATCGAGGGAGAGTAAACGCGGCGACTGTGGCGGCACTCGCCACCGATGCGAAGTCAGCATCACGAAGTTGGCGTTAAATTTGAACGTTTGAATCAGTTATTTTCTTTCCGGCCCTTTTCAGCCCTGAACCGTGGAAGCGCCGAAATTCGGGTTTCATTTTTAACGCGGCAGCTTATACCTCCCGAGCGTTACCGACTACTGCCGGTGGTGGTCGGTAAGTTATCCTCCGCCGAGGTCGACGCGCGTTACCGATGCACTCGTAAAAACTTTTTCGCGAATATTCGCGAATTTTTCGCGCGGTAAACCTTTGTCTCCGCGTCCTCCGTCCGACGAGCCTACTCTCGCCCGCACCCGTCGACCCGTTCTCGAGCTATACGGCGACAAAGAAACATTGATTTTTCACTAATTTGACGTCACCGAAAAAGTTACGGCCAACTGGGAATTAAAGGTATATTGCCTTTCCGAATTTTCCGGGAGCCCATCGGGCCTTCGGCCCCGCTCGGCTCGGCTCGGCTCGAGGTCGAGGTCGTCGGTAGCGACGATGGTGGCGGGGAGGCGCGCGATTGGTCTGTCATCGCCATCCTCCCCCCAAACCCCCCTCCCTTTAAAATTAATGGAAAATGTAAACCTAAACGTAGAGTCGGATTCGTAACCTCGAAGTTACAAGTCAACTCGCTCAACTATCGAGGGAGAGTAAACGCGGCGACTGTGGCGGCACTCGCCACCGATGCGAAGTCAGCATCACGAAGTTGGCGTTAAATTCGAACGTTTGAATCAGTTATTTTCTTTCCGGCCCTTTTCAGCCCTGAACCGTGGAAGCGCCGAAATTCGGGTTTCATTTTTAACGCGGCAGCTTATACCTCCCGAGCGTTACCGACTACTGCCGGTGGTGGTCGGTAAGTTATCCTCCGCCGAGGTCGACTCGCGTTACCGATGCACTCGTAAAAACTTTTTCGCGAATCTTCGCGAATTTTTGCGCGCGGTAAACCTTTGTCTCCGCGTCCTCCGTCCGACGAGCCTACTCTCGCCCGCACCCGTCGACCCGTTCTCGAGCTATACGGCGACAAAGAAACATTGATTTTTCACTAATTTGACGTCACCGAAAAAGTTACGGCCAACTGGGAATTAAAGGTATATTGCCTTTCCGAATTTTCCGGGAGCCCATCGGGCCTTCGGCCCCGCTCGGCTCGGCTCGGCTCGAGGTCGAGGTCGTCGGTAGCGACGATGGTGGCGGGGAGGCGCGCGATTGGTCTGTCATCGCCATCCTCCCCCCCAACCCCCCTACCCCTTTAAAATTAATGGAAAATGTAAACCCAAACGTAGAGTCGGATTCGTAACCTCGAAGTTACAAGTCGATTCGCTCAACTATCAAGGGAGAGTAAACGCGGCGTCTGTGGCGGCACTCGCCACCGATGCGAAGTCAGCATCACGAAGTTGGCGTTAAATTTGAACGTTTGAATCAGTTATTTTCTTTCCGGCCCTTTTCAGCCCTGAACCGTGGAAGCGCCGAAATTCGGGTTTCATTTTTAACGCGGCAGCTTATACCTTCCGAGCGTTACCGACTACTGCCGGTGGTGGTCGTTAAGTTATCCTCCGCCGAGGTCGACGCGCGTTACCGATGCACTCGTAAAAACTTTTTCGCGAATATTCGCGAATTTTTCGCGCGGTAAACCTTTGTCTCCGCGTCCTCCGTCCGACGAGCCTACTCTCGCCCGCACCCGTCGACCCGTTCTCGAGCTGTACGGCGACAAAGAAACATTGATTTTTCACTAATTTGACGTCACCGAAAAAGTTACGGCCAACTGGGAATTAAAGGTATATTGCCTTTCCGAATTTTCCGGGAGCCCATCGGGCCTTCGGCCCCGCTCGGCTCGGCTCGGCTCGAGGTCGAGGTCGTCGGTAGCGACGATGGTGGCGGGGAGGCGCGCGATTGGTCTGTCATCGCCATCCTCCCCCCAAACCCCCCTCCCTTTAAAATTAATGGAAAATGTAAACCTAAACGTAGAGTCGGATTCGTAACCTCGAAGTTACAAGTCAACTCGCTCAACTATCGAGGGAGAGTAAACGCGGCGACTGTGGCGGCACTCGCCACCGATGCGAAGTCAGCATCACGAAGTTGGCGTTAAATTCGAACGTTTGAATCAGTTATTTTCTTTCCGGCCCTTTTCAGCCCTGAACCGTGGAAGCGCCGAAATTCGGGTTTCATTTTTAACGCGGCAGCTTATACCTCCCGAGCGTTACCGACTACTGCCGGTGGTGGTCGGTAAGTTATCCTCCGCCGAGGTCGACTCGCGTTACCGATGCACTCGTAAAAACTTTTTCGCGAATCTTCGCGAATTTTTGCGCGCGGTAAACCTTTGTCTCCGCGTCCTCCGTCCGACGAGCCTACTCTCGCCCGCACCCGTCGACCCGTTCTCGAGCTGTACGGCGACAAAGAAACTTTGATTTTTCACTAATTTGACGTCACCAAACAGTTACGGCCAACTGGGAATTAAAGGTATATTGCCTTTCCGAATTTTCCGGGAGCCCGTCGGGCCTTCGGCCCCGCTCGGCTCGGCTCGGCTCGAGGTCGAGGTCGTCGGTAGCGACGATGGTGGCGGGGAGGTGCGCAATTGGTGTGTCATCGCCATCCCCCCCAACCCCCCTCCCCCTTTAAAATTAATGGAAAATGTAAACCCAAACGTAGAGTCGGATTCGTAACCCCGAAGTTACAAGTCGATTCACTCAACTATCAAGGGAGAGTAAACGCGGCGACTGTGGCGGCACTCGCCACCGATGCGAAGTCAGCATCACGAAGTTGGCGTTAAATTTGAAAGTTTGAATCAGTTATTTTCTTTCCGGCCCTTTTCAGCCCTGAACCGTGGAAGCGCCGAAATTCGGGTTTCATTTTTAACGCGGCAGCTTATACCTCCCGAGCGTTACCGACTACTGCCGGTGGTGGTCGGTAAGTTATCCTCCGCCGAGGTCGACTCGCGTTACCGATGCACTCGTAAAAACTTTTTCGCGAATCTTCGCGAATTTTTGCGCGCGGTAAACCTTTGTCTCCGCGTCCTCCGTCCGACGAGCCTACTCTCGCCCGCACCCGTCGACCCGTTCTCGAGCTATACGGCGACAAAGAAACATTGATTTTTCACTAATTTGACGTCACCGAAAAAGTTACGGCCAACTGCGAATTAAAGGTATATTGCCTTTCCGAATTTTCCGGGAGCCCATCGGGCCTTCGGCCCCGCTCGGCTCGGCTCGGCTCGAGGTTGAGGTCGTCGGTAGCGACGATGGTGGCGGGGAGGTGCGCAATTGGTGTGTCATCGCCATCCCCCCAACCCCCCCTCCCCCTTTAAAATTAATGGAAAATGTAAACCCAAACGTAGAGTCGGATTCGTAACCTCGAAGTTACAAGTCGATTCGCTCAACTATCAAGGGAGAGTAAACGGGGCGACTGTGGCGGCACTCGCCACCGATGCGAAGTCAGCATCACGAAGTTGGCGTTAAATTCGAACGTTTGAATCAGTTATTTTCTTTCCGGCCCCTTTCGGCCCTGAACCGTGGAAGCGCCGAAATTCGGGTTTCATTTTTAACGCGGCAAGTTATACCTCCCGAGCGTTACCGACTACTGCCGGTGATGGTCGTTAAGTTATCCTCCGCCGAGGTCGACGCGCGTTACCGATGCACTCGTAAAAACTTATTCGCGAATTTTCGCGAATTTTTCGCGCGGTAAACCTTTGTCTCCGCGTCCTCCGTCCGACGAGCCTACTCTCGCCCGCACCCGTCGACCCGTTCTCGAGCTATACGGCGACAAAGAAACATTGATTTTTCACTAATTTGACGTCACCGAAAAAGTTACGGCCAACTGGGAATTAAAGGTATATTGCCTTTCCGAATTTTCCGGGAGCCCATCGGGCCTTCGGCCCCGCTCGGCTCGGCTCGGCTCGAGGTCGAGGTCGTCGGTAGCGACGATGGTGGCGGGGAGGCGCGCGATTGGTCTGTCATCGCCATCTTCCCCCCCAACCCCCCTCCCCCTTTAAAATTAATGGAAAATGTAAACCCAAACGTAGAGTCGGATTCGTAACCTCGAAGTTACAAGTCGATTCGCTCAACTATCGAGGGAGAGTAAACGCGGCGACTGTGGCGGCAGTCGCCACCGATGCGAAGTCAGCATCACGAAGTTGGCGTTAAATTTGAACGTTTGAATCAGTTATTTTCTTTCCGGCCCTTTTCAGCCCTGAACCCAGGAAGCGCCGAAATTCGGGTTTCATTTTTAACGCGGCAGCTTATACCTCCCGAGCGTTACCGACTACTGCCGGTGGTGGTCGGTAAGTTATCCTCCGCCGAGGTCGACGCGCGTTACCGATGCACTCGTAAAAACTTTTTCGCGAATATTCGCGAATTTTTCGCGCGGTAAACCTTTGTCTCCGCGTCCTCCGTCCGACGAGCCTACTCTCGCCCGCACCCGTCGACCCGTTCTCGAGCTATACGGCGACAAAGAAACATTGATTTTTCACTAATTTGACGTCACCGAAAAAGTTACGGCCAACTGGGAATTAAAGGTATATTGCCTTTCCGAATTTTCCGGGAGCCCATCGGGCCTTCGGCCCCGCTCGGCTCGGCTCGGCTCGAGGTCGAGGTCGTCGGTAGCGACGATGGTGGCGGGGAGGCGCGCGATTGGTCTGTCATCGCCATCCTCCCCCCAAACCCCCCTCCCTTTAAAATTAATGGAAAATGTAAACCTAAACGTAGAGTCGGATTCGTAACCTCGAAGTTACAAGTCAACTCGCTCAACTATCGAGGGAGAGTAAACGCGGCGACTGTGGCGGCACTCGCCACCGATGCGAAGTCAGCATCACGAAGTTGGCGTTAAATTCGAACGTTTGAATCAGTTATTTTCTTTCCGGCCCTTTTCAGCCCTGAACCGTGGAAGCGCCGAAATTCGGGTTTCATTTTTAACGCGGCAGCTTATACCTCCCGAGCGTTACCGACTACTGCCGGTGGTGGTCGGTAAGTTATCCTCCGCCGAGGTCGACTCGCGTTACCGATGCACTCGTAAAAACTTTTTCGCGAATCTTCGCGAATTTTTGCGCGCGGTAAACCTTTGTCTCCGCGTCCTCCGTCCGACGAGCCTACTCTCGCCCGCACCCGTCGACCCGTTCTCGAGCTATACGGCGACAAAGAAACATTGATTTTTCACTAATTTGACGTCACCGAAAAAGTTACGGCCAACTGGGAATTAAAGGTATATTGCCTTTCCGAATTTTCCGGGAGCCCATCGGGCCTTCGGCCCCGCTCGGCTCGGCTCGGCTCGAGGTCGAGGTCGTCGGTAGCGACGATGGTGGCGGGGAGGCGCGCGATTGGTCTGTCATCGCCATCCTCCCCCCCAACCCCCCTACCCCTTTAAAATTAATGGAAAATGTAAACCCAAACGTAGAGTCGGATTCGTAACCTCGAAGTTACAAGTCGATTCGCTCAACTATCAAGGGAGAGTAAACGCGGCGTCTGTGGCGGCACTCGCCACCGATGCGAAGTCAGCATCACGAAGTTGGCGTTAAATTTGAACGTTTGAATCAGTTATTTTCTTTCCGGCCCTTTTCAGCCCTGAACCGTGGAAGCGCCGAAATTCGGGTTTCATTTTTAACGCGGCAGCTTATACCTTCCGAGCGTTACCGACTACTGCCGGTGGTGGTCGTTAAGTTATCCTCCGCCGAGGTCGACGCGCGTTACCGATGCACTCGTAAAAACTTTTTCGCGAATATTCGCGAATTTTTCGCGCGGTAAACCTTTGTCTCCGCGTCCTCCGTCCGACGAGCCTACTCTCGCCCGCACCCGTCGACCCGTTCTCGAGCTGTACGGCGACAAAGAAACATTGATTTTTCACTAATTTGACGTCACCGAAAAAGTTACGGCCAACTGGGAATTAAAGGTATATTGCCTTTCCGAATTTTCCGGGAGCCCATCGGGCCTTCGGCCCCGCTCGGCTCGGCTCGGCTCGAGGTCGAGGTCGTCGGTAGCGACGATGGTGGCGGGGAGGCGCGCGATTGGTCTGTCATCGCCATCCTCCCCCCAAACCCCCCTCCCTTTAAAATTAATGGAAAATGTAAACCTAAACGTAGAGTCGGATTCGTAACCTCGAAGTTACAAGTCAACTCGCTCAACTATCGAGGGAGAGTAAACGCGGCGACTGTGGCGGCACTCGCCACCGATGCGAAGTCAGCATCACGAAGTTGGCGTTAAATTCGAACGTTTGAATCAGTTATTTTCTTTCCGGCCCTTTTCAGCCCTGAACCGTGGAAGCGCCGAAATTCGGGTTTCATTTTTAACGCGGCAGCTTATACCTCCCGAGCGTTACCGACTACTGCCGGTGGTGGTCGGTAAGTTATCCTCCGCCGAGGTCGACTCGCGTTACCGATGCACTCGTAAAAACTTTTTCGCGAATCTTCGCGAATATTTGCGCGCGGTAAACCTTTGTCTCCGCGTCCTCCGTCCGACGAGCCTACTCTCGCCCGCACCCGTCGACCCGTTCTCGAGCTATACGGCGACAAAGAAACTTTGATTTTTCACTAATTTGACGTCACCAAAAAGTTACGGCCAACTGGGAATTAAAGGTATATTGCCTTTCCGAATTTTCCGGGAGCCCGTCGGGCCTTCGGCCCCGCTCGGCTCGGCTCGGCTCGAGGTCGAGGTCGTCGGTAGCGACGATGGTGGCGGGGAGGTGCGCAATTGGTGTGTCATCGCCATCCCCCCCAACCCCCCTCCCCCTTTAAAATTAATGGAAAATGTAAACCCAAACGTAGAGTCGGATTCGTAACCTCGAAGTTACAAGTCGATTCGCTCAACTATCAAGGGAGAGTAAACGCGGCGTCTGTGGCGGCACTCGCCACCGATGCGAAGTCAGCATCACGAAGTTGGCGTTAAATTTGAACGTTTGAATCAGTTATTTTCTTTCCGGCCCTTTTCAGCCCTGAACCGTGGAAGCGCCGAAATTCGGGTTTCATTTTTAACGCGGCAGCTTATACCTCCCGAGCGTTACCGACTACTGCCGGTGGTGGTCGGTAAGTTATCCTCCGCCGAGGTCGACTCGCGTTACCGATGCACTCGTAAAAACTTTTTCGCGAATCTTCGCGAATTTTTGCGCGCGGTAAACCTTTGTCTCCGCGTCCTCCGTCCGACGAGCCTACTCTCGCCCGCACCCGTCGACCCGTTCTCGAGCTATACGGCGACAAAGAAACATTGATTTTTCACTAATTTGACGTCACCGAAAAAGTTACGGCCAACTGCGAATTAAAGGTATATTGCCTTTCCGAATTTTCCGGGAGCCCATCGGGCCTTCGGCCCCGCTCGGCTCGGCTCGGCTCGAGGTTGAGGTCGTCGGTAGCGACGATGGTGGCGGGGAGGTGCGCAATTGGTGTGTCATCGCCATCCCCCCAACCCCCCCTCCCCCTTTAAAATTAATGGAAAATGTAAACCCAAACGTAGAGTCGGATTCGTAACCTCGAAGTTACAAGTCGATTCGCTCAACTATCAAGGGAGAGTAAACGGGGCGACTGTGGCGGCACTCGCCACCGATGCGAAGTCAGCATCACGAAGTTGGCGTTAAATTCGAACGTTTGAATCAGTTATTTTCTTTCCGGCCCCTTTCGGCCCTGAACCGTGGAAGCGCCGAAATTCGGGTTTCATTTTTAACGCGGCAAGTTATACCTCCCGAGCGTTACCGACTACTGCCGGTGATGGTCGTTAAGTTATCCTCCGCCGAGGTCGACGCGCGTTACCGATGCACTCGTAAAAACTTATTCGCGAATTTTCGCGAATTTTTCGCGCGGTAAACCTTTGTCTCCGCGTCCTCCGTCCGACGAGCCTACTCTCGCCCGCACCCGTCGACCCGTTCTCGAGCTATACGGCGACAAAGAAACATTGATTTTTCACTAATTTGACGTCACCGAAAAAGTTACGGCCAACTGGGAATTAAAGGTATATTGCCTTTCCGAATTTTCCGGGAGCCCATCGGGCCTTCGGCCCCGCTCGGCTCGGCTCGGCTCGAGGTCGAGGTCGTCGGTAGCGACGATGGTGGCGGGGAGGCGCGCGATTGGTCTGTCATCGCCATCTTCCCCCCCAACCCCCCTCCCCCTTTAAAATTAATGGAAAATGTAAACCCAAACGTAGAGTCGGATTCGTAACCTCGAAGTTACAAGTCGATTCGCTCAACTATCGAGGGAGAGTAAACGCGGCGACTGTGGCGGCAGTCGCCACCGATGCGAAGTCAGCATCACGAAGTTGGCGTTAAATTTGAACGTTTGAATCAGTTATTTTCTTTCCGGCCCTTTTCAGCCCTGAACCCAGGAAGCGCCGAAATTCGGGTTTCATTTTTAACGCGGCAGCTTATACCTCCCGAGCGTTACCGACTACTGCCGGTGGTGGTCGGTAAGTTATCCTCCGCCGAGGTCGACGCGCGTTACCGATGCACTCGTAAAAACTTTTTCGCGAATATTCGCGAATTTTTCGCGCGGTAAACCTTTGTCTCCGCGTCCTCCGTCCGACGAGCCTACTCTCGCCCGCACCCGTCGACCCGTTCTCGAGCTATACGGCGACAAAGAAACATTGATTTTTCACTAATTTGACGTCACCGAAAAAGTTACGGCCAACTGGGAATTAAAGGTATATTGCCTTTCCGAATTTTCCGGGAGCCCATCGGGCCTTCGGCCCCGCTCGGCTCGGCTCGGCTCGAGGTCGAGGTCGTCGGTAGCGACGATGGTGGCGGGGAGGCGCGCGATTGGTCTGTCATCGCCATCCTCCCCCCAAACCCCCCTCCCTTTAAAATTAATGGAAAATGTAAACCTAAACGTAGAGTCGGATTCGTAACCTCGAAGTTACAAGTCAACTCGCTCAACTATCGAGGGAGAGTAAACGCGGCGACTGTGGCGGCACTCGCCACCGATGCGAAGTCAGCATCACGAAGTTGGCGTTAAATTCGAACGTTTGAATCAGTTATTTTCTTTCCGGCCCTTTTCAGCCCTGAACCGTGGAAGCGCCGAAATTCGGGTTTCATTTTTAACGCGGCAGCTTATACCTCCCGAGCGTTACCGACTACTGCCGGTGGTGGTCGGTAAGTTATCCTCCGCCGAGGTCGACTCGCGTTACCGATGCACTCGTAAAAACTTTTTCGCGAATCTTCGCGAATTTTTGCGCGCGGTAAACCTTTGTCTCCGCGTCCTCCGTCCGACGAGCCTACTCTCGCCCGCACCCGTCGACCCGTTCTCGAGCTATACGGCGACAAAGAAACATTGATTTTTCACTAATTTGACGTCACCGAAAAAGTTACGGCCAACTGGGAATTAAAGGTATATTGCCTTTCCGAATTTTCCGGGAGCCCATCGGGCCTTCGGCCCCGCTCGGCTCGGCTCGGCTCGAGGTCGAGGTCGTCGGTAGCGACGATGGTGGCGGGGAGGCGCGCGATTGGTCTGTCATCGCCATCCTCCCCCCCAACCCCCCTACCCCTTTAAAATTAATGGAAAATGTAAACCCAAACGTAGAGTCGGATTCGTAACCTCGAAGTTACAAGTCGATTCGCTCAACTATCAAGGGAGAGTAAACGCGGCGTCTGTGGCGGCACTCGCCACCGATGCGAAGTCAGCATCACGAAGTTGGCGTTAAATTTGAACGTTTGAATCAGTTATTTTCTTTCCGGCCCTTTTCAGCCCTGAACCGTGGAAGCGCCGAAATTCGGGTTTCATTTTTAACGCGGCAGCTTATACCTTCCGAGCGTTACCGACTACTGCCGGTGGTGGTCGTTAAGTTATCCTCCGCCGAGGTCGACGCGCGTTACCGATGCACTCGTAAAAACTTTTTCGCGAATATTCGCGAATTTTTCGCGCGGTAAACCTTTGTCTCCGCGTCCTCCGTCCGACGAGCCTACTCTCGCCCGCACCCGTCGACCCGTTCTCGAGCTGTACGGCGACAAAGAAACATTGATTTTTCACTAATTTGACGTCACCGAAAAAGTTACGGCCAACTGGGAATTAAAGGTATATTGCCTTTCCGAATTTTCCGGGAGCCCATCGGGCCTTCGGCCCCGCTCGGCTCGGCTCGGCTCGAGGTCGAGGTCGTCGGTAGCGACGATGGTGGCGGGGAGGCGCGCGATTGGTCTGTCATCGCCATCCTCCCCCCAAACCCCCCTCCCTTTAAAATTAATGGAAAATGTAAACCTAAACGTAGAGTCGGATTCGTAACCTCGAAGTTACAAGTCAACTCGCTCAACTATCGAGGGAGAGTAAACGCGGCGACTGTGGCGGCACTCGCCACCGATGCGAAGTCAGCATCACGAAGTTGGCGTTAAATTCGAACGTTTGAATCAGTTATTTTCTTTCCGGCCCTTTTCAGCCCTGAACCGTGGAAGCGCCGAAATTCGGGTTTCATTTTTAACGCGGCAGCTTATACCTCCCGAGCGTTACCGACTACTGCCGGTGGTGGTCGGTAAGTTATCCTCCGCCGAGGTCGACTCGCGTTACCGATGCACTCGTAAAAACTTTTTCGCGAATCTTCGCGAATATTTGCGCGCGGTAAACCTTTGTCTCCGCGTCCTCCGTCCGACGAGCCTACTCTCGCCCGCACCCGTCGACCCGTTCTCGAGCTATACGGCGACAAAGAAACTTTGATTTTTCACTAATTTGACGTCACCAAAAAGTTACGGCCAACTGGGAATTAAAGGTATATTGCCTTTCCGAATTTTCCGGGAGCCCGTCGGGCCTTCGGCCCCGCTCGGCTCGGCTCGGCTCGAGGTCGAGGTCGTCGGTAGCGACGATGGTGGCGGGGAGGTGCGCAATTGGTGTGTCATCGCCATCCCCCCCAACCCCCCTCCCCCTTTAAAATTAATGGAAAATGTAAACCCAAACGTAGAGTCGGATTCGTAACCCCGAAGTTACAAGTCGATTCACTCAACTATCAAGGGAGAGTAAACGCGGCGACTGTGGCGGCACTCGCCACCGATGCGAAGTCAGCATCACGAAGTTGGCGTTAAATTTGAAAGTTTGAATCAGTTATTTTCTTTCCGGCCCTTTTCAGCCCTGAACCGTGGAAGCGCCGAAATTCGGGTTTCATTTTTAACGCGGCAGCTTATACCTCCCGAGCGTTACCGACTACTGCCGGTGGTGGTCGGTAAGTTATCCTCCGCCGAGGTCGACTCGCGTTACCGATGCACTCGTAAAAACTTTTTCGCGAATCTTCGCGAATTTTTGCGCGCGGTAAACCTTTGTCTCCGCGTCCTCCGTCCGACGAGCCTACTCTCGCCCGCACCCGTCGACCCGTTCTCGAGCTATACGGCGACAAAGAAACATTGATTTTTCACTAATTTGACGTCACCGAAAAAGTTACGGCCAACTGCGAATTAAAGGTATATTGCCTTTCCGAATTTTCCGGGAGCCCATCGGGCCTTCGGCCCCGCTCGGCTCGGCTCGGCTCGAGGTTGAGGTCGTCGGTAGCGACGATGGTGGCGGGGAGGTGCGCAATTGGTGTGTCATCGCCATCCCCCCAACCCCCCCTCCCCCTTTAAAATTAATGGAAAATGTAAACCCAAACGTAGAGTCGGATTCGTAACCTCGAAGTTACAAGTCGATTCGCTCAACTATCAAGGGAGAGTAAACGGGGCGACTGTGGCGGCACTCGCCACCGATGCGAAGTCAGCATGACGAAGTTGGCGTTAAATTCGAACGTTTGAATCAGTTATTTTCTTTCCGGCCCCTTTCGGCCCTGAACCGTGGAAGCGCCGAAATTCGGGTTTCATTTTTAACGCGGCAAGTTATACCTCCCGAGCGTTACCGACTACTGCCGGTGATGGTCGTTAAGTTATCCTCCGCCGAGGTCGACGCGCGTTACCGATGCACTCGTAAAAACTTATTCGCGAATTTTCGCGAATTTTTCGCGCGGTAAACCTTTGTCTCCGCGTCCTCCGTCCGACGAGCCTACTCTCGCCCGCACCCGTCGACCCGTTCTCGAGCTATACGGCGACAAAGAAACATTGATTTTTCACTAATTTGACGTCACCGAAAAAGTTACGGCCAACTGGGAATTAAAGGTATATTGCCTTTCCGAATTTTCCGGGAGCCCATCGGGCCTTCGGCCCCGCTCGGCTCGGCTCGGCTCGAGGTCGAGGTCGTCGGTAGCGACGATGGTGGCGGGGAGGCGCGCGATTGGTCTGTCATCGCCATCTTCCCCCCCAACCCCCCTCCCCCTTTAAAATTAATGGAAAATGTAAACCCAAACGTAGAGTCGGATTCGTAACCTCGAAGTTACAAGTCGATTCGCTCAACTATCGAGGGAGAGTAAACGCGGCGACTGTGGCGGCAGTCGCCACCGATGCGAAGTCAGCATCACGAAGTTGGCGTTAAATTTGAACGTTTGAATCAGTTATTTTCTTTCCGGCCCTTTTCAGCCCTGAACCGTGGAAGCGCCGAAATTCGGGTTTCATTTTTAACGCGGCAGCTTATACCTCCCGAGCGTTACCGACTACTGCCGGTGGTGGTCGGTAAGTTATCCTCCGCCGAGGTCGACGCGCGTTACCGATGCACTCGTAAAAACTTTTTCGCGAATATTCGCGAATTTTTCGCGCGGTAAACCTTTGTCTCCGCGTCCTCCGTCCGACGAGCCTACTCTCGCCCGCACCCGTCGACCCGTTCTCGAGCTATACGGCGACAAAGAAACATTGATTTTTCACTAATTTGACGTCACCGAAAAAGTTACGGCCAACTGGGAATTAAAGGTATATTGCCTTTCCGAATTTTCCGGGAGCCCATCGGGCCTTCGGCCCCGCTCGGCTCGGCTCGGCTCGAGGTCGAGGTCGTCGGTAGCGACGATGGTGGCGGGGAGGCGCGCGATTGGTCTGTCATCGCCATCCTCCCCCCAAACCCCCCTCCCTTTAAAATTAATGGAAAATGTAAACCTAAACGTAGAGTCGGATTCGTAACCTCGAAGTTACAAGTCAACTCGCTCAACTATCGAGGGAGAGTAAACGCGGCGACTGTGGCGGCACTCGCCACCGATGCGAAGTCAGCATCACGAAGTTGGCGTTAAATTCGAACGTTTGAATCAGTTATTTTCTTTCCGGCCCTTTTCAGCCCTGAACCGTGGAAGCGCCGAAATTCGGGTTTCATTTTTAACGCGGCAGCTTATACCTCCCGAGCGTTACCGACTACTGCCGGTGGTGGTCGGTAAGTTATCCTCCGCCGAGGTCGACTCGCGTTACCGATGCACTCGTAAAAACTTTTTCGCGAATCTTCGCGAATTTTTGCGTGCGGTAAACCTTTGTCTCCGCGTCCTCCGTCCGACGAGCCTACTCTCGCCCGCACCCGTCGACCCGTTCTCGAGCTATACGGCGACAAAGAAACATTGATTTTTCACTAATTTGACGTCACCGAAAAAGTTACGGCCAACTGGGAATTAAAGGTATATTGCCTTTCCGAATTTTCCGGGAGCCCATCGGGCCATCGGCCCCGCTCGGCTCGGCTCGGCTCGAGGTCGAGGTCGTCGGTAGCGACGATGGTGGCGGGGAGGCGCGCGATTGGTCTGTCATCGCCATCCTCCCCCCCAACCCCCCTACCCCTTTAAAATTAATGGAAAATGTAAACCCAAACGTAGAGTCGGATTCGTAACCTCGAAGTTACAAGTCGATTCGCTCAACTATCAAGGGAGAGTAAACGCGGCGTCTGTGGCGGCACTCGCCACCGATGCGAAGTCAGCATCACGAAGTTGGCGTTAAATTTGAACGTTTGAATCAGTTATTTTCTTTCCGGCCCTTTTCAGCCCTGAACCGTGGAAGCGCCGAAATTCGGGTTTCATTTTTAACGCGGCAGCTTATACCTTCCGAGCGTTACCGACTACTGCCGGTGGTGGTCGTTAAGTTATCCTCCGCCGAGGTCGACGCGCGTTACCGATGCACTCGTAAAAACTTTTTCGCGAATCTTCGCGAATTTTTCGCGCGGTAAACCTTTGTCTCCGCGTCCTCCGTCCGACGAGCCTACTCTCGCCCGCACCCGTCGACCCGTTCTCGAGCTGTACGGCGACAAAGAAACTTTGATTTTTCACTAATTTGACGTCACCAAAAAGTTACGGCCAACTGGGAATTAAAGGTATATTGCCTTTCCGAATTTTCCGGGAGCCCGTCGGGCCTTCGGCCCCGCTCGGCTCGGCTCGGCTCGAGGTCGAGGTCGTCGGTAGCGACGATGGTGGCGGGGAGGCGCGCGATTGGTCTGTCATCGCCATCCTCCCCCCAAACCCCCCTCCCTTTAAAATTAATGGAAAATGTAAACCTAAACGTAGAGTCGGATTCGTAACCTCGAAGTTACAAGTCAACTCGCTCAACTATCGAGGGAGAGTAAACGCGGCGACTGTGGCGGCACTCGCCACCGATGCGAAGTCAGCATCACGAAGTTGGCGTTAAATTCGAACGTTTGAATCAGTTATTTTCTTTCCGGCCCTTTTCAGCCCTGATCCGTGGAAGCGCCGAAATTCGGGTTTCATTTTTAACGCGGCAGCTTATACCTCCCGAGCGTTACCGACTACTGCCGGTGGTGGTCGGTAAGTTATCCTCCGCCGAGGTCGACGCGCGTTACCGATGTACTCGTAAAAACTTTTTCGCGAATCTTCGCGAATTTTTGCGCGCGGTAAACCTTTGTCTCCGCGTCCTCCGTCCGACGAGCCTACTTTCGCCCGCACCCGTCGACCCGTTCTCGAGCTATACGGCGACAAAGAAACTTTGATTTTTCACTAATTTGACGTCACCAAAAAGTTACGGCCAACTGGGAATTAAAGGTATATTGCCTTTCCGAATTTTCCGGGAGCCCGTCGGGCCTTCGGCCCCGCTCGGCTCGGCTCGGCTCGAGGTCGAGGTCGTCGGTAGCGACGATGGTGGCGGTGAGGTGCGCAATTGGTGTGTCATCGCCATCCCCCCCAACCCCCCTCCCACTTTAAAATTAATGGAAAATGTAAACCCAAACGTAGAGTCGGATTCGTAACCTCGAAGTTACAAGTCGATTCGCTCAACTATCAAGGGAGAGTAAACGCTGCGACTGTGGCGGCACTCGCCACCGATGCGAAGTCAGCATCACGAAGTTGGCGTTAAATTCGAACGTTTGTTTCAGTTATTTTCTTTCCGGCCCTTTTCAGCCCTGAACCGTGGAAGCGCCGAAATTCGGGTTTCATTTTTAACGCGGCAGCTTATACCTCCCGAGCGTTACCGACTACTGCCGGTGGTGGTCGGTAAGTTATCCTCCGCCGAGGTCGACGCGCGTTACCGATGCACTCGTAAAAACTTTTTCGCGAATCTTCGCGAATTTTTGCGCGCGGTAAAACTTTGTCTCCGCGTCCTCCGTCCGACGAGCCTACTTTCGCCCGCACCCGTCGACCCGTTCTCGAGCTATACGGCGACAAAGAAACATTGATTTTTCACTAATTTGACGTCACCGAAAAAGTTACGGCCAACTGGGAATTAAAGGTATATTGCCTTTCCGAATTTTCCGGGAGCCCATCGGGCCTTCGGCCCCGCTCGGCTCGGCTCGGCTCGAGGTCGAGGTCGTCGGTAGCGACGATGGTGGCGGGGAGGCGCGCGATTGGTCTGTCATCGCCATCCTCCCCCCCAACCCCCCTACCCCTTTAAAATTAATGGAAAATGTAAACCCAAACGTAGAGTCGGATTCGTAACCTCGAAGTTACAAGTCGATTCGCTCAACTATCAAGGGAGAGTAAACGGGGCGACTGTGGCGGCACTCGCCACCGATGCGAAGTCAGCATCACGAAGTTGGCGTTAAATTCGAACGTTTGATTCAGTTATTTTCTTTCCGGCCCTTTTCAGCCCTGAACCGTGGAAGCGCCGAAATTCGGGTTTCATTTTTAACGCGGCAGCTTATACCTCCCGAGCGTTACCGACTACTGCCGGTGGTGGTCGGTAAGTTATCCTCCGCCGAGGTCGACGCGCGTTACCGATGCACTCGTAAATACTTTTTCGCGAATTTTTCGCGCGGTAAACCTTTGTCTCCGGGTCCTCCGTCCGACGAGCCTACTCTCGCCCGCACCCGTCGACCCGTTCTCGAGCTGTACGGCGACAAAGAAACATTGATTTTTCACTAATTTGACGTCACCGAAAAAGTTACGGCCAACTGGGAATTAAAGGTATATTGCCTTTCCGAATTTTCCGGGAGCCCATCGGGCCATCGGCCCCGCTCGGCTCGGCTCGGCTCGAGGTCGAGGTCGTCGGTAGCGACGATGGTGGCGGGGAGGCGCGCGATTGGTCTGTCATCGCCATCCTCCCCCCCAACCCCCCTACCCCTTTAAAATTAATGGAAAATGTAAACCCAAACGTAGAGTCGGATTCGTAACCTCGAAGTTACAAGTCGATTCGCTCAACTATCAAGGGAGAGTAAACGCGGCGTCTGTGGCGGCACTCGCCACCGATGCGAAGTCAGCATCACGAAGTTGGCGTTAAATTTGAACGTTTGAATCAGTTATTTTCTTTCCGGCCCTTTTCAGCCCTGAACCGTGGAAGCGCCGAAATTCGGGTTTCATTTTTAACGCGGCAGCTTATACCTTCCGAGCGTTACCGACTACTGCCGGTGGTGGTCGTTAAGTTATCCTCCGCCGAGGTCGACGCGCGTTACCGATGCACTCGTAAAAACTTTTTCGCGAATCTTCGCGAATTTTTCGCGCGGTAAACCTTTGTCTCCGCGTCCTCCGTCCGACGAGCCTACTCTCGCCCGCACCCGTCGACCCGTTCTCGAGCTGTACGGCGACAAAGAAACTTTGATTTTTCACTAATTTGACGTCACCAAAAAGTTACGGCCAACTGGGAATTAAAGGTATATTGCCTTTCCGAATTTTCCGGGAGCCCGTCGGGCCTTCGGCCCCGCTCGGCTCGGCTCGGCTCGAGGTCGAGGTCGTCGGTAGCGACGATGGTGGCGGGGAGGCGCGCGATTGGTCTGTCATCGCCATCCTCCCCCCAAACCCCCCTCCCTTTAAAATTAATGGAAAATGTAAACCTAAACGTAGAGTCGGATTCGTAACCTCGAAGTTACAAGTCAACTCGCTCAACTATCGAGGGAGAGTAAACGCGGCGACTGTGGCGGCACTCGCCACCGATGCGAAGTCAGCATCACGAAGTTGGCGTTAAATTCGAACGTTTGAATCAGTTATTTTCTTTCCGGCCCTTTTCAGCCCTGATCCGTGGAAGCGCCGAAATTCGGGTTTCATTTTTAACGCGGCAGCTTATACCTCCCGAGCGTTACCGACTACTGCCGGTGGTGGTCGGTAAGTTATCCTCCGCCGAGGTCGACGCGCGTTACCGATGTACTCGTAAAAACTTTTTCGCGAATCTTCGCGAATTTTTGCGCGCGGTAAACCTTTGTCTCCGCGTCCTCCGTCCGACGAGCCTACTTTCGCCCGCACCCGTCGACCCGTTCTCGAGCTATACGGCGACAAAGAAACTTTGATTTTTCACTAATTTGACGTCACCAAAAAGTTACGGCCAACTGGGAATTAAAGGTATATTGCCTTTCCGAATTTTCCGGGAGCCCGTCGGGCCTTCGGCCCCGCTCGGCTCGGCTCGGCTCGAGGTCGAGGTCGTCGGTAGCGACGATGGTGGCGGTGAGGTGCGCAATTGGTGTGTCATCGCCATCCCCCCCAACCCCCCTCCCACTTTAAAATTAATGGAAAATGTAAACCCAAACGTAGAGTCGGATTCGTAACCTCGAAGTTACAAGTCGATTCGCTCAACTATCAAGGGAGAGTAAACGCTGCGACTGTGGCGGCACTCGCCACCGATGCGAAGTCAGCATCACGAAGTTGGCGTTAAATTCGAACGTTTGTTTCAGTTATTTTCTTTCCGGCCCTTTTCAGCCCTGAACCGTGGAAGCGCCGAAATTCGGGTTTCATTTTTAACGCGGCAGCTTATACCTCCCGAGCGTTACCGACTACTGCCGGTGGTGGTCGGTAAGTTATCCTCCGCCGAGGTCGACGCGCGTTACCGATGCACTCGTAAAAACTTTTTCGCGAATCTTCGCGAATTTTTGCGCGCGGTAAAACTTTGTCTCCGCGTCCTCCGTCCGACGAGCCTACTTTCGCCCGCACCCGTCGACCCGTTCTCGAGCTATACGGCGACAAAGAAACATTGATTTTTCACTAATTTGACGTCACCGAAAAAGTTACGGCCAACTGGGAATTAAAGGTATATTGCCTTTCCGAATTTTCCGGGAGCCCATCGGGCCTTCGGCCCCGCTCGGCTCGGCTCGGCTCGAGGTCGAGGTCGTCGGTAGCGACGATGGTGGCGGGGAGGCGCGCGATTGGTCTGTCATCGCCATCCTCCCCCCCAACCCCCCTACCCCTTTAAAATTAATGGAAAATGTAAACCCAAACGTAGAGTCGGATTCGTAACCTCGAAGTTACAAGTCGATTCGCTCAACTATCAAGGGAGAGTAAACGGGGCGACTGTGGCGGCACTCGCCACCGATGCGAAGTCAGCATCACGAAGTTGGCGTTAAATTCGAACGTTTGATTCAGTTATTTTCTTTCCGGCCCTTTTCAGCCCTGAACCGTGGAAGCGCCGAAATTCGGGTTTCATTTTTAACGCGGCAGCTTATACCTCCCGAGCGTTACCGACTACTGCCGGTGGTGGTCGGTAAGTTATCCTCCGCCGAGGTCGACGCGCGTTACCGATGCACTCGTAAATACTTTTTCGCGAATTTTTCGCGCGGTAAACCTTTGTCTCCGGGTCCTCCGTCCGACGAGCCTACTCTCGCCCGCACCCGTCGACCCGTTCTCGAGCTGTACGGCGACAAAGAAACATTGATTTTTCACTAATTTGACGTCACCGAAAAAGTTACGGCCAACTGGGAATTAAAGGTATATTGCCTTTCCGAATTTTCCGGGAGCCCATCGGGCCTTCGGCCCCGCTCGGCTCGGCTCGGCTCGAGGTCGAGGTCGTCGGTAGCGACGATGGTGGCGGGGAGGCGCGCGATTGGTCTGTCATCGCCATCCTCCCCCCAAACCCCCCTCCCTTTAAAATTAATGGAAAATGTAAACCTAAACGTAGAGTCGGATTCGTAACCTCGAAGTTACAAGTCAACTCGCTCAACTATCGAGGGAGAGTAAACGCGGCGACTGTGGCGGCACTCGCCACCGATGCGAAGTCAGCATCACGAAGTTGGCGTTAAATTCGAACGTTTGAATCAGTTATTTTCTTTCCGGCCCTTTTCAGCCCTGAACCGTGGAAGCGCCGAAATTCGGGTTTCATTTTTAACGCGGCAGCTTATACCTCCCGAGCGTTACCGACTACTGCCGGTGGTGGTCGGTAAGTTATCCTCCGCCGAGGTCGACGCGCGTTACCGATGCACTCGTAAAAACTTTTTCGCGAATCTTCGCGAATTTTTGCGCGCGGTAAACCTTTGTCTCCGCGTCCTCCGTCCGACGAGCCTACTTTCGCCCGCACCCGTCGACCCGTTCTCGAGCTGTACGGCGACAAAGAAACATTGATTTTTCACTAATTTGACGTCACCGAAAAAGTTACGGCCAACTGGGAATTAAAGGTATATTGCCTTTCCGAATTTTCCGGGAGCCCGTCGGGCCTGTAACAAACCTGCACTAAGCAAGCTTGTTACGAACAGCTGATCCCCGAAAGAACCCGAGGTTCCCCGAGACCCACCGATCCACACCGGCGTAAACAACACTCCTCCGAAACTCCTTGAGCAAAGTGTCATCCACCCAAAGACCAAAACACATGAAAAACCATAGAACACACCTTACCTCACCACCAACCCTCACCTCCAAACAGTACATTTTGGGGGAGTATAAAAGGCCTCCGAAATATGCCAAATTATCGCAGTCCTGCTTAGGCGACCTAAGCAACCACCACGCACCAGGTACCCGATCCTCCGACGACGACGTCGTAACCAGTCCGCCGTAAAGTACCGCTCCTTCAACGAGACGTTGAAACCAGCCCGTCAGAATCCCCAGCTATCGTTCCCTCGACGAAGACGTCGACGCCTGCACCGACGACCTCCAGTAGTACCGTTCGCGACGAAGACGTCGACGCCTGTACCGACTACCTCCAGTAGTACCGTTCTCTCGACGAAGACGTCGACGCCTGTACCGACTACCTCCAGTAGTACCGTTCCCGTGGCGAGACGTCACCTCCAAGCACTCCGCACCCCTCTATCACCGCTCCTGTGACGAGACGTCACCTCCTGCACCGAACCACGGTCAAACACCGTTCCTGTGACGAGACGGCACTCCTCGCTCGTTCAAGCACCGCTCCTGTGACGAGACGTCACCCCCGTACACCGAACCCCAGTCAAAACACCGCTCCCGTGACGAAGACGTCCCCCCCCCCGTGCACCGAACCCCCGTTCAAACACCGTTCCTGTGACGAGACGTCACCCCTTGCCCCGAAACCCCGTTCAAACACCGTTCCTGTGACGAGACGTCACCCCCTTGCACCAAACTCCGTTCGAACACCGTTCCTGTGACGAGACGTCACCCCCTTGCACCGAACCCCCGTTCAAAACACCGTTCTTGTGACGAGACGTCACCCCCTTGCACCAAACTCCGTTCGAACACCGTTCCTGTGACGAGACGTCACCCCCTTACACTGAACCCCGGCCAAGCACCGTTTCCCGTGACGGGACGTCACCCCTGACACCGAACCCCGGTAACGCCGGTCCTACGAAACCCGCTACCTACCGCACCACGGCGATCCTGCGATCACCACCCAGTATCACCGAAATTACGAGGTGGCAAGCTAGCTTTATCACGAAACACCGTCTTGTTTATTTCGTACCATTTCACCACGTCTTCCCGCTCCGGCCCGCACTACGCGAACCCCGGCACGGCGAGCTATTCCCGCACTAAGAAAACTCCGGACGGAAAGAACCGAGCACGCGAGCAAGCGGCCCCGTTACATGGCGCCCGAACAGGGACCTGGTGAAAAGAACACACGACGAAAATAAAAACAAGGCGACGAAACCGAAGGAATTTTTTTTAGGTTACCGGGCACACGTGTTGTCGCGCGCGAATAACAGGTGATACACACGCCGCCGGGTGTCGTTACGCCGCGACAAGACCGCTCGCGACAAGTACGCGACGCGACATCTCTGGTGTACCCACGGTACCCCGCCCCGGGCCGCGGAAAATTTTCAAACACGGCAGGGCATGCCGAAGAAATCGTCACTGCGCCCCACGCCTGCACGAATCCTCGCAAACCTCCGCCGACACAAACTACCGATCACCGGAACGTCGGAGGACCGACGGCAACGCTGGAAAGAATATCTAGCCCAGCAAATTACCCCACCTCGCACAATGAATGACACGGACAGACCAACGCCCTTTGCGGCCAACCTGCAGCCCGGCCCCAGCCAGCCAACCTACCCGTTCTCCGAATTACTGGATCCCTGCAGAAACATTGACCGCATGCGAAAATGGGGACATACGACCGACGGAAAAGACCCTTATGCATTCGTCGAAAGAATCGACGAATTACAGGCAACATACCGACTCTCTGACGCCGAACTCCTCCGCGGGCTGCCCGAATTATTACGAGGGGAAGCTCAAAACTGGTTCCGCAACAACCGCTCCCAGATACGCTCCTGGACACAATGCATGGAGAAATTCATCGAACATTTCTCACCCAACAAAACGCGGCTACAACGGGAACGCGAGGCCCGCGAACGGGTGCAAAAACCCAACGAACCAATCATAACCTACGTGAACGCCATTATGACTCTCCTACGACGGGCCGGCATAGCAGAGGAGGACCACCTAGAAATCATATTCGAAAATATGATTCCCGATTATATGATCGCCATCGACCCCGACCGCCTAAAGAACATCGACGATCTGATTCGACAAGCGCAACGGATCGAAAGAGCAAGTGAACGGAAACGACAGTACGCCCGGCCGTTCCTCCGAACCACCGCTGCGATAACCAGCGAGGACCAACCAACGACCACCGAACGACCACTCGACACCATCGAGGACCGACTCGCCCGTCTAAGCTTGACGTCGGAAAACGAGGTAAGCTCGATCCCAGTAGACACCTACCACCGGAGCACACATTGCTGGCGCTGCAAACAACGAGGCCACGACCGATTTGAATGCAGAAACAAGTACAGGCGTTTCTGCTCACGCTGCGGTCGCGACGGAGTGCTGACCCGGGAGTGCCACCCTCCGGGAAACGGACCAAGGGACTCGACGCAGACGGGCAACCGCCAGTCCCGTATATAAAGTACACCCCACGCCCGTTCATCAGGATAAAAGTACTCGGACGAGAAGTCGAGGCATTATTAGACACAGGGTCGCAGATCTCGTGCATCAACGAAGAAGTTAAGGAATGGGCACAAGAGCAAGGCCTCCAGACCACCCCCCGAACCGGCATGATCTCATTGGCAGATGGATCCGATACACAGCCCGCCGGCACCATCCGACTCCCGTTTTCAAGCGACGAGCAAACCTGGACCCACGAATTCACCGTCCTACCAAATATGGGACCACCAGTATTACTCGGGATCCAAGCAATAGCAGACATGAACCTGGAACTGAAACCGCCTCCCGGTATCGCCTCCTGGCCTGCCTACTGCAGGGCCGAGCCCTGCCTTCAAGTAGGCCTCCGAAGACCACAGGAAACCGACCAAGCCCAACTCCAGGCCTTTCTAGAAGACGAAATGGGAAAATTCGAAACCGTCCCAGGGCGCACCACCCTTATCCAACACCGAATCAAACTTATGGACGAGACGCCCATTAAGCAGCGATACCGGCCACGAAACCCGGCCATGCAAGCCATAATTAACGAAGAAGTGGACAAAATGAGGAAGGAAGGAGTAATCGAACCATCCAGCAGCCCATGGAGCTCTCCCGTAGTAGTGGTCAAAAAGAAAGACGGCAAACCCCGATTCTGTGTCGACTTCCGGAAACTAAACGAACGAACGGAAAAAGACGCCTACCCGTTACCACATATACAGGCCACCCTCGACAAGCTACGAGGAGCAAGGTTCCTGACCACCCTCGACCTTAAAAATGGTTACTGGCAAGTACCGCTAGAACGCGCCAGCCGACCCCTCACCGCCTTTACCGTTCCGGGTAAGGGGCTATTCCAGTTTACCGTCATGCCGTTCGGACTACACTCCGCGCCGGCCACCTTCCAACGGCTGCTGGACCAAATCATCGGTCCCGAGCTCGAACCTTACGCGTTCGCATACCTCGACGACATTATTATCGTCAGCAGGACGTTTAAAGAACACTTACGGCACCTCCGAGAAGTATTCCACCGTCTACGTACCGCCGGGCTGCGACTAAACCCGGATAAGTGCCGCTTCTGCGTCGACAGTCTACGATATCTAGGCCATATAGTCGACCAGCAAGGCATCCGGACCGACCCCGAGAAAACCAGCGCAATCGCCCAGCTCGCCACACCAAAGACGATACGAGAAATCCGAAGATTCCACGGTATGGCATCGTGGTACCGGCGTTTCATCCCAAACTTCGCGGAGCTTATGGAACCGCTGACACAGCTCACCAGAAAAAACGCGAAGTGGAAATGGACAGAAATAGAGGATAACGCCTTCCAGAAAATGAAGGACAAACTCATCGCCGCACCGATATTGGCTTGCCCGAACTTCAACGAGCCGTTCACCCTGCAAACAGATGCCAGCGATCATGGGCTCGGAATCGTCCTCACACAGGGACCAGACGACAACGAGAGGGTTATCGCCTACGCCAGCCATACGCTGAGCGCAACCGAGCGCAATTACAGCGCCACGGAAAAGGAATGCCTCGCCGTAGTCTGGGGCATCCGGAAAATGAAGCCATACCTGGAAGGCTACCACTTCACGGTGGTCACAGACCACCAGGCACTAAGATGGCTTCGCCAGATTGACAACCCGACCGGCCGACTCGCCCGATGGGCCCTGGAATTGCAACAGTTTGACTTCACCGTCAAATACCGACCCGGGAAACTAAACCATGTAGCAGACACGTTGTCCAGAATCGAACCAGCACCGGGCGTAAGCCTGTTACGGCCAAAACAACGCACCGACACATGGTACGAGAAAAAAATAGCCGCCGTCCGAGAGAACCCCGCAGCAGAACCGGAATACCGGATCCATGACGGAAAATTGCAACGCCACATATTGCACCAGCTCGACTACAACGAGCCCGAACCCGGATCCGCATGGAAACTATGCGTACCCATAAACGAACGGGAAACGCTCCTCCAGCAATACCACGACGACCCCACGGCCGGGCATCTAGGAGTGGCAAAAACAATCGTCCGGCTCGCACAGAGATTCTATTGGCCGGGCATGTTTCGGGAAACCGCCCGATACGTACGAGGATGTACGAACTGCCAGCAGTACAAATCACCCCCGCTAGCACCACCGGGGCAGCTACACGCCAACCCAGGGACACAACCGTGGCACACGGTTTCAGTAGACCTCGTCGGCCCACTACCACGATCCCGCCGGGGACACATATGGTTACTGGTGGCGCTGGATCGCTTTACCAAATGGGTTGAACTAACACCCCTACGAAAGGCAACCAGTAGCGCCGTGGCCGCCGCTATCCAAAAAGATATCATACTACGACACGGCGCCCCGCAAACAATAATCTCCGACAACGGACGACAATTTATCGGGGAACCGTTCACCAGCATGCTACGCACCGCGGGCGTCGAACACCGGCGCACGCCACCCTACTCTCCGCAATGTAACCCGGTAGAAAGAGCCAACAAAGTGGTCAAAACGATGCTCGCCCAGTACACCGGAGACCGACACGACCGATGGGACGAAAAAGTGGACGAAGTCAGGTTCGCCATAAACACGGCATGGCATGAATCCACCGGGTACAGTCCAGCCTACCTGAACCACGGCCGAGAACTCCGAGTCCCCGGACACACAGCAACCGGAACCACGCCCGACAGACCGCAAGCCCGGTGGAAAAATCTCCACGAGGCACAAGAACTAGCAAAACTACACCTGGCCCAAGCATTCGGACGCCAGGCCAAATACTATAACCTGAGACACCGGAACTGGAGGCCAACAGTAGGAGATAGAGTCTGGAAAAAGGAACATACCCTGTCAGACAAAGGGGCGGGCATCGCCGCAAAGCTCGCCCCCAAATACAGCGGACCATACATAGTGGAACGCATCATATCGCCGGTCATTGTCGACCTGCGAGACAGCCGCGGTAAATGGACGAGACATATACATATACAGGATCTGAAACCCGAGGCAAACTCAGATCCGACACCAGACATCGCCCAAACGGACGAAGAAAATACACCCGAACCGATCCCCTCCACCGTAAATGTCCCGACCACGCCCGATTCCCCCGAACCCCGCCGCCGCGGACGCCCCAGAAAAAACACTCAAATATCTTATGTTCACAGGAAGATGGAGACAGATTTCTACCAAAGACGCGTAGGCCTCTTCGGCAACACTGAAGAAGACGGGCCGCAAACACCGCCCCGGCAAGGACACCGGAGCCTGCGGCAGAACCAGCCAACAATCCACCAACAACAGAACCGACAGCAACCGAGAACCACAACACCAAACCGACCCCGACACGCCGCCAGCGGAACCCATCACCACTGCCCCACAATACCCACCCCAAAATAATACAAAAATAGATAATAGATACACCTGTAAATAAGGAGGACATTTTGTACTACAGCTATACTTAAATAAAGTCTCGCTGGCTCGCTCACCCGAAGAAAGAGGGGGGTGTAACAAACCTGCACTAAGCAAGCTTGTTACGAACAGCTGATCCCCGAAAGAACCCGAGGTTCCCCGAGACCCACCGATCCACACCGGCGTAAACAACACTCCTCCGAAACTCCTTGAGCAAAGTGTCATCCACCCAAAGACCAAAACACATGAAAAACCATAGAACACACCTTACCTCACCACCAACCCTCACCTCCAAACAGTACATTTTGGGGGAGTATAAAAGGCCTCCGAAATATGCCAAATTATCGCAGTCCTGCTTAGGCGACCTAAGCAACCACCACGCACCAGGTACCCGATCCTCCGACGACGACGTCGTAACCAGTCCGCCGTAAAGTACCGCTCCTTCAACGAGACGTTGAAACCAGCCCGTCAGAATCCCCAGCTATCGTTCCCTCGACGAAGACGTCGACGCCTGCACCGACGACCTCCAGTAGTACCGTTCGCGACGAAGACGTCGACGCCTGTACCGACTACCTCCAGTAGTACCGTTCTCTCGACGAAGACGTCGACGCCTGTACCGACTACCTCCAGTAGTACCGTTCCCGTGGCGAGACGTCACCTCCAAGCACTCCGCACCCCTCTATCACCGCTCCTGTGACGAGACGTCACCTCCTGCACCGAACCACGGTCAAACACCGTTCCTGTGACGAGACGGCACTCCTCGCTCGTTCAAGCACCGCTCCTGTGACGAGACGTCACCCCCGTACACCGAACCCCAGTCAAAACACCGCTCCCGTGACGAAGACGTCCCCCCCCCCGTGCACCGAACCCCCGTTCAAACACCGTTCCTGTGACGAGACGTCACCCCTTGCCCCGAAACCCCGTTCAAACACCGTTCCTGTGACGAGACGTCACCCCCTTGCACCAAACTCCGTTCGAACACCGTTCCTGTGACGAGACGTCACCCCCTTGCACCGAACCCCCGTTCAAAACACCGTTCTTGTGACGAGACGTCACCCCCTTGCACCAAACTCCGTTCGAACACCGTTCCTGTGACGAGACGTCACCCCCTTACACTGAACCCCGGCCAAGCACCGTTTCCCGTGACGGGACGTCACCCCTGACACCGAACCCCGGTAACGCCGGTCCTACGAAACCCGCTACCTACCGCACCACGGCGATCCTGCGATCACCACCCAGTATCACCGAAATTACGAGGTGGCAAGCTAGCTTTATCACGAAACACCGTCTTGTTTATTTCGTACCATTTCACCACGTCTTCCCGCTCCGGCCCGCACTACGCGAACCCCGGCACGGCGAGCTATTCCCGCACTAAGAAAACTCCGGACGGAAAGAACCGAGCACGCGAGCAAGCGGCCCCGTTACAGGCCTTCGGCCCCGCTCGGCTCGGCTCGGCTCGAGGTCGAGGTCGTCGGTAGCGACGATGGTGGCGGTGAGGTGCGCAATTGGTGTGTCATCGCCATCCCCCCCAACCCCCCTCCCCCTTTAAAATTAATGGAAAATGTAAACCCAAACGTAGAGTCGGATTCGTAACCTCGAAGTTACAAGTCGATTCGCTCAACTATCAAGGGAGAGTAAACGCGGCGACTGTGGCGGCACTCGCCACCGATGCGAAGTCAGCATCACGAAGTTGGCGTTAAATTCGGACGTTTGAATCAGTTATTTTCTTTCCGGCCCTTTTCAGCCCTGAACCGTGGAAGCGCCGAAATTCGGGTTTCATTTTTAACGCGGCAGCTTATACCTCCCGAGCGTTACCGACTACTGCCGGTGGTGGTCGTTAAGTTATCCTCCGCCGAGGTCGACGCGCGTTACCGATGCACACGTAAAAAATGTTTCGCAAATTTTCGCGAATTTTTCGCGCGGTAAACCTTCGTCTCCGCGTCCTCCGTCCGACGATTCTACTCTCGCCCGCACCCGTCGACCCGTCCTCGAGCTATACGGCGACAAAGAAACTTTGATTTTTCACTAATTTGACGTCATCGAGAAAGTTACGGCCAACTGGGAATTAAAGGTATATCGCCTTTCCGAATTTTCCGGGAGCCCGTCGGGCCTTCGGCCCCGCTCGGCTCGGCTCGGCTCTGCTCGAGGTCGAGGTCGTCGGTAGCGACGATGGCGGCGGGGAGGTGCGCAATTGGTGTGTCATCGCCATCCCCCCCAACCCCCCCTCCCCCTTTAAAATTAATGGAAAATGTAAACCCAAACGTAGAGTCGGATTCGTAACCTCGAAGTTACAAGTCGATTCGCACAACTATCAAGGGAGAGTAAACGGGGCGACTGTGGCGGCACTCGCCACCGATGCGAAGTCAGCATCACGAAGTTGGCGTTAAATTCGAACGTTTGAATCAGTTATTTTCTTTCCGGCCCTTTTCGGCCCTGAACCGTGGAAGCGCCGAAATTCGGGTTTCATTTTTAACGCGGCAGCTTATACCTCCCGAGCGTTACCGACTACTGCCGGTGGTGGTCGTTAAGTTATCCTCCGCCGAGGTCGACGCGCGTTACCGATGCACTCGTAAAAACTTTTTCGCGAATCTTCGCGAATTTTTCGCGCGGTAAACCTTTGTCTCCGCGTCCTCCGTCCGACGAGCCTACTCTCGCCCGCACCCGTCGACCCGTTCTCGAGCTATACGGCGACAAAGAAACATTGATTTTTCACTAATTTGACGTCACCGAAAAAGTTACGGCCAACTGGGAATTAAAGGTATATTGCCTTTCCGAATTTTCCGGGAGCCCATCGGGCCTTCGGCCCCGCTCGGCTCGGCTCGGCTCGAGGTCGAGGTCGTCGGTAGCGACGATGGTGGCGGGGAGGCGCGCGATTGGTCTGTCATCGCCATCCTCCCCCCAAACCCCCCTCCCTTTAAAATTAATGGAAAATGTAAACCCAAACGTAGAGTCGGATTCGTAACCTCGAAGTTACAAGTCGATTCGCTCAACTAACAAGGGAGAGTAAACGGGGCGACTGTGGCGGCACTCGCCACCGATGCGAAGTCAGCATCACGAAGTTGGCGTTGAATTCGAACGTTTGAATCAGTTATTATCTTTCCGGCCCTTTTCAGCCATGAACCGTGGAAGCGCCGAAATTCGGGTTTCATTTTTAACGCGGCAGCTTATACCCCCCGAGTGTTACCGACCACTGCCGGTGGTGGTCGGTAAGTTATTCTCCGCCGAGGTCGACGCGCGTTACCGATGCACACGTAAAAAATTTTTCGCGAATTTTCGCGAATTTTTCGCGCGGTAAACCTTCGTCTCCGCGTCCTCCGTCCGACGAGCCTACTTTCGCCCGCACCCGTCGACCCGTTCTCGAGCTATACGGCGACAAAGAAACATTGATTTTTCACTAATTTGACGTCACCGAAAAAGTTACGTCCAACTGGGAATTAAAGGTATATTGCCTTTCCGAATTTTCCGGGAGCCCATCGGGCCTTCGGCCCCGCTCGGCTCGGCTCGGCTCGAGGTCGAGGTCGTCGGTAGCGACGATGGTGGCGGGGAGGCGCGCGATTGGTCTGTCATCGCCATCCTCCCCCCCAACCCCCCTACCCCTTTAAAATTAATGGAAAATGTAAACCCAAACGTAGAGTCGGATTCGTAACCTCGAAGTTACAAGTCGATTCGCACAACTATCAAGGGAGAGTAAACGCGGCGACTGTGGCGGCACTCGCCACCGATGCGAAGTCAGCATCACGAAGTTGGCGTTAAATTCGAACGTTTGAATCAGTTATTTTCTTTCCGGCCCTTTTCGGCCCTGAACCGTGGAAGCGCCGAAATTCGGGTTTCATTTTTAACGCGGCAGCTTATACCTCCCGAGCGTTACCGACTACTGCCGGTGGTGGTCGTTAAGTTATCCTCCGCCGAGGTCGACGCGCGTTACCGATGCACTCGTAAAAACTTTTTCGCGAATTTTCGCGAATTTTTCGCGCGGTAAACCTTTGTCTCCGGGTCCTCCGTCCGACGAGCCTACTCTCGCCCGCACCCGTCGACCCGTTCTCGAGCTGTACGGCGACAAAGAAACATTGATTTTTCACTAATTTGACGTCACCGAAAAAGTTACGGCCAACTGCGAATTAAAGGTATATTGCCTTTCCGAATTTTCCGGGAGCCCATCGGGCCTTCGGCCCCGCTCGGCTCGGCTCGGCTCGAGGTCGAGGTCGTCGGTAGCGACGATGGTGGCGGGGAGGCGCGCGATTGGTCTGTCATCGCCATCCTCCCCCCAAACCCCCCTCCCTTTAAAATTAATGGAAAATGTAAACCTAAACGTAGAGTCGGATTCGTAACCTCGAAGTTACAAGTCAACTCGCTCAACTATCGAGGGAGAGTAAACGCGGCGACTGTGGCGGCACTCGCCACCGATGTGAAGTCAGCATCACGAAGTTGGCGTTAAATTCGAACGTTTGAATCAGTTATTTTCTTTCCGGCCCTTTTCAGCCCTGAACCGTGGAAGCGCCGAAATTCGGGTTTCATTTTTAACGCGGCAGCTTATACCTCCCGAGCGTTACCGACTACTGCCGGTGGTGGTCGGTAAGTTATCCTCCGCCGAGGTCGACGCGCGTTACCGATGCACTCGTAAAAACTTTTTCGCGAATCTTCGCGAATTTTTGCGCGCGGTAAACCTTTGTCTCCGCGTCCTCCGTCCGACGAGCCTACTCTCGTCCGCACCCGTCGACCCGTTCTCGAGCTATACGGCGACAAAGAAACTTTGATTTTTCACTAATTTGACGTCACCAAAAAGTTACGGCCAACTGGGAATTAAAGGTATATTGCCTTTCCGAATTTTCCGGGAGCCCGTCGGGCCTTCGGCCCCGCTCGGCTCGGCTCGGCTCGAGGTCGAGGTCGTCGGTAGCGACGATGGTGGCGGTGAGGTGCGCAATTGGTGTGTCATCGCCATCCCCCCCAACCCCCCTCCCCCTTTAAAATTAATGGAAAATGTAAACCCAAACGTAGAGTCGGATTCGTAACCTCGAAGTTACAAGTCGATTCGCTCAACTATCAAGGGAGAGTAAACGCTGCGACTGTGGCGGCACTCGCCACCGATGCGAAGTCAGCATCACGAAGTTGGCGTTAAATTCGAACGTTTGATTCAGTTATTTTCTTTCCGGCCCTTTTCAGCCCTGAACCGTGGAAGCGCCGAAATTCGGGTTTCATTTTTAACGCGGCAGCTTATACCCCCCGAGTGTTACCGACCACTGCCGGTGGTGGTCGGTAAGTTATCCTCCGCCGAGGTCGACGCGCGTTACCGATGCACACGTAAAAAATTTTTCGCGAATTTTCGCGAATTTTTCGCGCGGTAAACCTTCGTCTCCGCGTCCTCCGTCCGACGAGCCTACTCTCGCCCGCACCCGTCGACCCGTCCTCGAGCTATACGGCGACAAAGAAACTTTGATTTTTCACTAATTTGACGTCATCGAGAAAGTTACGGCCATCTGGGAATTAAAGGTATATCGCCTTTCCGAATTTTCCGGGAGCCCATCGGGCCTTCGGCCTCGCTCGGCACGGCTCGGCTCGGCTCGAGGTCGAGGTCGTCGGTAGCGACGATGGTGGCGGGGAGGTGCGCAATTGGTGTGTCATCGCCATCCCCCCAACCCCCCTCCCCCTTTAAAATTAATGGAAAATGTAAACCCAAACGTAGAGTCGGATTCGTAACCTCGAAGTTACAAGTCGATTCGCTCAACTATCAAGGGAGAGTAAACGCGGCGACTGTGGCGGCACTCGCCACCGATGCGAAGTCAGCATCACGAAGTTGGCGTTAAATTCGAACGTTTGAATCAGTTATTTTCTTTCCGGCCCTTTTCAGCCCTGAACCGTGGAAGCGCCGAAATTCGGGTTTCATTTTTAACGCGGCAGCTTATACCCCCCGAGTGTTACCGACCACTGCCGGTGGTGGTCGGTAAGTTATCCTCCGCCGAGGTCGACGCGCGTTACCGATGCACACGTAAAAAATTTTTCGCGAATTTTCGCGAATTTTTCGCGCGGTAAACCTTCGTCTCCGCGTCCTTCGTCCGACGAGCCTACTCTCGCCCGCACCCGTCGATCCGTCCTCGAGCTATACGGCGACAAAGAAACTTTGATTTTTCACTAATTTGACGTCATCGAGAAAGTTACGGCCAACTGGGAATTAAAGGTATATCGCCTTTAAGAATTTTCCGGGAGCCCGTCGGGCCTTCGGCCCCGCTCGGCTCGGCTCGGCTCTGCTCAAGGTCGAGGTCGTCGGTAGCGACGATGGTGGCGGGGAGGTGCGCAATTGGTGTGTCATCGCCATCCCCCCCAACCCCCCCTCCCCCTTTAAAATTAATGGAAAATGTAAACCCAAACGTAGAGTCGGATTCGTAACCTCGAAGTTACAAGTCGATTCGCTCAACTATCAAGGGAGAGTAAACGCGGCGACTGTGGCGGCACTCGCCACCGATGCGAAGTCAGCATCACGAAGTTGGCGTTAAATTCGAACGTTTGAATCAGTTATTTTCTTTCCGGCCCTTTTCGGCCCTGAACCGTGGAAGCGCCGAAATTCGGGTTTCATTTTTAACGCGGCAGCTTATACCTCCCGAGCGTAACCGACTACTGCCGGTAGTGGTCGTTAAGTTATCCTCCGCCGAGGTCGACGCGCGTTACCGATGCACTCGTAAAAACTTTTTCGCGAATCTTCGCGAATTTTTCGCGCGGTAAACCTTTGTCTCCGCGTCCTCCGTCCGACGAGCCTACTCTCGCCCGCACCCGTCGACCCTTTCTCGAGCTATACGGCGACAAAGAAACATTGATTTTTCACTAATTTGACGTCACCGAAAAAGTTACGGCCAACTGGGAATTAAAGGTATATTGCCTTTCCGTATTTTCCGGGAGCCCATCGGGCCTTCGGCCCCGCTCGGCTCGGCTCGGCTCGAGGTCGAGGTCTTCGGTAGCGACGATGGTGGCGGGGAGGCGCGCGATTGGTCTGTCATCGCCATCCTCCCCCCAAACCCCCCTCCCTTTAAAATTAATGGAAAATGTAAACCCAAACGTAGAGTCGGATTCGTAACCTCGAAGTTACAAGTCGATTCGCTCAACTACCAAGGGAGAGTAAACGGGGCGACTGTGGCGGCACTCGCCACCGATGCGAAGTCAGTATCACGAAGTTGGCGTTAAATTCGAACGTTTGAATCAGTTATTATCTTTCCGGCCCTTTTCAGCCATGAACCGTGGAAGCGCCGAAATTCGGGTTTCATTTTTAACGCGGCAGCTTATACCCCCCGAGTGTTACCGACCACTGCCGGTGGTGGTCGGTAAGTTATCCTCCGCCGAGGTCGACGCGCGTTACCGATGCACACGTAAAAAATTTTTCGCAAATTTTCGCGAATTTTTCGCGCGGTAAACCTTCGTCTCCGCGTCCTCCGTCCGACGAGCCTACTCTCGCCCGCACCCGTCGACCCGTCCTCGAGCTATACGGCGACAAAGAAACTTTGATTTTTCACTAATTTGACGTCATCGAGAAAGTTACGGCCAACTGGGAATTAAAGGTATATCGCCTTTCCGAATTTTCCGGGAGCCCATCGGGCCTTCGGCCTCGCTCGGCTCGGCTCGGCTCGAGGTCGAGGTCGTCGGTAGCGACGATGGTGGCGGGGAGGCGCGCGATTGGTCTGTCATCGCCATCCTCCCCCCCAACCCCCCTTCCCCGTTAAAATTAATGGAAAATGTAAACCCAAACGTAGAGTCGGATTCGTAACCTCGAAGTTACAAGTCGATTCGCTCAACTATCAAGGGAGAGTAAACGCGGCGACTGTGGCGGCACTCGCCACCGATGCGAAGTCAGCATCACGAAGTTGGCGTTAAATTTGAACGTTTGAATCAGTTATTTTCTTTCCGGCCCTTTTCAGCCCTGAACCGTGGAAGCGCCGAAATTCGGGTTTCATTTTTAACGCGGCAACTTATACCTCCCGAGCGTTACCGACTACTGCCGGTGGTGGTCGTTAAGTTATCCTCCGCCGAGGTCGACGCGCGTTACCGATGCACTCGTAAAAACTTTTTCGCGAATCTTCGCGAATTTTTCGCGCGGTAAACCTTTGTCTCCGCGTCCTCCGTCCGACGAGCCTACTCTCGCCCACACCCGTCGACCCGTTCTCGAGCTATACGGCGACAAAGAAACATTGATTTTTCACTAATTTGACGTCACCGAAAAAGTTACGGCCAACTGCGAATTAAAGGTATATTGCCTTTCCGAATTTTCCGGGAGCCCATCGGGCCTTCGGCCCCGCTCGGCTCGGCTCGGCTCGAGGTTGAGGTCGTCGGTAGCGACGATGGTGGCGGGGAGGTGCGCAATTGGTGTGTCATCGCCATCCCCCCAACCCCCCCTCCCCCTTTAAAATTAATGGAAAATGTAAACCCAAACGTAGAGTCGGATTCGTAACCTCGAAGTTACAAGTCGATTCGCTCAACTATCAAGGGAGAGTAAACGGGGCGACTGTGGCGGCACTCGCCACCGATGCGAAGTCAGCATCACGAAGTTGGCGTTAAATTCGAACGTTTGAATCAGTTATTTTCTTTCCGGCCCTTTTCGGCCCTGAACCGTGGAAGCGCCGAAATTCGGGTTTCATTTTTAACGCGGCAGCTTATACCTCCCGAGCGTTACCGACTACTGCCGGTGGTGGTCGTTAAGTTATCCTCCGCCGAGGTCGACGCGCGTTACCGATGCACTCGTAAAAACTTTTTCGCGAATTTTCGCGAATTTTTCGCGCGGTAAACCTTTGTCTCCGGGTCCTCCGTCCGACGAGCCTACTCTCGCCCGCACCCGTCGACCCGTTCTCGAGCTGTACGGCGACAAAGAAACATTGATTTTTCACTAATTTGACGTCACCGAAAAAGTTACGGCCAACTGGGAATTAAAGGTATATTGCCTTTCCGAATTTTCCGGGAGCCCATCGGGCCTTCGGCCCCGCTCGGCTCGGCTCGGCTCGAGGTTGAGGTCGTCGGTAGCGACGATGGTGGCGGGGAGGTGCGCAATTGGTGTGTCATCGCCATCCCCCCCAACCCCCCCTCCCCCTTTAAAATTAATGGAAAATGTAAACCCAAACGTAGAGTCGGATTCGTAACCTCGAAGTTACAAGTCGATTCGCTCAACTATCAAGGGAGAGTAAACGGGGCGACTGTGGCGGCACTCGCCACCGATGCGAAGTCAGCATCACGAAGTTGGCGTTAAATTCGAACGTTTGAATCAGTTATTTTCTTTCCGGCCCTTTTCGGCCCTGGACCGTGGAAGCGCCGAAATTCGGGTTTCATTTTTAACGCGGCAGCTTATACCTCCCGAGCGTTACCGAGAACTGCCGGTGGTGGTCGTTAAGTTATCCTCCGCCGAGGTCGACGCGCGTTACCGATGCACTCGTAAAAACATTTTCGCGAATTTTTCGCGCGGTAAACCTTTGTCTCCGGGTCCTCCGTCCGACGAGCCTACTCTCGCCCGCACCCGTCGACCCGTTCTCGAGCTGTACGGCGACAAAGAAACATTGATTTTTCACTAATTTGACGTCACCGAAAAAGTTACGGCCAACTGGGAATTAAAGGTATATTGCCTTTCCGAATTTTCCGGGAGCCCATCGGGCCTTCGGCCCCGCTCGGCTCGGCTCGGCTCGAGGTCGAGGTCGTCGGTAGCGACGATGGTGGCGGGGAGGTGCGCAATTGGTGTGTCATCGCCATCCCCCCCCAACCCCCCCTCCCCCTTTAAAATTAATGGAAACTGTAAACCTAAACGTAGAGTCGGATTCGTAACCTCGAAGTTACAAGTCGATTCGCTCAACTATCAAGGGAGAGTAAACGGGGCGACTGTGGCGGCACTCGCCACCGATGCGAAGTCAGCATCACGAAGTTGGCGTTAAATTCGAACGTTTGAATCAGTTATTTTCTTTCCGGCCCTTTTCGGCCCTGAACCGTGGAAGCGCCGAAATTCGGGTTTCATTTTTAACGCGGCAGCTTATACCTCCCGAGCGTTACCGACTACTGCCGGTGGTGGTCGTTAAGTTATCCTCCGCCGAGGTCGACGCGCGTTACCGATGCACTCGTAAAAACTTTTTCGCGAATCTTCGCGAATTTTTCGCGCGGTAAACCTTTGTCTCCGCGTCCTCCGTCCGACGAGCCTACTCTCGCCCGCACCCGTCGACCCGTTCTCGAGCTATACGGCGTCAAAGAAACATTGATTTTTCACTAATTTGACGTCACCGAAAAAGTTACGGCCAACTGGGAATTAAAGGTATATTGCCTTTCCGAATTTTCCGGGAGCCCATCGGGCCTTCGGCCCCGCTCGGCTCGGCTCGGCTCGAGGTCGAGGTCGTCGGTAGCGACGATGGTGGCGGGGAGGCGCGCGATTGGTCTGTCATCGCCATCCTCCCCCCAAACCCCCCTCCCTTTAAAATTAATGGAAAATGTAAACCCAAACGTAGAGTCGGATTCGTAACCTCGAAGTTACAAGTCGATTCGCTCAACTACCAAGGGAGAGTAAACGGGGCGACTGTGGCGGCACTCGCCACCGATGCGAAGTCAGCATCACGAAGTTGGCGTTAAATTCGAACGTTTGAATCAGTTATTATCTTTCCGGCCCTTTTCAGCCATGAACCGTGGAAGCGCCGAAATTCGGGTTTCATTTTTAACGCGGCAGCTTATACCCCCCGAGTGTTACCGACCACTGCCGGTGGTGGTCGGTAAGTTATCCTCCGCCGAGGTCGACGCGCGTTACCGATGCACACGTAAAAAATTTTTCGCGAATTTTCGCGAATTTTTCGCGCGGTAAACCTTCGTCTCCGCGTCCTCCGTCCGACGAGCCTACTCTCGCCCGCACCCGTCGACCCGTCCTCGAGCTATACGGCGACAAAGAAACTTTGATTTTTCACTAATTTGACGTCATCGAGAAAGTTACGGCCAACTGGGAATTAAAGGTATATCGCCTTTCCGAATTTTCCGGGAGCCCATCGGGCCTTCGGCCTCGCTCGGCACGGCTCGGCTCGGCTCGAGGTCGAGGTCGTCGGTAGCGACGATGGTGGCGGGGAGGTGCGCAATTGGTGTGTCATCGCCATCCCCCCAACCCCTCCTCCCCCTTTAAAATTAATGGAAAATGTAAACCCAAACGTAGAGTCGGATTCGTAATCTCGAAGTTACAAGTCGATTCGCTCAACTATCAAGGGAGAGTAAACGCGGCGACTGTGGCGGCACTCGCCACCGATGCGAAGTCAGCATCACGAAGTTGGCGTTAAATTCGAACGTTTGAATCAGTTATTTTCTTTCCGGCCCTTTTCAGCCCTGAACCGTGGAAGCGCCGAAATTCGGGTTTCATTTTTAACGCGGCAGCTTATACCCCCCGAGTGTTACCGACCACTGCCGGTGGTGGTCGGTAAGTTATCCTCCGCCGAGGTCGACGCGCGTTACCGATACACACGTAAAAAATTTTTCGCGAATTTTCGCGAATTTTTCGCGCGGTAAACCTTCGTCTCCGCGTCCTCCGTCCGACGAGCCTACTCTCGCCCGCACCCGTCGACCCGTCCTCGAGCTATACGGCGACAAAGAAACTTTGATTTTTCACTAATTTGACGTCATCGAGAAAGTTACGGCCAACTGGGAATTAAAGGTATATCGCCTTTAAGAATTTTCCGGGAGCCCGTCGGGCCTTCGGCCCCGCTCGGCTCGGCTCGGCTCTGCTCGAGGTCGAGGTCGTCGGTAGCGACCATGGTGGCGGGGAGGTGCGCAATTGGTGTGTCATTGCCATCCCCCCCAACCCCCCCTCCCCCTTTAAAATTAATGGAAAATGTAAGCCCAAACGTAGAGTCGGATTCGTAACCTCGAAGTTACAAGTCGATTAGCTCAACTATCAAGGGAGAGTAAACGGGGCGACTGTGGCGGCACTCGCCACCGATGCGATGTCAGCATCACGAAGTTGGCGTTAAATTTGAACGTTTGAATCAGTTATTTTCTTTCCGGCCCTTTTCAGCCCTGAACCGTGGAAGCGCCGAAATTCGGGTTTCATTTTTAACGCGGCAGCTTATACCTCCCGAGCGTTACCGACTACTGCCGGTGGTGGTCGTTAAGTTATCCTCCGCCGAGGTCGACGCGCGTTACCGATGCACTCGTAAAAACTTTTTCGCGAATCTTCGCGAATTTTTCGCGCGGTAAACCTTTGTCTCCGCGTCCTCCGTCCGACGAGCCTACTCTCGCCCGCACCCGTCGACCCGTTCTCGAGCTATACGGCGACAAAGAAACATTGATTTTTCACTAATTTGACGTCACCGAAAAAGTTACGGCCAACTGCGAATTAAAGGTATATTGCCTTTCCGAATTTTCCGGGAGCCCATCGGGCCTTCGGCCCCGCTCGGCTCGGCTCGGCTCGAGGTCGAGGTCGTCGGTAGCGACGATGGTGGCGGGGAGGCGCGCGATTGGTCTGTCATCGCCATCCTCCCCCCAAACCCCCCTCCCTTTAAAATTAATGGAAAATGTAAACCTAAACGTAGAGTCGGATTCGTAACCTCGAAGTTACAAGTCAACTCGCTCAACTATCGAGGGAGAGTAAACGCGGCGACTGTGGCGGCACTCGCCACCGATGCGAAGTCAGCATCACGAAGTTGGCGTTAAATTCGAACGTTTGAATCAGTTATTTTCTTTCCGGCCCTTTTCAGCCCTAAACCGTGGAAGCGCCGAAATTCGGGTTTCATTTTTAACGCGGCAGCTTATACCTCCCGAGCGTTACCGACTACTGCCGGTGGTGGTCGGTAAGTTATCCTCCGCCGAGGTCGACGCGCGTTACCGATGCACTCGTAAAAACTTTTTCGCGAATCTTCGCGAATTTTTGCGCGCGGTAAACCTTTGTCTCCGCGTCCTCCGTCCGACGAGCCTACTCTCGTCCGCACCCGTCGACCCGTTCTCGAGCTATACGGCGACAAAGAAACTTTGATTTTTCACTAATTTGACGTCACCAAAAAGTTACGGCCAACTGGGAATTAAAGGTATATTGCCTTTCCGAATTTTCCGGGAGCCCGTCGGGCCTTCGGCCCCGCTCGGCTCGGCTCGGCTCGAGGTCGAGGTCGTCGGTAGCGACGATGGTGGCGGTGAGGTGCGCAATTGGTGTGTCATCGCCATCCCCCCCAACCCCCCTCCCCCTTTAAAATTAATGGAAAATGTAAACCCAAACGTAGAGTCGGATTCGTAACCTCGAAGTTACAAGTCGATTCGCTCAACTATCAAGGGAGAGTAAACGCGGCGACTGTGGCGGCACTCGCCACCGATGCGAAGTCAGCATCACGAAGTTGGCGTTAAATTCGAACGTTTGAATCAGTTATTTTCTTTCCGGCCCGTTTCAGCCCTGAACCGTGGAAGCGCCGAAATTCGGGTTTCATTTTTAACGCGGCAGCTTATACCTCCCGAGCGTTACCGACTACTGCCGGTGGTGGTCGGTAAGTTATCCTCCGCCGAGGTCGACGCGCGTTACCGATGCACACGTAAAAAATTTTTCGCAAATTTTCGCGAATTTTTCGCGCGGTAAACCTTCGTCTCCGCGTCCTCCGTCCGACGAGCCTACTCTCGCCCGCACCCGTCGACCCGTCCTCGAGCTATACGGCGACAAAGAAACTTTGATTTTTCACTAATTTGACGTCATCGAGAAAGTTACGGCCAACTGGGAATTAAAGGTATATCGCCTTTCCGAATTTTCCGGGAGCCCGTCGGGCCTTCGGCCCCGCTCGGCTCGGCTCGGCTCTGCTCGAGGTCGAGGTCGTCGGTAGCGACGATGGTGGCGGGGAGGTGCGCAATTGGTGTGTCATCGCCATCCCCCCCAACCCCCCCTCCCCCTTTAAAATTAATGGAAAATGTAAACCCAAACGTAGAGTCGGATTCGTAACCTCGAAGTTACAAGTCGATTCGCTCAACTATTAAGGGAGAGTAAACGGGGCGACTGTGGCGGCACTCGCCACCGATGCGAAGTCAGCATCACGAAGTTGGCGTTAAATTCGAACGTTTGAATCAGTTATTTTCTTTCCGGCCCTTTTCGGCCCTGAACCGTGGAAGCGCCGAAATTCGGGTTTCATTTTTAACGCGGCAGCTTATACCTCCCGAGCGTTACCGACTTCTGCCGGTGGTGGTCGTTAAGTTATCCTCCGCCGAGGTCGACGCGCGTTACCGATGCACTCGTAAAAACTTTTTCGCGAATCTTCGCGAATTTTTCGCGCGGTAAACCTTTGTCTCCGCGTCCTCCGTCCGACGAGCCTACTCTCGCCCGCACCCGTCGACCCGTTCTCGAGCTATACGGCGACAAAGAAACATTGATTTTTCACTAATTTGACGTCACCGAAAAAGTTACGGCCAACTGGGAATTAAAGGTATATTGCCTTTCCGAATTTTCCGGGAGCCCATCGGGCCTTCGGCCCCGCTCGGCTCGGCTCGGCTCGAGGTCGAGGTCGTCGGTAGCGACGATGGTGGCGGGGAGGCGCGCGATTGGTCTGTCATCGCCATCCTCCCCCCAAACCCCCCTCCCTTTAAAATTAATGGAAAATGTAAACCTAAACGTAGAGTCGGATTCGTAACCTCGAAGTTACAAGTCAACTCGCTCAACTATCGAGGGAGAGTAAACGCGGCGACTGTGGCGGCACTCGCCACCGATGCGAAGTCAGCATCACGAAGTTGGCGTTAAATTCGAACGTTTGAATCAGTTATTTTCTTTCCGGCCCTTTTCAGCCCTGAACCGTGGAAGCGCCGAAATTCGGGTTTCATTTTTAACGCGGCAGCTTATGCCTCCCGAGCGTTACCGACTACTGCCGGTGGTGGTCGGTAAGTTATCCTCCGCCGAGGTCGACGCGCGTTACCGATGCACTCGTAAAAACTTTTTCGCGAATCTTCGCGAATTTTTCGCGCGGTAAACCTTTGTCTCCGCGTCCTCCGTCCGACGAGCCTACTCTCGCCCGCACCCGTCGACCCGTTCTCGAGCTATAAGGCGACAAAGAAACATTGATTTTTCACTAATTTGACGTCACCGAAAAAGTTACGGCCAACTGGGAATTAAAGGTATATTGCCTTTCCGAATTTTCCGGGAGCCCATCGGGCCTTCGGCCCCGCTCGGCTCGGCTCGGCTCGAGGTCGAGGTCGTCGGTAGCGACGATGGTGGCGGGGAGGCGTGCGATTGGTCTGTCATCGCCATCCTCCCCCCAAACCCCCCTCCCTTTAAAATTAATGGAAAATGTAAACCTAAACGTAGAGTCGGATTCGTAACCTCGAAGTTACAAGTCAACTCGCTCAACTATCGAGGGAGAGTAAACGCGGCGACTGTGGCGGCACTCGCCACCGATGCGAAGTCAGCATCACGAAGTTGGCGTTAAATTCGAACGTTTGAATCAGTTATTTTCTTTCCGGCCCTTTTCAGCCCTGAACCGTGGAAGCGCCGAAATTCGGGTTTCATTTTTAACGCGGCAGCTTATGCCTCCCGAGCGTTACCGACTACTGCCGGTGGTGGTCGGTAAGTTATCCTCCTCCGAGGTCGACGCGCGTTACCGATGCACTCGTAAAAACTTTTTCGCGAATCTTCACGAATTTTTCGCGCGGTAAACCTTTGTCTCCGCGTCCTCCGTCCGACGAGCCTACTCTCGCCCGCACCCGTCGACCCGTTCTCGAGCTATACGGCGACAAAGAAACATTGATTTTTCACTAATTTGACGTCACCGAAAAAGTTACGGCCAACTGGGAATTAAAGGTATATTGCCTTTCCGAATTTTCCGGGAGCCCATCGGGCCTTCGGCCCCGCTCGGCTCGGCTCGGCTCGAGGTCGAGGTCGTCGGTAGCGACGATGGTGGCGGGGAGGTGCGCAATTGGTGTGCCATCGCCATCCCCCCCAACCCCCCCTCCCCCTTTAAAATTAATGGAAACTGTAAACCTAAACGTAGAGTCGGATTCGTAACCTCGAAGTTACAAGTCGATTCGCTCAACTATCAAGGGAGAGTAAACGGGGCGACTGTGGCGGCACTCGCCACCGATGCGAAGTCAGCATCACGAAGTTGGCGTTAAATTCGAACGTTTGAATCAGTTATTTTCTTTCCGGCTCTTTTCGGCCCTGAACCGTGGAAGCGCCGAAATTCGGGTTTCATTTTTAACGCGGCAGCTTATACCTCCCGAGCGTTACCGACTACTGCCGGTGGTGGTCGTTAAGTTATCCTCCGCCGAGGTCGACGCGCGTTACCGATGCACTCGTAAAAACTTTTTCGCGAATCTTCGCGAATTTTTCGCGCGGTAAACCTTTGTCTCCGCGTCCTCCGTCCGACGAGCCTACTCTCGCCCGCACCCGTCGACCCGTTCTCGAGCTATACGGCGACAAAGAAACATTGATTTTTCACTAATTTGACGTCACCGAAAAAGTTACGGCCAACTGGGAATTAAAGGTATATTGCCTTTCCGAATTTTCCGGGAGCCCATCGGGCCTTCGGCCCCGCTCGGCTCGGCTCGGCTCGAGGTCGAGGTCGTCGGTAGCGACGATGGTGGCGGGGAGGCGCGCGATTGGTCTGTCATCGCCATCCTCCCCCCAAACCCCCCTCCCTTTAAAATTAATGGAAAATGTAAACCCAAACGTAGAGTCGGATTCGTAACCTCGAAGTTACAAGTCGATTCGCTCAACTACCAAGGGAGAGTAAGCGGGGCGACTGTGGCGGCACTCGCCACCGATGCGAAGTCAGCATCACGAAGTTGGCGTTAAATTCGAACGTTTGAATCAGTTATTATCTTTCCGGCCCTTTTCAGCCATGAACCGTGGAAGCGCCGAAATTCGGGTTTCATTTTTAACGCGGCAGCTTATACCCCCCGAGTGTTACCGACCACTGCCGGTGGTGGTCGGTAAGTTATCCTCCGCCGAGGTCGACGCGCGTTACCGATGCACACGTAAAAAATTTTTCGCGAATTTTCGCGAATTTTTCGCGCGGTAAACCTTCGTCTCCGCGTCCTCCGTCCGACGAGCCTACTCTCGCCCGCACCCGTCGACCCGTCCTCGTGCTATACGGCGACAAAGAAACTTTGATTTTTCACTAATTTGACGTCATCGAGAAAGTTACGGCCAACTGGGAATTAAAGGTATATCGCCTTTCCGAATTTTCCGGGAGCCCATCGGGCCTTCGGCCTCGCTCGGCACGGCTCGGCTCGGCTCGAGGTCGAGGTCGTCGGTAGCGACGATGGTGGCGGGGAGGTGCGCAATTGGTGTGTCATCGCCATCCCCCCCAACCCCCCCTCCCCCTTTAAAATTAATGGAAAATGTAAACCCAAACGTAGAGTCGGATTCGTAACCTCGAAGTTACAAGTCGATTTGCTCAACTATCAAGGGAGAGTAAACGCGGCGACTGTGGCGGCACTCGCCACCGATGCGAAGTCAGCATCACGAAGTTGGCGTTAAATTTGAACGTTTGAATCAGTTATTTTCTTTCCGGCCCTTTTCAGCCCTGAACCGTGGAAGCGCCGAAATTCGGGTTTCATTTTTAACGCGGCAGCTTATACCTCCCGAGCGTTACCGACTACTGCCGGTGGTGGTCGTTAAGTTATCCTCCGCCGAGGTCGACGCGCGTTACCGATGCACTCGTAAAAACTTTTTCGCGAATCTTCGCGAATTTTTCGCGCGGTAAACCTTTGTCTCCGCGTCCTCCGTCCGACGAGCCTACTCTCGCCCGCACCCGTCGACCCGTTCTCGAGCTATACGGCGACAAAGAAACATTGATTTTTCACTAATTTGACGTCACCGAAAAAGTTACGGCCAACTGCGAATTAAAGGTATATTGCCTTTCCGAATTTTCCGGGAGCCCATCGGGCCTTCGGCCCCGCTCGGCTCGGCTCGGCTCGAGGTCGAGGTCGTCGGTAGCGACGATGGTGGCGGGGAGGCGCGCGATTGGTCTGTCATCGCCATCCTCCCCCCAAACCCCCCTCCCTTTAAAATTAATGGAAAATGTAAACCTAAACGTAGAGTCGGATTCGTAACCTCGAAGTTACAAGTCAACTCGCTCAACTATCGAGGGAGAGTAAACGCGGCGACTGTGGCGGCACTCGCCACCGATGTGAAGTCAGCATCACGAAGTTGGCGTTAAATTCGAACGTTTGAATCAGTTATTTTCTTTCCGGCCCTTTTCAGCCCTGAACCGTGGAAGCGCCGAAATTCGGGTTTCATTTTTAACGCGGCAGCTTATACCCCCCGAGTGTTACCGACCACTGCCGGTGGTGGTCGGTAAGTTATCCTCCGCCGAGGTCGACGCGCGTTACCGATGCACACGTAAAAAATTTTTCGCGAATTTTCGCGAATTTTTCGCGCGGTAAACCTTCGTCTCCGCGTCCTCCGTCCGACGAGCCTACTCTCGCCCGCACCCGTCGACCCGTCCTCGAGCTATACGGCGACAAAGAAACTTTGATTTTTCACTAATTTGACGTCATCGAGAAAGTTACGGCCAACTGGGAATTAAAGGTATATCGCCTTTCCGAATTTTCCGGGAGCCCATCGGGCCTTCGGCCTCGCTCGGCACGGCTCGGCTCGGCTCGAGGTCGAGGTCGTCGGTAGCGACGATGGTGGCGGGGAGGTGCGCAATTGGTGTGTCATCGCCATCCCCCCAACCCCCCCTCCCCCTTTAAAATTAATGGAAAATGTAAACCCAAACGTAGAGTCGGATTCGTAACCTCGAAGTTACAAGTCGATTCGCTCAACTATCAAGGGAGAGTAAACGCGGCGACTGTGGCGGCACTCGCCACCGATGCGAAGTCAGCATCACGAAGTTGGCGTTAAATTCGAACGTTTGAATCAGTTATTTTCTTTCCGGCCCTTTTCAGCCCTGAACCGTGGAAGCGCCGAAATTCGGGTTTCATTTTTAACGCGGCAGCTTATACCCCCCGAGTGTTACCGACCACTGCCGGTGGTGGTCGGTAAGTTATCCTCCGCCGAGGTCGACGCGCGTTACCGATGCACACGTAAAAAATTTTTCGCGAATTTTCGCGAATTTTTCGCGCGGTAAACCTTCGTCTCCGCGTCCTCCGTCCGACGAGCCTACTCTCGCCCGCACCCGTCGACCCGTCCTCGAGCTATACGGCGACAAAGAAACTTTGATTTTTCACTAATTTGACGTCATCGAGAAAGTTACGGCCAACTGGGAATTAAAGGTATATCGCCTTTAAGAATTTTCCGGGAGCCCATCGGGCCTTCGGCCTCGCTCGGCACGGCTCGGCTCGGCTCGAGGTCGAGGTCGTCGGTAGCGACGATGGTGGCGGGGAGGTGCGCAATTGGTGTGTCATCGCCATCCCCCCAACCCCCCCTCCCCCTTTAAAATTAATGGAAAATGTAAACCCAAACGTAGAGTCGGATTCGTAACCTCGAAGTTACAAGTCGATTCGCTCAACTATCAAGGGAGAGTAAACGCGGCGACTGTGGCGGCACTCGCCACCGATGCGAAGTCAGCATCACGAAGTTGACGTTAAATTCGAACGTTTGAATCAGTTATTTTCTTTCCGGCCCTTTTCAGCCCTGAACCGTGGAAGCGCCGAAATTCGGGTTTCATTTTTAACGCGGCAGCTTATACCCCCCGAGTGTTACCGACCACTGCCGGTGGTGGTCGGTAAGTTATCCTCCGCCGAGGTCGACGCGCGTTACCGATGCACACGTAAAAAATTTTTCGCGAATTTTCGCGAATTTTTCGCGCGGTAAACCTTCGTCTCCGCGTCCTCCGTCCGACGAGCCTACTCTCGCCCGCACCCGTCGACCCGTCCTCGAGCTATACGGCGACAAAGAAACTTTGATTTTTCACTAATTTGACGTCATCGAGAAAGTTACGGCCAACTGGGAATTAAAGGTATATCGCCTTTAAGAATTTTCCGGGAGCCCGTCGGGCCTTCGGCCCCGCTCGGCTCGGCTCGGCTCTGCTCGAGGTCGAGGTCGTCGGTAGCGACCATGGTGGCGGGGAGGTGCGCAATTGGTGTGTCATCGCCATCCCCCCCAACCCCCCCTCCCCCTTTAAAATTAATGGAAAATGTAAACCCAAACGTAGAGTCGGATTCGTAACCTCGAAGTTACAAGTCGATTCGCTCAACTATCAAGGGAGAGTAAACGGGGCGACTGTGGCGGCACTCGCCACCGATGCGAAGTCAGCATCACGAAGTTGGCGTTAAATTCGAACGTTTGAATCAGTTATTTTCTTTCCGGCCCTTTTCGGCCCTGAACCGTGGAAGCGCCGAAATTCGGGTTTCATTTTTAACGCGGCAGCTTATACCTCCCGAGCGTTACCGACTACTGCCGGTGGTGGTCGTTAAGTTATCCTCCGCCGAGGTCGACGCGCGTTACCGATGCAGTCGTAAAAACTTTTTCGCGAATTTTCGCGAATTTTTCGTGCGGTAAACCTTTGTCTCCGCGTCCTCCGTCCGACGAGCCTACTCTCGCCCGCACCCGTCGACCCGTTCTCGAGCTATACGGCGACAAAGAAACATTGATTTTTCACTAATTTGACGTCACCGAAAAAGTTACGGCCAACTGGGAATTAAAGGTATATTGCCTTTCCGAATTTTCCGGGAGCCCATCGGGCCTTCGGCCCCGCTCGGCTCGGCTCGGCTCGAGGTCGAGGTCGTCGGTAGCGACGATGGTGGCGGGCAGGCGCGCGATTGGTCTGTCATCGCCATCCTCCCCCCCAACCCCCCTACCCCTTTAAAATTAATGGAAAATGTAAACCCAAACGTAGAGTCGGATTCGTAACCTCGAAGTTACAAGTCAACTCGCTCAACTATCGAGGGAGAGTAAACGCGGCGACTGTGGCGGCACTCGCCACCGATGCGAAGTCAGCATCACGAAGTTGGCGTTAAATTCGAACGTTTGAATCAGTTATTTTCTTTCCGGCCCTTTTCAGCCCTGAACCGTGGAAGCGCCGAAATTCGGGTTTCATTTTTAACGCGGCAGCTTATACCTCCCGAGCGTTACCGACTACTGCCGGTGGTGGTCGGTAAGTTATCCTCCGCCGAGGTCGACGCGCGTTACCGATGCACTCGTAAAAATTTTTTCGCTAATCTTCGCGAATTTTTGCGCGCGGTAAACCCTTGTCTCCGCGTCCTCCGTCCGACGAGCCTACTCTCGTCCGCACCCGTCGACCCGTTCTCGAGCTATACGGCGACAAAGAAACTTTGATTTTTCACTAATTTGACGTCACCAAAAAGTTACGGCCAACTGGGAATTAAAGGTATATTGCCTTTCCGAATTTTCCGGGAGCCCGTCGGGCCTTCGGCCCCGCTCTGCTCGGCTCGGCTCGAGGTCGAGGTCGTCGGTAGCGACGATGGTGGCGGTGAGGTGCGCAATTGGTGTGTCATCGCCATCCCCCCAACCCCCCTCCCCCTTTAAAATTAATGGAAAATGTAAACCCAAACGTAGAGTCGGATTCGTAACCTCGAAGTTACAAGTCGATTCGCTCAACTATCAAGGGAGAGTAAACGCGGCGACTGTGGCGGCACTCGCCACCGATGCGAAGTCAGCATCACGAAGTTGGCGTTAAATTCGAACGTTTGAATCAGTTATTTTCTTTCCGGCCCTTTTCAGCCCTGAACCGTGGAAGCGCCGAAATTCGGGTTTCATTTTTAACGCGGCAGCTTATACCTCCCGAGCGTTACCGACTACTGCCGGTGGTGGTCGGTAAGTTATCCTCCGCCGAGGTCGACGCGCGTTACCGATGCACACGTAAAAAATTTTTCGCAAATTTTCGCGAATTTTTCGCGCGGTAAACCTTCGTCTCCGCGTCCTCCGTCCGACGAGCCTACTCTCGCCCGCACCCGTCGACCCGTCCTCGAGCTATACGGCGACAAAGAAACTTTGATTTTTCACTAATTTGACGTCATCGAGAAAGTTACGGCCAACTGGGAATTAAAGGTATATCGCCTTTCCGAATTTTCCGGGAGCCCGTCGGGCCTTCGGCCCCGCTCGGCTCGGCTCGGCTCGAGGTCGAGGTCGTCGGTAGCGACGATGGTGGCGGGGAGGTGCGCAATTGGTGTGTCATCGCCATCCCCCCCAACCCCCCCACCCCTTTAAAATTAATGGAAAATGTAAACCCAAACGTAGAGTCGGATTCGTAACCTCGAAGTTACAAGTCGATTCGCTCAACTATCAAGGGAGAGTAAACGGGGCGACTGTGGCGGCACTCGCCACCGATGCGAAGTCAGCATCACGAAGTTGGCGTTAAATTCGAACGTTTGAATCAGTTATTTTCTTTCCGGCCCTTTTGGCCCTGAACCGTGGAAGCGCCGAAATTCGGGTTTCATTTTTAACGCGGCAGCTTATACCTCCCGAGCGTTACCGACTACTGCCGGTGGTGGTCGTTAAGTTATCCTCCGCCGAGGTCGACGCGCGTTACCGATGCACACGTAAAAAATTTTTCGCGAATTTTCGCGAATTTTTCGCGCGGTAAACCTTCGTCTCCGCGTCCTCCGTCCGACGAGCCTACTCTCGCCCGCACCCGTCGACCCGTTCTCGAGCTATACGGCGACAAAGAAACTTTGATTTTTCACTAATTTGACGTCATCGAGAAAGTTACGGCCAACTGGGAATGAAAGGCATATCGCCTTTTTGAATTTTCCGAGAGCCCGTCGGGCCTTCGGCCCCGCTCTGCTCGGCTCGGCTCGGCTCGAGGTCGAGGTCGTCGGTAGCGACGATGGTGGCGGGGAGGTGCGCAATTGGTCTGTCATCGCCATCCTCCCCCCAAACCCCCCTCCCCCTTTAAAATTAATGGAAAATGTAAACCCAAACGTAAAGTCGGATTCGTAACCACGAAGTTACAAGTCGATTCGCTCAACTATCAAGGGAGAGTAAACGCGGCGACTGTGGCGGCACTCGCCACCGATTCGAAGTCAGCATCACGAAGTTGGCGTTAAATTCGAACGTTTGAATCAGTTATTTTCTTTCCGGCCCTTTTCAGCCCTGAACCGTGGAAGCGCCGAAATTCGGTTTTCATTTTTAACGCGGCAGCTTATACCTCCCGAGCGTTACCGACTACTGCCGGTGGTGGTCGGTAAGTTATCCTCCGCCGAGGTCGACGCGCGTTACCGATGCACTCGTAAAAACTTTTTCGCGAATCTTCGCGAATTTTTCGCGCGGTAAACCTTGATCTCCGCGTCCTCCGTCCGACGAGCCTACTCTCGCCCGCACCCGTCGACCCGTTCTCGAGCTATACGGCGACAAAGAAATCGCAAAATTTCACTAATTGGACGTCAGCGAAAAAGTTACGGCCAACTGGGAATTAAAGGTATATCGCCTTCCCGAATTTTCCGGGAGCCCATCGGGCCTTCGGCCTCGCTCGGCACGGCTCGGCTCGAGGTCGAGGTCGTCGGTAGCGACGATGGTGGCGGGGAGGCGCGCGATTGGTCTGTCATCGCCATCCTCCCCCCAAACCCCCCTCCCTTTAAAATTAATGGAAAATGTAAACCTAAACGTAGAGTCGGATTCGTAACCTCGAAGTTACAAGTCAACTCGCTCAACTATCGAGGGAGAGTAAACGCGGCGACTGTGGCGGCACTCGCCACCGATGCGAAGTCAGCATCACGAAGTTGGCGTTAAATTCGAACGTTTGAATCAGTTATTTTCTTTCCGGCCCTTTTCAGCCCTGAACCGTGGAAGCGCCGAAAGTCGGGTTTCATTTTTAACGCGGCAGCTTACACCTCCCGAGCGTTACCGACTACTGCCGGTGGTGGACGTTAAGTTATCCTCCGCCGAGGTCGACGCGCGTTAACGATGCACTCGTAAAAACTTTTTCGCGAATCTTCGCGAATTTTTCGCGCGGTAAACCTTCGTCTCCGCGTCCTCCGTCCGACGAGCCTACTCTCGCCCGCACCCGTCGACCCGTCCTCGAGCTATACGGCGACAAAGAAACTTTGATTTTTCACTAATTTGACGTCATCGAAAAAGTTACGGCCAACTGGGAATTAAAGGTATATCGCCGTTCCGAATTTTCCGGGAGCCCGTCGGGCCTTCGGCCCCGCTCGGCTCGGCTCGGCTCGAGGTCGAGGTCGTCGGTAGCGACGATGGTGGCGGGGAGGTGCGCAATTGGTGTGTCATCGCCATCCCCCCCAACCCCCCTCCCCCTTTAAAATTAATGGAAAATGTAAACCCAAACGTAGAGTCGGATTCGTAACCTCGAAGTTACAAGTCGATTCACTCAACTATCAAGGGAGAGTAAACGCGGCGACTGTGGCGGCACTCGCCACCGATGCGAAGTCAGCATCACGAAGTTGGCGTTAAATTCGAACGTTTGAATCAGTTATTTTCTTTCCGGCCCTTTTCAGCCCTGAACCGTGGAAGCGCCGAAATTCGGGTTTCATTTTTAACGCGGCAGCTTATACCTCCCGAGCGTTACCGACTACTGCCGGTGGTGGTCGTTAAGTTATCCTCCGCCGAGGTCGACGCGCGTTACCGATGCACTCGTAAAAACTTTTTCGCGAATCTTCGCGAATTTTTCGCGCGGTAAACCTCTGTCTCCGCGTCCTCCGTCCGACGAGCCTACTCTCGCCCGCACCCGTCGACCCGTTCTCGAGCTATACGGCGACAAAGAAACATTGATTTTTCACTAATTTGACGTCACCGACAAAGTTACGGCCAACTGGGAATTAAAGGTATATTGCCTTTTCGAATTTTCCGGGAGCCCATCGGGCCTTCGGCCCCGCTCGTCTCGGTTCAGCTCGAGGTCGAGGTCGTCGGTAGCGACGATGGTGGCGGGGAGGCGCGCGATTGGTCTGTCATCGCCATCCTCCCCCCAAACCCCCCTCCCTTTAAAATTAATGGAAAATGTAAACCTAAACGTAGAGTCGGATTCGTAACCTCGAAGTTACAAGTCAACTCGCTCAACTATCGAGGGAGAGTAAACGCGGCGACTGTGGCGGCACTCGCCACCGATGCGAAGTCAGCATCACGAAGTTGGCGTTAAATTCGAACGTTTGAATCAGTTATTTTCTTTCCGGCCCTTTTCAGCCCTGAACCGTGGAAGCGCCGAAATTCGGGTTTCATTTTTAACGCGGCAGCTTATACCTCCCGAGCGTTACCGACTACTGCCGGTGGTGGTCGGTAAGTTATCCTCCGCCGAGGTCGACGCGCGTTACCGATGCACACGTAAAAAATTTTTCGCGAATTTTCGCGAATTTTTCGCGCGGTAAATCTTCGTCTCCGCGTCCTCCGTCCGACGAGCCTACTCTCGCCCGCACCCGTCGACCCGTCCTCGAGCTATACGGCGACAAAGAAATCGCAAAATTTCACTAATTGGACGTCAGCGAAAAAGTTACGGCCAACTGGGAATTAAAGGTATATCGCCTTCCCGAATTTTCCGGGAGCCCATCGGGCCTTGGGCCTCGCTCGGCACGGCGCGGCTCGGCTCGAGGTCGTAGTCGTCGGTAGCGACGATGGTGGCGGGGAGGTGCGCAATTGGTGTGTCATCGCCATCCCCCCCAACCCCCCCTCCCCCTTTAAAATTAACGGAAAATGTAAACCCAAACGTACAGTCGGATTCGTAACCTCGAAGTTACGAGTCGATTCGCTCAACTATCAAGGGAGAGTAAACGGGGCGACTGTGGCGGCACTCGCCACCGATGCGAAGTCAGCATCACGAAGTTGGCGTTAAATTCGAACGTTTGAATCAGTTATTATCTTTCCGGCCCTTTTCAGCCATGAACCGTGGAAGCGCCGAAATTCGGGTTTCATTTTTAACGCGGCAGCTTATACCCCCCGAGTGTTACCGACCACTGCCGGTGGTGGTCGGTAAGTTATCCTCCGCCGAGGTCGACGCGCGTTACCGATGCACACGTAAAAAATTTTTCGCGAATTTTCGCGAATTTTTCGCGCGGTAAACCTTCGTCTCCGCGTCCTCCGTCCGACGAGCCTACTCTCGCCCGCACCCGTCGACCCGTCCTCGAGCTATACGGCGACAAAGAAACTTTGATTTTTCACTAATTTGACGTCATCGAGAAAGTTACGGCCAACTGGGAATTAAAGGTATATCGCCTTTCCGAATTTTCCGGGAGCCCGTCGGGCCTTCGGCCCCGCTCGGCTCGGCTCGGCTCTGCTCGAGGTCGAGGTCGTCGGTAGCGACGATGGTGGCGGGGAGGTGCGCAATTGGTGTGTCATCGCCATCCCCCCCAACCCCCCCTCCCCCTTTAAAATTAATGGAAAATGTAAACCCAAACGTAGAGTCGGATTCGTAACCTCGAAGTTACGAGTCGATTCGCTCAACTATCAAGGGAGAGTAAACGGGGCGACTGTGGCGGCACTCGCCACCGATGCGAAGTCAGCATCACGAAGTTGGCGTTAAATTCGAACGTTTGAATCAGTTATTATCTTTCCGGCCCTTTTCAGCCATGAACCGTGGAAGCGCCGAAATTCGGGTTTCATTTTTAACGCGGCAGCTTATACCCCCCGAGTGTTACCGACCACTGCCGGTGGTGGTCGGTAAGATATATCCTCCGCCGAGGTCGACGCTCGTTACCGATGCACACGTAAAAAATTTTTCGCGAATTTTCGCGAATTTTTCGCGCGGTAAACCTTCGTCTCCGCGTCCTCCGTCCGACGAGCCTACTCTCGCCCGCACCCGTCGACCCGTTCTCGAGCTATACGGCGACAAAGAAACATTGATTTTTCACTAATTTGACGTCACCGAAAAAGTTACGGCCAACTGGGAATTAAAGGTATATTGCCTTTCCGAATTTTCCGGGAGCCCATCGGGCCTTCGGCCCCGCTCGGCTCGGCTCGGCTCGAGGTCGAGGTCGTCGGTAGCGACGATGGTGGCGGGCAGGCGCGCGATTGGTCTGTCATCGCCATCCTCCCCCCCAACCCCCCTACCCCTTTAAAATTAATGGAAAATGTAAACCCAAACGTAGAGTCGGATTCGTAACCTCGAAGTTACAAGTCAACTCGCTCAACTATCGAGGGAGAGTAAACGCGGCGACTGTGGCGGCACTCGCCACCGATGCGAAGTCAGCATCACGAAGTTGGCGTTAAATTCGAACGTTTGAATCAGTTATTTTCTTTCCGGCCCTTTTCAGCCCTGAACCGTGGAAGCGCCGAAATTCGGGTTTCATTTTTAACGCGGCAGCTTATACCTCCCGAGCGTTACCGACTACTGCCGGTGGTGGTCGGTAAGTTATCCTCCGCCGAGGTCGACGCGCGTTACCGATGCACTCGTAAAAACTTTTTCGCGAATTTTCGCGAATTTTTCGTGCGGTAAACCTTTGTCTCCGCGTCCTCCGTCCGACGAGCCTACTCTCGCCCGCACCCGTCGACCCGTTCTCGAGCTATACGGCGACAAAGAAACATTGATTTTTCACTAATTTGACGTCACCGAAAAAGTTACGGCCAACTGGGAATTAAAGGTATATTGCCTTTCCGAATTTTCCGGGAGCCCATCGGGCCTTCGGCCCCGCTCGGCTCGGCTCGGCTCGAGGTCGAGGTCGTCGGTAGCGACGATGGTGGCGGGCAGGCGCGCGATTGGTCTGTCATCGCCATCCTCCCCCCCAACCCCCCTACCCCTTTAAAATTAATGGAAAATGTAAACCCAAACGTAGAGTCGGATTCGTAACCTCGAAGTTACAAGTCAACTCGCTCAACTATCGAGGGAGAGTAAACGCGGCGACTGTGGCGGCACTCGCCACCGATGCGAAGTCAGCATCACGAAGTTGGCGTTAAATTCGAACGTTTGAATCAGTTATTTTCTTTCCGGCCCTTTTCAGCCCTGAACCGTGGAAGCGCCGAAATTCGGGTTTCATTTTTAACGCGGCAGCTTATACCTCCCGAGCGTTACCGACTACTGCCGGTGGTGGTCGGTAAGTTATCCTCCGCCGAGGTCGACGCGCGTTACCGATGCACTCGTAAAAATTTTTTCGCTAATCTTCGCGAATTTTTGCGCGCGGTAAACCCTTGTCTCCGCGTCCTCCGTCCGACGAGCCTACTCTCGTCCGCACCCGTCGACCCGTTCTCGAGCTATACGGCGACAAAGAAACTTTGATTTTTCACTAATTTGACGTCACCAAAAAGTTACGGCCAACTGGGAATTAAAGGTATATTGCCTTTCCGAATTTTCCGGGAGCCCGTCGGGCCTTCGGCCCCGCTCTGCTCGGCTCGGCTCGAGGTCGAGGTCGTCGGTAGCGACGATGGTGGCGGTGAGGTGCGCAATTGGTGTGTCATCGCCATCCCCCCAACCCCCCTCCCCCTTTAAAATTAATGGAAAATGTAAACCCAAACGTAGAGTCGGATTCGTAACCTCGAAGTTACAAGTCGATTCGCTCAACTATCAAGGGAGAGTAAACGCGGCAACTGTGGCGGCACTCGCCACCGATGCGAAGTCAGCATCACGAAGTTGGCGTTAAATTCGAACGTTTGAATCAGTTATTTTCTTTCCGGCCCTTTTCAGCCCTGAACCGTGGAAGCGCCGAAATTCGGGTTTCATTTTTAACGCGGCAGCTTATACCTCCCGAGCGTTACCGACTACTGCCGGTGGTGGTCGGTAAGTTATCCTCCGCCGAGGTCGACGCGCGTTACCGATGCACACGTAAAAAATTTTTCGCAAATTTTCGCGAATTTTTCGCGCGGTAAACCTTCGTCTCCGCGTCCTCCGTCTGACGAGCCTACTCTCGCCCGCACCCGTCGACCCGTCCTCGAGCTATACGGCGACAAAGAAACTTTGATTTTTCACTAATTTGACGTCATCGAGAAAGTTACGGCCAACTGGGAATTAAAGGTATATCGCCTTTCCGAATTTTCCGGGAGCCCGTCGGGCCTTCGGCCCCGCTCGGCTCGGCTCGGCTCGAGGTCGAGGTCGTCGGTAGCGACGATGGTGGCGGGGAGGTGCGCAATTGGTGTGTCATCGCCATCCCCCCCAACCCCCCCACCCCTTTAAAATTAATGGAAAATGTAAACCCAAACGTAGAGTCGGATTCGTAACCTCGAAGTTACAAGTCGATTCGCTCAACTATCAAGGGAGAGTAAACGGGGCGACTGTGGCGGCACTCGCCACCGATGCGAAGTCAGCATCACGAAGTTGGCGTTAAATTCGAACGTTTGAATCAGTTATTTTCTTTCCGGCCCTTTTGGCCCTGAACCGTGGAAGCGCCGAAATTCGGGTTTCATTTTTAACGCGGCAGCTTATACCTCCCGAGCGTTACCGACTACTGCCGGTGGTGGTCGTTAAGTTATCCTCCGCCGAGGTCGACGCGCGTTACCGATGCACACGTAAAAAATTTTTCGCGAATTTTCGCGAATTTTTCGCGCGGTAAACCTTCGTCTCCGCGTCCTCCGTCCGACGAGCCTACTCTCGCCCGCACCCGTCGACCCGTTCTCGAGCTATACGGCGACAAAGAAACTTTGATTTTTCACTAATTTGACGTCATCGAGAAAGTTACGGCCAACTGGGAATGAAAGGCATATCGCCTTTTTGAATTTTCCGAGAGCCCGTCGGGCCTTCGGCCCCGCTCTGCTCGGCTCGGCTCGGCTCGAGGTCGAGGTCGTCGGTAGCGACGATGGTGGCGGGGAGGTGCGCAATTGGTCTGTCATCGCCATCCTCCCCCCAAACCCCCCTCCCCCTTTAAAATTAATGGAAAATGTAAACCCAAACGTAAAGTCGGATTCGTAACCACGAAGTTACAAGTCGATTCGCTCAACTATCAAGGGAGAGTAAACGCGGCGACTGTGGCGGCACTCGCCACCGATGCGAAGTCAGCATCACGAAGTTGGCGTTAAATTCGAACGTTTGAATCAGTTATTTTCTTTCCGGCCCTTTTCAGCCCTGAACCGTGGAAGCGCCGAAATTCGGTTTTCATTTTTAACGCGGCAGCTTATACCTCCCGAGCGTTACCGACTACTGCCGGTGGTGGTCGGTAAGTTATCCTCCGCCGAGGTCGACGCGCGTTACCGATGCACTCGTAAAAACTTTTTCGCGAATCTTCGCGAATTTTTCGCGCGGTAAACCTTGATCTCCGCGTCCTCCGTCCGACGAGCCTACTCTCGCCCGCACCCGTCGACCCGTTCTCGAGCTATACGGCGACAAAGAAATCGCAAAATTTCACTAATTGGACGTCAGCGAAAAAGTTACGGCCAACTGGGAATTAAAGGTATATCGCCTTCCCGAATTTTCCGGGAGCCCATCGGGCCTTCGGCCTCGCTCGGCACGGCTCGGCTCGAGGTCGAGGTCGTCGGTAGCGACGATGGTGGCGGGGAGGCGCGCGATTGGTCTGTCATCGCCATCCTCCCCCCAAACCCCCCTCCCTTTAAAATTAATGGAAAATGTAAACCTAAACGTAGAGTCGGATTCGTAACCTCGAAGTTACAAGTCAACTCGCTCAACTATCGAGGGAGAGTAAACGCGGCGACTGTGGCGGCACTCGCCACCGATGCGAAGTCAGCATCACGAAGTTGGCGTTAAATTCGAACGTTTGAATCAGTTATTTTCTTTCCGGCCCTTTTCAGCCCTGAACCGTGGAAGCGCCGAAATTCGGGTTTCATTTTTAACGCGGCAGCTTACACCTCCCGAGCGTTACCGACTACTGCCGGTGGTGGACGTTAAGTTATCCTCCGCCGAGGTCGACGCGCGTTAACGATGCACTCGTAAAAACTTTTTCGCGAATCTTCGCGAATTTTTCGCGCGGTAAACCTTCGTCTCCGCGTCCTCCGTCCGACGAGCCTACTCTCGCCCGCACCCGTCGACCCGTCCTCGAGCTATACGGCGACAAAGAAACTTTGATTTTTCACTAATTTGACGTCATCGAAAAAGTTACGGCCAACTGGGAATTAAAGGTATATCGCCGTTCCGAATTTTCCGGGAGCCCGTCGGGCCTTCGGCCCCGCTCGGCTCGGCTCGGCTCGAGGTCGAGGTCGTCGGTAGCGACGATGGTGGCGGGGAGGTGCGCAATTGGTGTGTCATCGCCATCCCCCCCAACCCCCCTCCCCCTTTAAAATTAATGGAAAATGTAAACCCAAACGTAGAGTCGGATTCGTAACCTCGAAGTTACAAGTCGATTCACTCAACTATCAAGGGAGAGTAAACGCGGCGACTGTGGCGGCACTCGCCACCGATGCGAAGTCAGCATCACGAAGTTGGCGTTAAATTCGAACGTTTGAATCAGTTATTTTCTTTCCGGCCCTTTTCAGCCCTGAACCGTGGAAGCGCCGAAATTCGGGTTTCATTTTTAACGCGGCAGCTTATACCTCCCGAGCGTTACCGACTACTGCCGGTGGTGGTCGTTAAGTTATCCTCCGCCGAGGTCGACGCGCGTTACCGATGCACTCGTAAAAACTTTTTCGCGAATCTTCGCGAATTTTTCGCGCGGTAAACCTCTGTCTCCGCGTCCTCCGTCCGACGAGCCTACTCTCGCCCGCACCCGTCGACCCGTTCTCGAGCTATACGGCGACAAAGAAACATTGATTTTTCACTAATTTGACGTCACCGACAAAGTTACGGCCAACTGGGAATTAAAGGTATATTGCCTTTTCGAATTTTCCGGGAGCCCATCGGGCCTTCGGCCCCGCTCGTCTCGGTTCAGCTCGAGGTCGAGGTCGTCGGTAGCGACGATGGTGGCGGGGAGGCGCGCGATTGGTCTGTCATCGCCATCCTCCCCCCAAACCCCCCTCCCTTTAAAATTAATGGAAAATGTAAACCTAAACGTAGAGTCGGATTCGTAACCTCGAAGTTACAAGTCAACTCGCTCAACTATCGAGGGAGAGTAAACGCGGCGACTGTGGCGGCACTCGCCACCGATGCGAAGTCAGCATCACGAAGTTGGCGTTAAATTCGAACGTTTGAATCAGTTATTTTCTTTCCGGCCCTTTTCAGCCCTGAACCGTGGAAGCGCCGAAATTCGGGTTTCATTTTTAACGCGGCAGCTTATACCTCCCGAGCGTTACCGACTACTGCCGGTGGTGGTCGGTAAGTTATCCTCCGCCGAGGTCGACGCGCGTTACCGATGCACACGTAAAAAATTTTTCGCGAATTTTCGCGAATTTTTCGCGCGGTAAACCTTCGTCTCCGCGTCCTCCGTCCGACGAGCCTACTCTCGCCCGCACCCGTCGACCCGTCCTCGAGCTATACGGCGACAAAGAAATCGCAAAATTTCACTAATTGGACGTCAGCGAAAAAGTTACGGCCAACTGGGAATTAAAGGTATATCGCCTTCCCGAATTTTCCGGGAGCCCATCGGGCCTTGGGCCTCGCTCGGCACGGCGCGGCTCGGCTCGAGGTCGTAGTCGTCGGTAGCGACGATGGTGGCGGGGAGGTGCGCAATTGGTGTGTCATCGCCATCCCCCCCAACCCCCCCTCCCCCTTTAAAATTAACGGAAAATGTAAACCCAAACGTACAGTCGGATTCGTAACCTCGAAGTTACGAGTCGATTCGCTCAACTATCAAGGGAGAGTAAACGGGGCGACTGTGGCGGCACTCGCCACCGATGCGAAGTCAGCATCACGAAGTTGGCGTTAAATTCGAACGTTTGAATCAGTTATTATCTTTCCGGCCCTTTTCAGCCATGAACCGTGGAAGCGCCGAAATTCGGGTTTCATTTTTAACGCGGCAGCTTATACCCCCCGAGTGTTACCGACCACTGCCGGTGGTGGTCGGTAAGTTATCCTCCGCCGAGGTCGACGCGCGTTACCGATGCACACGTAAAAAATTTTTCGCGAATTTTCGCGAATTTTTCGCGCGGTAAACCTTCGTCTCCGCGTCCTCCGTCCGACGAGCCTACTCTCGCCCGCACCCGTCGACCCGTCCTCGAGCTATACGGCGACAAAGAAACTTTGATTTTTCACTAATTTGACGTCATCGAGAAAGTTACGGCCAACTGGGAATTAAAGGTATATCGCCTTTCCGAATTTTCCGGGAGCCCGTCGGGCCTTCGGCCCCGCTCGGCTCGGCTCGGCTCTGCTCGAGGTCGAGGTCGTCGGTAGCGACGATGGTGGCGGGGAGGTGCGCAATTGGTGTGTCATCGCCATCCCCCCCAACCCCCCCTTCCCCTTTAAAATTAATGGAAAATGTAAACCCAAACGTAGAGTCGGATTCGTAACCTCGAAGTTACGAGTCGATTCGCTCAACTATCAAGGGAGAGTAAACGGGGCGACTGTGGCGGCACTCGCCACCGATGCGAAGTCAGCATCACGAAGTTGGCGTTAAATTCGAACGTTTGAATCAGTTATTATCTTTCCGGCCCTTTTCAGCCATGAACCGTGGAAGCGCCGAAATTCGGGTTTCATTTTTAACGCGGCAGCTTATACCCCCCGAGTGTTACCGACCACTGCCGGTGGTGGTCGGTAAGATATATCCTCCGCCGAGGTCGACGCTCGTTACCGATGCACACGTAAAAAATTTTTCGCGAATTTTCGCGAATTTTTCGCGCGGTAAACCTTCGTCTCCGCGTCCTCCGTCCGACGAGCCTACTCTCGCCCGCACCCGTTGACCCGTCCTCGAGCTATACGGCGACAAAGAAACTTTGATTTTTCACTAATTTGACGTCATCGAGAAAGTTACGGCCAACTGGGAATTAAAGGTATATCGCCTTTCCGAATTTTCCGGGAGCCCGTCGGGCCTTCGGCCCCGCTCGGCTCGGCACGGCTCTGCTCGAGGTCGAGGTCGTCGGTAGCGACGATGGTGGCGGGGAGGTGCGCAATTGGTGTGTCATCGCCATCCCCCCTAACCCCCCCTCCCCCTTTAAAATTAATGGAAAATGTAAACCCAAACGTAGAGTCGGATTCGTAACCTCGAAGTTACAAGTCGATTCGCTCAACTATCAAGGGAGAGTAAACGGGGCGACTGTGGCGGCACTCGCCACCGATGCGAAGTCAGCATCACGAAGTTGGCGTTAAATTCGAACGTTTGAATCAGTTATTATCTTTCCGGCCCTTTTCAGCCATGAACCGTGGAAGCGCCGAAATTCGGGTTTCATTTTTAACGCGGCAGCTTATACCCCCCGAGTGTTACCGACCACTGCCGGTGGTGGTCGGTAAGTTATCCTCCGCCGAGGTCGACGCGCGTTACCGATGCACACGTAAAAAATTTTTCGCGAATTTTTCGCGCGGTAAACCTTCGTCTCCGCGTCCTCCGTCCGACGAGCCTACTCTCGCCCGCACCCGTCGACCCGTCCTCGAGCTATACGGCGACAAAGAAACTTTGATTTTTCACTAATTTGACGTCATCGAGAAAGTTACGGCCAACTGGGAATTAAAGGTATATCGCCTTTCCGAATTTTCCGGGAGCCCATCGGGCCTTCGGCCTCGCTCGGCACGGCTCGGCTCGGCTCGAGGTCGAGGTCGTCGGTAGCGACGATGGTGGCGGGGAGGTGCGCAATTGGTGTGTCATCGCCATCCCCCCAAACCCCCCCTCCCCCTTTAAAATTAATGGAAAATGTAAACCCAAACGTAGAGTCGGATTCGTAACCTCGAAGTTACGAGTCGATTCGCTCAACTATCAAGGGAGAGTAAACGGGGCGACTGTGGCGGCACACGCCACCGATGCGAAGTCAGCATCACGAAGTTGGCGTTAAATTCGAACATTTGAATCAGTTATTATCTTTCCGGCCCTTTTCAGCCATGAACCGTGGAAGCGCCGAAATTCGGGTTTCATTTTTAACGCGGCAGCTTATACCTCCCGAGCGTTACCGACTACTGCCGGTGGTGGTCGTTAAGTTATCCTCCGCCGAGGTCGACGCGCGTTACCGATGCACTCGTAAAAACTTTTTCGCGAATCTTCGCGAATTTTTCGCGCGGTAAACCTTTGTCTCCGCGTCCTCCGTCCGACGAGCCTACTCTCGCCCGCACCCGTCGACCCGTTCTCGAGCTATACGGCGACAAAGAAACATTGATTTTTCACTAATTTGACGTCACCGAAAAAGTTACGGCCAACTGGGAATTAAAGGTATATTGCCTTTCCGAATTTTCCGGGAGCCCGTCGGGCCTTCGGCCCCGCTCGGCTCGGCTCGGCTCTGCTCGAGGTCGAGGTCGTCGGTAGCGACGATGGTGGCGGGGAGGTGCGCAATTGGTGTGTCATCGCCATCCCCCCAACCCCCCTCCCCTTTAAAATTAATGGAAAATGTAAACCGAAACGTAGAGTCGGATTCGTAACCTCGAAGTTACAAGTCGATTCGCTCAACTATCAAGGGAGAGTAAACGGGGCGACTGTGGCGGCACTCGCCACCGATGCGAAGTCAGCATCACGAAGTTGGCGTTAAATTCGAACGTTTGAATCAGTTATTTTCTTTCCGGCCCTTTTCGGTCCTGAACCGTGGAAGCGCCGAAATTCGGGTTTCATTTTTAACGCGGCAGCTTATACCTCCCGAGCGTTACCGACTACTGCCGGTGGTGGTCGTTAAGTTATCCTCCGCCGAGGTCGACGCGCGTTACCGATGCACACGTAAAAAATTTTTCGCGAATTTTCGCGAATTTTTCGCGCGGTAAACCTTCGTCTCCGCGTCCCCCGTCCAACGAGCCTACTCTCGCCCGCACCCGTCGACCCGTTCTCGAGCTATACGGCGACAAAGAAACTTTGATTTTTCACTAATTTGACGTCATCGAGAAAGTTACGGCCAACTGGGAATGAAAGGCATATCGCCTTTTTGAATTTTCCGAGAGCCCGTCGGGCCTTCGGCCCCGCTCGGCTCGGCTCGGCTCGAGGTCGAGGTCGTCGGTAGCGACGATGGTGGCGGGGAGGCGCGCAATTGGTCTGTCATCGCCATCCTCCCCCCCAAACCCCCCTCCCACTTTAAAATTAATGGAAAATGTAAACCCAAACGTAAAGGCGGATTCGTAACCACGAAGTTACAAGTCGATTCGCTCAACTATCAAGGGAGAGTAAACGCGGCGACTGTGGCGGCACTCGCCACCGATGCGAAGTCAGCATCACGAAGTTGGCGTTAAATTCGAACGTTTGAATCAGTTATTTTCTTTCCGGCCCTTTTCAGCCCTGAACCGTGGAAGCGCCGAAATTCGGGTTTCATTTTTAACGCGGCAGCTTATACCTCCCGAGCGTTACCGACTACTGCCGGTGGTGGTCGGTAAGTTATCCTCCGCCGAGGTCGACGCGCGTTACCGATGCACTCGTAAAAACTTTTTCGCGAATCTTCGCGAATTTTTCGCGCGGTAAACCTTTGTCTCCGCGTCCTCCGTCCGACGAGCCTACTCTCGCCCGCACCCGTCGACCCGTTCTCGAGCTATACGGCGACAAAGAAACTTTGATTTTTCACTAATTTGACGTCACCGAAAAAGTGACGGCCAACTGGGAATTAAAGGTATATTGCCTTTCCGAATTTTCCGGGAGCCCGTCGGGCCTTCGGTCCCGCTCGGCGGGGCTCGGCTCGGCTCGAGGTCGAGGTCGTCGGTAGCGACGATGGTGGCGGGGAGGTGCGCAATTGGTGTGTCATCGCCATCCCCCCAACCCCCCTCCCCTTTAAAATTAATGGAAAATGTAAACCGAAACGTAGAGTCGGATTCGTAACCTCGAAGTTACAAGTCGATTCGCTCAACTATCAAGGGAGAGTAAACGGGGCGACTGTGGCGGCACTCGCCACCGATGCGAAGTCAGCATCACGAAGTTGGCGTTAAATTCGAACGTTTGAATCAGTTGTTTTCTTTCCGGCCCTTTTCAGCCCTGAACCGTGGAAGCGCCGAAATTCGGTTTTCATTTTTAACGCGGCAGCTTATACCTCCCGAGCGTTACCGACTACTGCCGGTGGTGGTCGGTAAGTTATCCTCCGCCGAGGTCGACGCGCGTTACCGATGCACTCGTAAAAACTTTTTCGCGAATCTTCGCGAATTTTTCGCGCGGTAAACCTTGATCTCCGCGTCCTCCGTCCGACGAGCCTACTCTCGCCCGCACCCGTCGACCCGTCCTCGAGCTATACGGCGACAAAGAAACTTTGATTTTTCACTAATTTGACGTCATCGAGAAAGTTACGGCCAACTGGGAATTAAAGGTATATCGCCTTTCCGAATTTTCCGGGAGCCCATCGGGCCTTCGGCCTCGCTCGGCACGGCTCGGCTCGGCTCGAGGTCGAGGTCGTCGGTAGCGACGATGGTGGCGGGGAGGTGCGCAATTGGTGTGTCATCGCCATCCCCCCCAACCCCCCCTCCCCCTTTAAAATTAATGGAAAATGTAAACCCAAACGTAGAGTCGGATTCGTAACCTCGAAGTTACGAATCGATTCGCTCAACTATCAAGGGAGAGTAAACGGGGCGACTGTGGCGGCACTCGCCACCGATGCGAAGTCAGCATCACGAAGTTGGCGTTAAATTCGAACGTTTGAATCAGTTATTATCTTTCCGGCCCTTTTCAGCCATGAACCGTGGAAGCGCCGAAATTCGGGTTTCATTTTTAACGCGGCAGCTTATACCCCCCGAGTGTTACCGACCACTGCCGGTGGTGGTCGGTAAGTTATCCTCCGCCGAGGTCGACGCGCGTTACCGATGCACACGTAAAAAATTTTTCGCGAATTTTCGCGAATTTTTCGCGCGGTAAACCTTCGTCTCCGCGTCCTCCGTCCGACGAGCCTACTCTCGCCCGCACCCGTCGACCCGTTCTCGAGCTATACGGCGACAAAGAAACTTTGATTTTTCACTAATTTGACGTCACCGAAAAAGTTACGGCCAACTGGGAATTAAAGGCATATAGCCTTTTTGAATTTTCCGGGAGCCCGTCGGGCCTTCGGCCCCGCTCTGCTCGGCTCGGCTCGGCTCGAGGTCGAGGTCGTCGGTAGCGACGATGGTGGCAGGGAGGTGCGCAATTGGTGTGTCATCGCCATCCCCCCCAACCCCCCCTCCCCCTTTAAAATTAATGGAAAATGTAAACCCAAACGTAGAGTCGGATTCGTAACCTCGAAGTTACAAGTCGATTCGCTCAATTATCAAGGGAGAGTAAACGGGGCGACTGTGGCGGCACTCGCCACCGATGCGAAGTCAGCATCACGAAGTTGGCGTTAAATTCGAACGTTTGAATCAGTTATTATCTTCCGGGCCCTTTTCAGCCATGAACCGTGGAAGCGCCGAAATTCGGGTTTCATTTTTAACGCGGCAGCTTATACCCCCCGAGTGTTACCGACCACTGCCGGTGGTGGTCGGTAAGTTATCCTCCGCCGAGGTCGACGCGCGGTACCGATGCACACGTAAAAAATTTTTCGCGAATTTTCGCGAATTTTTCGCGCTGTAAACCTTCGTCTCCGCGTCCTCCGTCCGACGAGCCTACTCTCGCCCGCACCCGTCGACCCGTCCTCGAGCTATACGGCGACAAAGAAACTTTGATTTTTCACTAATTTGACGTCATCGAGAAAGTTACGGCCAACTGGGAATTAAAGGTATATCGCCTTTCCGAATTTTCCGGGAGCCCGTCGGGCCTTCGGCCCCGCTCGGCTCGGCACGGCTCAGCTCGAGGTCGAGGTCGTCGGTAGCGACGATGGTGGCGGGGAGGTGCGCAATTGGTGTGTCATCGCCATCCCCCCCAACCCCCCCTCCCCCTTTAAAATTAATGGAAAATGTAAACCCAAACGTAGAGTCGGATTCGTAACCTCGAAGTTACAAGTCGAATCGCTCAACTATCAAGGGAGAGTAAACGGGGCGACTGTGGCGGCACTCGCCACCGATGCGAAGTCAGCATCACGAAGTTGGCGTTAAATTCGAACGTTTGAATCAGTTATTATCTTTCCGGCCCTTTTCAGCCATGAACCGTGGAAGCGCCGAAATTCGGGTTTCATTTTTAACGCGGCAGCTTATACCCCCCGAGTGTTACCGACCACTGCCGGTGGTGGTCGGTAAGTTATCCTCCGCCGAGGTCGACGCTCGTTACCGATGCACACGTAAAAAATTTTTCGCGAATTTTCGCTAATTTTTCGCGCGGTAAACCTTCGTCTCCGCGTCCTCCGTCCGACGAGCCTACTCTCGCCCGCACCCGTCGACCCGTCCTCGAGCTATACGGCGACAAAGAAACTTTGATTTTTCACTAATTTGACGTCATCGAGAAAGTTACGGCCAACTGGGAATTAAAGGTATATCGCCTTTCCGAATTTTCCGGGAGCCCGTCGGGCCTTCGGCCCCGCTCGGCTCGGCACGGCTCTGCTCGAGGTCGAGGTCGTCGGTAGCGACGATGGTGGCGGGGAGGTGCGCAATTGGTGTGTCATCGCCATCCCCCCCAACCCCCCCTCCCCCTTTAAAATTAATGGAAAATGTAAACCCAAACGTAGAGTCGGATTCGTAACCTCGAAGTTACAAGTCGATTCGCTCAACTATCAAGGGAGAGTAAACGGGGCGACTGTGGCGGCACTCGCCACCGATGCGAAGTCAGCATCACGAAGTTGGCGTTAAATTCGAACGTTTGAATCAGTTATTATCTTTCCGGCCCTTTTCAGCCATGAACCGTGGAAGCGCCGAAATTCGGGTTTCATTTTTAACGCGGCAGCTTATACCCCCCGAGTGTTACCGACCACTGCCGGTGGTGGTCGGTAAGTTATCCTCCGCCGAGGTCGACGCGCGTTACCGATGCACACGTAAAAAATTTTTCGCGAATTTTTCGCGCGGTAAACCTTCGTCTCCGCGTCCTCCGTCCGACGAGCCTACTCTCGCCCGCACCCGTCGACCCGTCCTCGAGCTATACGGCGACAAAGAAACTTTGATTTTTCACTAATTTGACGTCATCGAGAAAGTTACGGCCAACTGGGAATTAAAGGTATATCGCCTTTCCGAATTTTCCGGGAGCCCATCGGGCCTTCGGCCTTGCTCGGCACGGCTCGGCTCGGCTCGAGGTCGAGGTCGTCGGTAGCGACGATGGTGGCGGGGAGGTGCGCAATTGGTGTGTCATCGCCATCCCCCCAAACCCCCCCTCCCCCTTTAAAATTAATGGAAAATGTAAACCCAAACGTAGAGTCGGATTCGTAACCTCGAAGTTACGAGTCGATTCGCTCAACTATCAAGGGAGAGTAAACGGGGCGACTGTGGCGGCACACGCCACCGATGCGAAGTCAGCATCACGAAGTTGGCGTTAAATTCGAACATTTGAATCAGTTATTATCTTTCCGGCCCTTTTCAGCCATGAACCGTGGAAGCGCCGAAATTCGGGTTTCATTTTTAACGCGGCAGCTTATACCTCCCGAGCGTTACCGACTACTGCCGGTGGTGGTCGTTAAGTTATCCTCCGCCGAGGTCGACGCGCGTTACCGATGCACTCGTAAAAACTTTTTCGCGAATCTTCGCGAATTTTTCGCGCGGTAAACCTTTGTCTCCGCGTCCTCCGTCCGACGAGCCTACTCTCGCCCGCACCCGTCGACCCGTTCTCGAGCTATACGGCGACAAAGAAACATTGATTTTTCACTAATTTGACGTCACCGAAAAAGTTACGGCCAACTGGGAATTAAAGGTATATTGCCTTTCCGAATTTTCCGGGAGCCCGTCGGGCCTTCGGTCCCGCTCGGCGCGGCTCGGCTCGGCTCGAGGTCGAGGTCGTCGGTAGCGACGATGGTGGCGGGGAGGTGCGCAATTGGTGTGTCATCGCCATCCCCCCAACCCCCCTCCCCTTTAAAATTAATGGAAAATGTAAACCGAAACGTAGAGTCGGATTCGTAACCTCGAAGTTACAAGTCGATTCGCTCAACTATCAAGGGAGAGTAAACGGGGCGACTGTGGCGGCACTCGCCACCGATGCGAAGTCAGCATCACGAAGTTGGCGTTAAATTCGAACGTTTGAATCAGTTATTTTCTTTCCGGCCCTTTTCGGTCCTGAACCGTGGAAGCGCCGAAATTCGGGTTTCATTTTTAACGCGGCAGCTTATACCTCCCGAGCGTTACCGACTACTGCCGGTGGTGGTCGTTAAGTTATCCTCCGCCGAGGTCGACGCGCGTTACCGATGCACACGTAAAAAATTTTTCGCGAATTTTCGCGAATTTTTCGCGCGGTAAACCTTCGTCTCCGCGTCCCCCGTCCAACGAGCCTACTCTCGCCCGCACCCGTCGACCCGTTCTCGAGCTATACGGCGACAAAGAAACTTTGATTTTTCACTAATTTGACGTCATCGAGAAAGTTACGGCCAACTGGGAATGAAAGGCATATCGCCTTTTTGAATTTTCCGAGAGCCCGTCGGGCCTTCGGCCCCGCTCGGCTCGGCTCGGCTCGAGGTCGAGGTCGTCGGTAGCGACGATGGTGGCGGGGAGGCGCGCAATTGGTCTGTCATCGCCATCCTCCCCCCCAAACCCCCCTCCCCCTTTAAAATTAATGGAAAATGTAAACCCAAACGTAAAGGCGGATTCGTAACCACGAAGTTACAAGTCGATTCGCTCAACTATCAAGGGAGAGTAAACGCGGCGACTGTGGCGGCACTCGCCACCGATGCGAAGTCAGCATCACGAAGTTGGCGTTAAATTCGAACGTTTGAATCAGTTATTTTCTTTCCGGCCCTTTTCAGCCCTGAACCGTGGAAGCGCCGAAATTCGGGTTTCATTTTTAACGCGGCAGCTTATACCTCCCGAGCGTTACCGACTACTGCCGGTGGTGGTCGGTAAGTTATCCTCCGCCGAGGTCGACGCGCGTTACCGATGCACTCGTAAAAACTTTTTCGCGAATCTTCGCGAATTTTTCGCGCGTTAAACCTTTGTCTCCGCGTCCTCCGTCCGACGAGCCTACTCTCGCCCGCACCCGTCGACCCGTTCTCGAGCTATACGGCGACAAAGAAACTTTGATTTTTCACTAATTTGACGTCACCGAAAAAGTGACGGCCAACTGGGAATTAATGGTATATTGCCTTTCCGAATTTTCCGGGAGCCCGTCGGGCCTTCGGTCCCGCTCGGCGCGGCTCGGCTCGGCTCGAGGTCGAGGTCGTCGGTAGCGACGATGGTGGCGGGGAGGTGCGCAATTGGTGTGTCATCGCCATCCCCCCAACCCCCCTCCCCTTTAAAATTAATGGAAAATGTAAACCGAAACGTAGAGTCGGATTCGTAACCTCGAAGTTACAAGTCGATTCGCTCAACTATCAAGGGAGAGTAAACGGGGCGACTGTGGCGGCACTCGCCACCGATGCGAAGTCAGCATCACGAAGTTGGCGTTAAATTCGAACGTTTGAATCAGTTATTTTCTTTCCGGCCCTTTTCGGTCCTGAACCGTGGAAGCGCCGAAATTCGGGTTTCATTTTTAACGCGGCAGCTTATACCTCCCGAGCGTTACCGACTACTGCCGGTGGTGGTCGTTAAGTTATCCTCCGCCGAGGTCGACGCGCGTTACCGATGCACACGTAAAAAATTTTTCGCGAATTTTCGCGAATTTTTCGCGCGGTAAACCTTCGTCTCCGCGTCCTCCGTCCAACGAGCCTACTCTCGCCCGCACCCGTCGACCCGTTCTCGAGCTATACGGCGACAAAGAAACTTTGATTTTTCACTAATTTGACGTCATCGAGAAAGTTACGGGCAACTGGGAATGAAATGCATATCGCCTTTTTGAATTTTCCGAGAGCCCGTCGGGCCTTCGGCCCCGCTCTGCTCGGCTCGGCTCGGCTCGAGGTCGAGGTCGTCGGTAGCGACGATGGTGGCGGGGAGGTGCGCAATTGGTCTGTCATCGCCATCCTCCCCCCAAACCCCCCTCCCCCTTTAAAATTAATGGAAAATGTAAACCCAAACGTAAAGGCGGATTCGTAACCACGAAGTTACAAGTCGATTCGCTCAACTATCAAGGGAGAGTAAACGCGGCGACTGTGGCGGCACTCGCCACCGATGCGAAGTCAGCATCACGAAGTTGGCGTTAAATTCGAACGTTTGAATCAGTTATTTTCTTTCCGGCCCTTTTCAGCCCTGAACCGTGGAAGCGCCGAAATTCGGTTTTCATTTTTAACGCGGCAGCTTATACCTCCCGAGCGTTACCGACTACTGCCGGTGGTGGTCGGTAAGTTATCCTCCGCCGAGGTCGACGCGCGTTACCGATGCACTCGTAAAAACTTTTTCGCGAATCTTCGCGAATTTTTCGCGCGGTAAACCTTGATCTCCGCGTCCTCCGTCCGACGAGCCTACTCTCGCCCGCACCCGTCGACCCGTCCTCGAGCTATACGGCGACAAAGAAACTTTGATTTTTCACTAATTTGACGTCATCGAGAAAGTTACGGCCAACTGGGAATTAAAGGTATATCGCCTTTCCGAATTTTCCGGGAGCCCGTCGGGCCTTCGGCCCCGCTCGGCTCGGCTCGGCTCTGCTCGAGGTCGAGGTCGTCGGTAGCGACGATGGTGGCGGGGAGGTGCGCAATTGGTGTGTCATCGCCATCCCCCCCAACCCCCCTCCCCCTTTAAAATTAATGGAAAATGTAAATCCAAACGTAGAGTCGGATTCGTAACCTCGAAGTTACAAGTCGATTCGCTCAACTATCAAGGGAGAGTAAACGCGGCGACTGTGGCGGCACTCGCCACCGATGCGAAGTCAGCATCACGAAGTTGGCGTTAAATTCGAACGTTTGAATCAGTTGTTTTCTTTCCGGCCCTTTTCTGCCCTGAACCGTGGAAGCGCCGAAATTCGGTTTTCATTTTTAACGCGGCAGCTTATACCTCCCGAGCGTTACCGACTACTGCCGGTGGTGGTCGGTAAGTTATCCTCCGCCGAGGTCGACGCGCGTTACCGATGCACTCGTAAAAACTTTTTCGCGAATCTTCACGAATTTTTCGCGCGGTAAACCTTCGCCTCCGCATCCTCCGTCCGACGAGCCTACTCTCGCCCGCACCCGTCGACCCGTTCTCGAGCTATACGGCGACAAAGAAACTTTGATTTTTCACTAATTTGACGTCATCGAGAAAGTTACGGCCAACTGGGAATTAAAGGTATATCGCCTTTCCGAATTTTCCGGGAGCCCATCGGGCCTTCGGCCTCGCTCGGCACGGCTCGGCTCGGCTCGAGGTCGAGGTCGTCGGTAGCGACGATGGTGGCGGGGAGGTGCGCAATTGGTGTGTCATCGCCATCCCCCCCAACCCCCCCTTCCCTTTAAAATTAATGGAAAATGTAAACCCAAACGTAGAGTCGGATTCGTAACCTCGAAGTTACAAGTCGATTCGCTCAATTATCAAGGGAGAGTAAACGGGGCGACTGTGGCGGCACTCGCCACCGATGCGAAGTCAGCATCACGAAGTTGGCGTTAAATTCGAACGTTTGAATCAGTTATTATCTTCCCGGCCCTTTTCAGCCATGAACCGTGGAAGCGCCGAAATTCGGGTTTCATTTTTAACGCGGCAGCTTATACCCCCCGAGTGTTACCGACCACTGCCGGTGGTGGTCGGTAAGTTATCCTCTGCCGAGGTCGACGCGCGTTACCGATGCACACGTAAAAAATTTTTCGCGAATTTTCGCGAATTTTTCGCGCTGTAAACCTTCGTCTCCGCGTCCTCCGTCCGACGAGCCTACTCTCGCCCGCACCCGTCGACCCGTTCTCGAGCTATACGGCGAGAAAGAAACTTTGATTTTTCACTAATTTGACGTCATCGAGAAAGTTACGGCCAACTGGGAATTAAAGGTATATCGCCTTTCCGAATTTTCCGGGAGCCCGTCGGGCCTTCGGCCCCGCTCGGCTCGGCACGGCTCTGCTCGAGGTCGAGGTCGTCGGTAGCGACGATGGTGGCGGGGAGGTGCGCAATTGGTGTGTCATCGCCATCCCCCCCAACCCCCCCTCCCCCTTTAAAATTAATGGAAAATGTAAACCCAAACGTAGAGTCGGATTCGTAACCTCGAAGTTGCAAGTCGATTCGCTCAACTATCAAGGGAGAGTAAACGGGGCGACTGTGGCGGCACTCGCCACCGATGCGAAGTCAGCATCACGAATTTGGCGTTAAATTCGAACGTTTGAATCAGTTGTTTTCTTTCCGGCCCTTTTCAGCCCTGAACCGTGGAAGCGCCGAAATTCGGTTTTCATTTTTAACGCGGCAGCTTATACCTCCCGAGCGTTACCGACTACTGCCGGTGGTGGTCGGTAAGTTATCCTCCGCCGAGGTCGACGCGCGTTACCGATGCACTCGTAAAAACTTTTTCGCGAATCTTCGCGAATTTTTCGCGCGGTAAACCTTGGTCTCCGCGTCCTCCGTCCGACGAGCCTACTCTCGCCCTCACCCGTCGACCCGTTCTCGAGCTATACGGCGACAAAGAAACTTTGATTTTTCACTAATTTGACGTCACCGAAAAAGTGACGGCCAACTGGGAATTAAAGGTATATTGCCTTTCCGAATTTTCCGGGAGCCCGTCGGGCCTTCGGTCCCGCTCGGCGCGGCTCGGCTCGGCTCGAGGTCGAGGTCGTCGGTAGCGACGATGGTGGCGGGGAGGTGCGCAATTGGTGTGTCATCGCCATCCCCCCAACCCCCCTCCCCTTTAAAATTAATCTAAAATGTAAACCGAAACGTAGAGTCGGATTCGTAACCTCGAAGTTACAAGTCGATTCGCTCAACTATCAAGGGAGAGTAAACGGGGCGACTGTGGCGGCACTCGCCACCGATGCGAAGTCAGCATCACGAAGTTGGCGTTAAATTCGAACGTTTGAATCAGTTATTATCTTTCCGGCCCTTTTCAGCCATGAACCGTTGAAGCGCCGAAATTCGGGTTTCATTTTTAACGCGGCAGCTTATACCCCCCGAGTGTTACCGACCACTGCCGGTGGTGGTCGGTAAGTTATCCTCCGCCGAGGTCGACGCGCGTTACCGATGCACACGTAAAAAATTTTTCGCGAATTTTCGCGAATTTTTCGCGCGGTAAACCTTCGTCTCCGCGTCCTCCGTCCAACGAGCCTACTCTCGCCCGCACCCGTCGACCCGTTCTCGAGCTATACGGCGACAAAGAAACTTTGATTTTTCACTAATTTGACGTCATCGAGAAAGTTACGGCCAACTGGGAATGAAAGGCATATCGCCTTTTTGAATTTTCCGAGAGCCCGTCGGGCCTTCGGCCCCGCTCTGCTCGGCTCGGCTCGGCTCGAGGTCGAGGTCGTCGGTAGCGACGATGGTGGCGGGGAGGTGCGCAATTGGTCTGTCATCGCCATCCTCCCCCCAAACCCCCCTCCCCCTTTAAAATTAATGGAAAATGTAAACCCAAACGTAAAGGCGGATTCGTAACCACGAAGTTACAAGTCGATTCGCTCAACTATCAAGGGAGAGTAAACGCGGCGACTGTGGCGGCACTCGCCACCGATGCGAAGTCAGCATCGCGAAGTTGGCGTTAAATTCGAACGTTTGAATCAGTTATTTTCTTTCCGGCCCTTTTCAGCCCTGAACCGTGGAAGCGCCGAAATTCGGTTTTCATTTTTAACGCGGCAGCTTATACCTCCCGAGCGTTACCGACTACTGCCGGTGGTGGTCGGTAAGTTATCCTCCGCCGAGGTCGACGCGCGTTACCGATGCACACGTAAAAAATTTTTCGCGAATTTTCGCGAATTTTCGCGAATTTTTCGCGCGGTAAACCTTCGTCTCCGCGTCCTCCGTCCGACGAGCCTACTCTCGCCCGCACCCGTCGACCCGTTCTCGAGCTATACGGCGACAAAGAAACTTTGATTTTTCACTAATTTGACGTCACCGAAAAAGTTACGGCCAACTGGGAATTAAAGGCATATAGCCTTTTTGAATTTTCCGGGAGCCCGTCGGGCCTTCGGCCCCGCTCTGCTCGGCTCGGCTCGGCTCGAGGTCGAGGTCGTCGGTAGCGACGATGGTGGCGGGGAGGTGCGCAATTGGTGTGTCATCGCCATCCCCCCAACCCCCCTCCCCTTTAAAATTAATGGAAAATGTAAACCGAAACGTAGAGTCGGATTCGTAACCTCGAAGTTACAAGTCGATTCGCTCAACTATCAAGGGAGAGTAAACGGGGCGACTGTGGCGGCACTCGCCACCGATGCGAAGTCAGCATCACGAAGTTGGCGTTAAATTCGAACGTTTGAATCAGTTATTTTCTTTCCGGCCCTTTTCGGTCCTGAACCGTGGAAGCGCCGAAATTCGGGTTTCATTTTTAACGCGGCAGCTTATACCTCCCGAGCGTTACCGACTACTGCCGGTGGTGGTCGTTAAGTTATCCTCCGCCGAGGTCGACGCGCGTTACCGATGCACACGTAAAAAATTTTTCGCGAATTTTCGCGAATTTTTCGCGCGGTAAACCTTCGTCTCCGCGTCCCCCGTCCAACGAGCCTACTCTCGCCCGCACCCGTCGACCCGTTCTCGAGCTATACGGCGACAAAGAAACTTTGATTTTTCACTAATTTGACGTCATCGAGAAAGTTACGGCCAACTTTGAATGAAAGGCATATCGCCTTTTTGAATTTTCCGAGAGCCCGTCGGGCCTTCGGCCCCGCTCGGCTCGGCTCGGCTCGAGGTCGAGGTCGTCGGTAGCGACGATGATGGCGGGGAGGCGCGCAATTGGTCTGTCATCGCCATCCTCCCCCCCAAACCCCCCTCCCCCTTTAAAATTAATGGAAAATGTAAACCCAAACGTAAAGGCGGATTCGTAACCACGAAGTTACAAGTCGATTCGCTCAACTATCAAGGGAGAGTAAACGCGGCGACTGTGGCGGCACTCGCCACCGATGCGAAGTCAGCATCACGAAGTTGGCGTTAAATTCGAACGTTTGAATCAGTTATTTTCTTTCCGGCCCTTTTCAGCCCTGAACCGTGGAAGCGCCGAAATTCGGGTTTCATTTTTAACGCGGCAGCTTATACCTCCCGAGCGTTACCGACTACTGCCGGTGGTGGTCGGTAAGTTATCCTCCGCCGAGGTCGACGCGCGTTACCGATGCACTCGTAAAAACTTTTTCGCGAATCTTCGCGAATTTTTCGCGCGTTAAACCTTTGTCTCCGCGTCCTCCGTCCGACGAGCCTACTCTCGCCCGCACCCGTCGACCCGTTCTCGAGCTATACGGCGACAAAGAAACTTTGATTTTTCACTAATTTGACGTCACCGAAAAAGTGACGGCCAACTGGGAATTAAAGGTATATTGCCTTTCCGAATTTTCCGGGAGCCCGTCGGGCCTTCGGTCCCGCTCGGCGCGGCTCGGCTCGGCTCGAGGTCGAGGTCGTCGGTAGCGACGATGGTGGCGGGGAGGTGCGCAATTGGTGTGTCATCGCCATCCCCCCAACCCCCCTCCCCTTTAAAATTAATGGAAAATGTAAACCGAAACGTAGAGTCGGATTCGTAACCTCGAAGTTACAAGTCGATTCGCTCAACTATCAAGGGAGAGTAAACGGGGCGACTGTGGCGGCACTCGCCACCGATGCGAAGTCAGCATCACGAAGTTGGCGTTAAATTCGAACGTTTGAATCAGTTATTTTCTTTCCGGCCCTTTTCGGTCCTGAACCGTGGAAGCGCCGAAATTCGGGTTTCATTTTTAACGCGGCAGCTTATACCTCCCGAGCGTTACCGACTACTGCCGGTGGTGGTCGTTAAGTTATCCTCCGCCGAGGTCGACGCGCGTTACCGATGCACACGTAAAAAATTTTTCGCGAATTTTCGCGAATTTTTCGCGCGGTAAACCTTCGTCTCCGCGTCCTCCGTCCAACGAGCCTACTCTCGCCCGCACCCGTCGACCCGTTCTCGAGCTATACGGCGACAAAGAAACTTTGATTTTTCACTAATTTGACGTCATCGAGAAAGTTACGGCCAACTGGGAATGAAATGCATATCGCCTTTTTGAATTTTCCGAGAGCCCGTCGGGCCTTCGGCCCCGCTCTGCTCGGCTCGGCTCGGCTCGAGGTCGAGGTCGTCGGTAGCGACGATGGTGGCGGGGAGGTGCGCAATTGGTCTGTCATCGCCATCCTCCCCCCAAACCCCCCTCCCCCTTTAAAATTAATGGAAAATGTAAACCCAAACGTAAAGGCGGATTCGTAACCACGAAGTTACAAGTCGATTCGCTCAACTATCAAGGGAGAGTAAACGCGGCGACTGTGGCGGCACTCGCCACCGATGCGAAGTCAGCATCACGAAGTTGGCGTTAAATTCGAACGTTTGAATCAGTTATTTTCTTTCCGGCCCTTTTCAGCCCTGAACCGTGGAAGCGCCGAAATTCGGTTTTCATTTTTAACGCGGCAGCTTATACCTCCCGAGCGTTACCGACTACTGCCGGTGGTGGTCGGTAAGTTATCCTCCGCCGAGGTCGACGCGCGTTACCGATGCACTCGTAAAAACTTTTTCGCGAATCTTCGCGAATTTTTCGCGCGGTAAACCTTGATCTCCGCGTCCTCCGTCCGACGAGCCTACTCTCGCCCGCACCCGTCGACCCGTCCTCGAGCTATACGGCGACAAAGAAACTTTGATTTTTCACTAATTTGACGTCATCGAGAAAGTTACGGCCAACTGGGAATTAAAGGTATATCGCCTTTCCGAATTTTCCGGGAGCCCGTCGGGCCTTCGGCCCCGCTCGGCTCGGCTCGGCTCTGCTCGAGGTCGAGGTCGTCGGTAGCGACGATGGTGGCGGGGAGGTGCGCAATTGGTGTGTCATCGCCATCCCCCCCAACCCCCCTCCCCCTTTAAAATTAATGGAAAATGTAAATCCAAACGTAGAGTCGGATTCGTAACCTCGAAGTTACAAGTCGATTCGCTCAACTATCAAGGGAGAGTAAACGCGGCGACTGTGGCGGCACTCGCCACCGATGCGAAGTCAGCATCACGAAGTTGGCGTTAAATTCGAACGTTTGAATCAGTTGTTTTCTTTCCGGCCCTTTTCTGCCCTGAACCGTGGAAGCGCCGAAATTCGGTTTTCATTTTTAACGCGGCAGCTTATACCTCCCGAGCGTTACCGACTACTGCCGGTGGTGGTCGGTAAGTTATCCTCCGCCGAGGTCGACGCGCGTTACCGATGCACTCGTAAAAACTTTTTCGCGAATCTTCGCGAATTTTTCGCGCGGTAAACCTTGATCTCCGCGTCCTCCGTCCGACGAGCCTACTCTCGCCCGCACCCGTCGACCCGTCCTCGAGCTATACGGCGACAAAGAAACTTTGATTTTTCACTAATTTGACGTCATCGAGAAAGTTACGGCCAACTGGGAATTAAAGGTATATCGCCTTTCCGAATTTTCCGGGAGCCCATCGGGCCTTCGGCCTCGCTCGGCACGGCTCGGCTCGGCTCGAGGTCGAGGTCGTCGGTAGCGACGATGGTGGCGGGGAGGTGCGCAATTGGTGTGTCATCGCCATCCCCCCCAACCCCCCCTCCCCCTTTAAAATTAATGGAAAATGTAAACCCAAACGTAGAGTCGGATTCGTAACCTCGAAGTTACAAGTCGATTCGCTCAATTATCAAGGGAGAGTAAACGGGGCGACTGTGGCGGCACTCGCCACCGATGCGAAGTCAGCATCACGAAGTTGGCGTTAAATTCGAACGTTTGAATCAGTTATTATCTTCCCGGCCCTTTTCAGCCATGAACCGTGGAAGCGCCGAAATTCGGGTTTCATTTTTAACGCGGCAGCTTATACCCCCCGAGTGTTACCGACCACTGCCGGTGGTGGTCGGTAAGTTATCCTCTGCCGAGGTCGACGCGCGTTACCGATGCACACGTAAAAAATTTTTCGCGAATTTTCGCGAATTTTTCGCGCTGTAAACCTTCGTCTCCGCGTCCTCCGTCCGACGAGCCTACTCTCGCCCGCACCCGTCGACCCGTCCTCGAGCTATACGGCGACAAAGAAACTTTGATTTTTCACTAATTTGACGTCATCGAGAAAGTTACGGCCAACTGGGAATTAAAGGTATATCGCCTTTCCGAATTTTCCGGGAGCCCGTCGGGCCTTCGGCCCCGCTCGGCTCGGCACGGCTCTGCTCGAGGTCGAGGTCGTCGGTAGCGACGATGGTGGCGGGGAGGTGCGCAATTGGTGTGTCATCGCCATCCCCCCCAACCCCCCCTACCCCTTTAAAATTAATGGAAAATGTAAACCCAAACGTAGAGTCGGATTCGTAACCTCGAAGTTACAAGTCGAATCGCTCAACTATCAAGGGAGAGTAAACGGGGCGACTGTGGCGGCACTCGCCACCGATGCGAAGTCAGCATCACGAAGTTGGCGTTAAATTCGAACGTTTGAATCAGTTATTATCTTTCCGGCCCTTTTCAGCCATGAACCGTGGAAGCGCCGAAATTCGGGTTTCATTTTTAACGCGGCAGCTTATACCCCCCGAGTGTTACCGACCACTGCCGGTGGTGGTCGGTAAGTTATCCTCCGCCGAGGTCGACGCGCGTTACCGATGCACACGTAAAAAATTTTTCGCGAATTTTCGCGAATTTTTCGCGCGGTAAACCTTCGTCTCCGCGTCCTCCGTCCAACGAGCCCACTCTCGCCCGCACCCGTCGACCCGTTCTCGAGCTATACGGCGACAAAGAAACTTTGATTTTTCACTAATTTGACGTCATCGAGAAAGTTACGGCCAACTGGGAATGAAAGGCATATCGCCTTTTTGAATTTTCCGAGAGCCCGTCGGGCCTTCGGCCCCGCTCGGCTCGGCTCGGCTCGAGGTCGAGGTCGTCGGTAGCGACGATGGTGGCGGGGAGGCGCGCAATTGGTCTGTCATCGCCATCCTCCCCCCCAAACCCCCCTCCCCCTTTAAAATTAATGGAAAATGTAAACCCAAACGTAGAGTCGGATTCGTAACCTCGAAGTTGCAAGTCGATTCGCTCAACTATCAAGGGAGAGTAAACGGGGCGACTGTGGCGGCACTCGCCACCGATGCGAAGTCAGCATCACGAAGTTGGCGTTAAATTCGAACGTTTGAATCAGTTGTTTTCTTTCCGGCCCTTTTCAGCCCTGAACCGTGGAAGCGCCGAAATTCGGTTTTCATTTTTAACGCGGCAGCTTATACCTCCCGAGCGTTACCGACTACTGCCGGTGGTGGTCGGTAAGTTATCCTCCGCCGAGGTCGACGCGCGTTACCGATGCACTCGTAAAAACTTTTTCGCGAATCTTCGCGAATTTTTCGCGCGGTAAACCTTGGTCTCCGCGTCCTCCGTCCGACGAGCCTACTCTCGCCCTCACCCGTCGACCCGTTCTCGAGCTATACGGCGACAAAGAAACTTTGATTTTTCACTAATTTGACGTCACCGAAAAAGTGACGGCCAACTGGGAATTAAAGGTATATTGCCTTTCCGAATTTTCCGGGAGCCCGTCGGGCCTTCGGTCCCGCTCGGCGCGGCTCGGCTCGGCTCGAGGTCGAGGCCGTCGGTAGCGACGATGGTGGCGGGGAGGTGCGCAATTGGTGTGTCATCGCCATCCCCCCAACCCCCCTCCCCTTTAAAATTAATGGAAAATGTAAACCGAAACGTAGAGTCGGATTCGTAACCTCGAAGTTACAAGTCGATTCGCTCAACTATCAAGGGAGAGTAAACGGGGCGACTGTGGCGGCACTCGCCACCGATGCGAAGTCAGCATCACGAAGTTGGCGTTAAATTCGAACGTTTGAATCAGTTATTATCTTTCCGGCCCTTTTCAGCCCTGAACCGTGGAAGCGCCGAAATTCGGTTTTCATTTTTAACGCGGCAGCTTATACCTCCCGAGCGTTACCGACTACTGCCGGTGGTGGTCGGTAAGTTATCCTCCGCCGAGGTCGACGCGCGTTACCGATGCACACGTAAAAAATTTTTCGCGAATTTTTCGCGCGGTAAACCTTCGTCTCCGCGTCCTCCGTCCGACGAGCCTACTCTCGCCCGCACCCGTCGACCCGTTCTCGAGCTATACGGCGACAAAGAAACTTTGATTTTTCACTAATTTGACGTCACCGAAAAAGTTACGGCCAACTGGGAATTAAAGGCATATAGCCTTTTTGAATTTTCCGGGAGCCCGTCGGGCCTTCGGCCCCGCTCTGCTCGGCTCGGCTCGGCTCGAGGTCGAGGTCGTCGGTAGCGACGATGGTGGCAGGGAGGTGCGCAATTGGTGTGTCATCGCCATCCCCCCCAACCCCCCCTCCCCCTTTAAAATTAATGGAAAATGTAAACCCAAACGTAGAGTCGGATTCGTAACCTCGAAGTTACAAGTCGATTCGCTCAATTATCAAGGGAGAGTAAACGGGGCGACTGTGGCGGCACTCGCCACCGATGCGAAGTCAGCATCACGAAGTTGGCGTTAAATTCGAACGTTTGAATCAGTTATTATCTTCCCGGCCCTTTTCAGCCATGAACCGTGGAAGCGCCGAAATTCGGGTTTCATTTTTAACGCGGCAGCTTATACCCCCCGAGTGTTACCGACCACTGCCGGTGGTGGTCGGTAAGTTATCCTCCGCCGAGGTCGACGCGCGTTACCGATGCACACGTAAAAAATTTTTCGCGAATTTTCGCGAATTTTTCGCGCTGTAAACCTTCGTCTCCGCGTCCTCCGTCCGACGAGCCTACTCTCGCCCGCACCCGTCGACCCGTCCTCGAGCTATACGGCGACAAAGAAACTTTGATTTTTCACTAATTTGACGTCATCGAGAAAGTTACGGCCAACTGGGAATTAAAGGTATATCGCCTTTCCGAATTTTCCGGGAGCCCGTCGGGCCTTCGGCCCCGCTCGGCTCGGCACGGCTCTGCTCGAGGTCGAGGTCGTCGGTAGCGACGATGGTGGCGGGGAGGTGCGCAATTGGTGTGTCATCGCCATCCCCCCCAACCCCCCCTCCCCCTTTAAAATTAATGGAAAATGTAAACCCAAACGTAGAGTCGGATTCGTAACCTCGAAGTTACAAGTCGAATCGCTCAACTATCAAGGGAGAGTAAACGGGGCGACTGTGGCGGCACTCGCCACCGATGCGAAGTCAGCATCACGAAGTTGGCGTTAAATTCGAACGTTTGAATCAGTTATTATCTTTCCGGCCCTTTTCAGCCATGAACCGTGGAAGCGCCGAAATTCGGGTTTCATTTTTAACGCGGCAGCTTATACCCCCCGAGTGTTACCGACCACTGCCGGTGGTGGTCGGTAAGTTATCCTCCGCCGAGGTCGACGCTCGTTACCGATGCACACGTAAAAAATTTTTCGCGAATTTTCGCGAATTTTTCGCGCGGTAAACCTTCGTCTCCGCGTCCTCCGTCCGACGAGCCTACTCTCGCCCGCACCCGTCGACCCGTCCTCGAGCTATACGGCGACAAAGAAACTTTGATTTTTCACTAATTTGACGTCATCGAGAAAGTTACGGCCAACTGGGAATTAAAGGTATATCGCCTTTCCGAATTTTCCGGGAGCCCATCGGGCCTTCGGCCTCGCTCGGCACGGCTCGGCTCGGCTCGAGGTCGAGGTCGTCGGTAGCGACGATGGTGGCGGGGAGGTGCGCAATTGGTGTGTCATCGCCATCCCCCCCAACCCCCCCTCCCCCTTTAAAATTAATGGAAAATGTAAACCCAAACGTAGAGTCGGATTCGTAACCTCGAAGTTACAAGTCGAATCGCTCAACTATCAAGGGAGAGTAAACGGGGCGACTGTGGCGGCACTCGCCACCGATGCGAAGTCAGCATCACGAAGTTGGCGTTAAATTCGAACGTTTGAATCAGTTATTATCTTTCCGGCCCTTTTCAGCCATGAACCGTGGAAGCGCCGAAATTCGGGTTTCATTTTTAACGCGGCAGCTTATACCCCCCGAGTGTTACCGACCACTGCCGGTGGTGGTCGGTAAGTTATCCTCCGCCGAGGTCGACGCGCGTTACCGATGCACACGTAAAAAATTTTTCGCGAATTTTTCGCGCGGTAAACCTTCGTCTCCGCGTCCTCCGTCCGACGAGCCTACTCTCGCCCGCACCCGTCGACCCGTCCTCGAGCTATACGGCGACAAAGAAACTTTGATTTTTCACTAATTTGACGTCATCGAGAAAGTTACGGCCAACTGGGAATTAAAGGTATATCGCCTTTCCGAATTTTCCGGGAGCCCATCGGGCCTTCGGCCTCGCTCGGCACGGCTCGGCTCGGCTCGAGGTCGAGGTCGTCGGTAGCGACGATGGTGGCGGGGAGGTGCGCAATTGGTGTGTCATCGCCATCCCCCCAAACCCCCCCTCCCCCTTTAAAATTAATGGAAAATGTAAACCCAATCGTAGAGTCGGATTCGTAACCTCGAAGTAACGAGTCGATTCGCTCAACTATCAAGGGAGAGTAAACGGGGCGACTGTGGCGGCACACGCCACCGATGCGAAGTCAGCATCACGAAGTTGGCGTTAAATTCGAACATTTGAATCAGTTATTATCTTTCCGGCCCTTTTCAGCCATGAACCGTGGAAGCGCCGAAATTCGGGTTTCATTTTTAACGCGGCAGCTTATACCTCCCGAGCGTTACCGACTACTGCCGGTGGTGGTCGTTAAGTTATCCTCCGCCGAGGTCGACGCGCGTTACCGATGCACTCGTAAAAACTTTTTCGCGAATCTTCGCGAATTTTTCGCGCGGTAAACCTTTGTCTCCGCGTCCTCCGTCCGACGAGCCTACTCTCGCCCGCACCCGTCGACCCGTTCTCGAGCTATACGGCGACAAAGAAACATTGATTTTTCACTAATTTGACGTCACCGAAAAAGTTACGGCCAACTGGGAATTAAAGGTATATTGCCTTTCCGAATTTTCCGGGAGCCCGTCGGGCCTTCGGTCCCGCTCGGCGCGGCTCGGCTCGGCTCGAGGTCGAGGTCGTCGGTAGCGACGATGGTGGCGGGGAGGTGCGCAATTGGTGTGTCATCGCCATCCCCCCCAACCCCCCTCCCCCTTTAAAATTAATGGAAAATGTAAATCCAAACGTAGAGTCGGATTCGTAACCTCGAAGTTACAAGTCGATTCGCTCAACTATCAAGGGAGAGTAAACGCGGCGACTGTGGCGGCACTCGCCACCGATGCGAAGTCAGCATCACGAAGTTGGCGTTAAATTCGAACGTTTGAATCAGTTGTTTTCTTTCCGGCCCTTTTCAGCCCTGAACCGTGGAAGCGCCGAAATTCGGTTTTCATTTTTAACGCGGCAGCTTATACCTCCCGAGCGTTACCGACTACTGCCGGTGGTGGTCGGTAAGTTATCCTCCGCCGAGGTCGACGCGCGTTACCGATGCACTCGTAAAAACTTTTTCGCGAATCTTCGCGAATTTTTCGCGCGGTAAACCTTGATCTCCGCGTCCTCCGTCCGACGAGCCTACTCTCGCCCGCACCCGTCGACCCGTCCTCGAGCTATACGGCGACAAAGAAACTTTGATTTTTCACTAATTTGACGTCATCGAGAAAGTTACGGCCAACTGGGAATTAAAGGTATATCGCCTTTCCGAATTTTCCGGGAGCCCATCGGGCCTTCGGCCTCGCTCGGCACGGCTCGGCTCGGCTCGAGGTCGAGGTCGTCGGTAGCGACGATGGTGGCGGGGAGGTGCGCAATTGGTGTGTCATCGCCATCCCCCCCAACCCCCCCTCCCCCTTTAAAATTAATGGAAAATGTAAACCCAAACGTAGAGTCGGATTCGTAACCTCGAAGTTACGAGTCGATTCGCTCAACTATCAAGGGAGAGTAAACGGGGCGACTGTGGCGGCACTCGCCACCGATGCGAAGTCAGCATCACGAAGTTGGCGTTAAATTCGAACGTTTGAATCAGTTATTATCTTTCCGGCCCTTTTCAGCCATGAACCGTGGAAGCGCCGAAATTCGGGTTTCATTTTTAACGCGGCAGCTTATACCCCCCGAGTGTTACCGACCACTGCCGGTGGTGGTCGGTAAGTTATCCTCCGCCGAGGTCGACGCGCGTTACCGATGCACACGTAAAAAATTTTTCGCGAATTTTCGCGAATTTTTCGCGCGGTAAACCTTCGTCTCCGCGTCCTCCGTCCGACGAGCCTACTCTCGCCCGCACCCGTCGACCCGTTCTCGAGCTATACGGCGACAAAGAAACTTTGATTTTTCACTAATTTGACGTCACCGAAAAAGTTACGGCCAACTGGGAATTAAAGGCATATAGCCTTTTTGAATTTTCCGGGAGCCCGTCGGGCCTTCGGCCCCGCTCTGCTCGGCTCGGCTCGGCTCGAGGTCGAGGTCGTCGGTAGCGACGATGGTGGCAGGGAGGTGCGCAATTGGTGTGTCATCGCCATCCCCCCCAACCCCCCCTCCCCCTTTAAAATTAATGGAAAATGTAAACCCAAACGTAGAGTCGGATTCGTAACCTCGAAGTTACAAGTCGATTCGCTCAATTATCAAGGGAGAGTAAACGGGGCGACTGTGGCGGCACTCGCCACCGATGCGAAGTCAGCATCACGAAGTTGGCGTTAAATTCGAACGTTTGAATCAGTTATTATCTTCCCGGCCCTTTTCAGCCATGAACCGTGGAAGCGCCGAAATTCGGGTTTCATTTTTAACGCGGCAGCTTATACCCCCCGAGTGTTACCGACCACTGCCGGTGGTGGTCGGTAAGTTATCCTCCGCCGAGGTCGACGCGCGTTACCGATGCACACGTAAAAAATTTTTCGCGAATTTTCGCGAATTTTTCGCGCTGTAAACCTTCGTCTCCGCGTCCTCCGTCCGACGAGCCTACTCTCGCCCGCACCCGTCGACCCGTCCTCGAGCTATACGGCGACAAAGAAACTTTGATTTTTCACTAATTTGACGTCATCGAGAAAGTTACGGCCAACTGGGAATTAAAGGTATATCGCCTTTCCGAATTTTCCGGGAGCCCGTCGGGCCTTCGGCCCCGCTCGGCTCGGCACGGCTCTGCTCGAGGTCGAGGTCGTCGGTAGCGACGATGGTGGCGGGGAGGTGCGCAATTGGTGTGTCATCGCCATCCCCCCCAACCCCCCCTCCCCCTTTAAAATTAATGGAAAATGTAAACCCAAACGTAGAGTCGGATTCGTAACCTCGAAGTTACAAGTCGAATCGCTCAACTATCAAGGGAGAGTAAACGGGGCGACTGTGGCGGCACTCGCCACCGATGCGAAGTCAGCATCACGAAGTTGGCGTTAAATTCGAACGTTTGAATCAGTTATTATCTTTCCGGCCCTTTTCAGCCATGAACCGTGGAAGCGCCGAAATTCGGGTTTCATTTTTAACGCGGCAGCTTATACCCCCCGAGTGTTACCGACCACTGCCGGTGGTGGTCGGTAAGTTATCCTCCGCCGAGGTCGACGCTCGTTACCGATGCACACGTAAAAAATTTTTCGCGAATTTTCGCGAATTTTTCGCGCGGTAAACCTTCGTCTCCGCGTCCTCCGTCCGACGAGCCTACTCTCGCCCGCACCCGTCGACCCGTCCTCGAGCTATACGGCGACAAAGAAACTTTGATTTTTCACTAATTTGACGTCATCGAGAAAGTTACGGCCAACTGGGAATTAAAGGTATATCGCCTTTCCGAATATTCCGGGAGCCCGTCGGGCCTTCGGCCCCGCTCGGCTCGGCACGGCTCTGCTCGAGGTCGAGGTCGTCGGTAGCGACGATGGTGGCGGGGAGGTGCGCAATTGGTGTGTCATCGCCATCCCCCCCAACCCCCCCTACCCCTTTAAAATTAATGGAAAATGTAAACCCAAACGTAGAGTCGGATTCGTAACCTCGAAGTTACAAGTCGATTCGCTCAACTATCAAGGGAGAGTAAACGGGGCGACTGTGGCGGCACTCGCCACCGATGCGAAGTCAGCATCACGAAGTTGGCGTTAAATTCGAACGTTTGAATCAGTTATTATCTTTCCGGCCCTTTTCAGCCATGAACCGTGGAAGCGCCGAAATTCGGGTTTCATTTTTAACGCGGCAGCTTATACCCCCCGAGTGTTACCGACCACTGCCGGTGGTGGTCGGTAAGTTATCCTCCGCCGAGGTCGACGCGCGTTACCGATGCACACGTAAAAAATTTTTCGCGAATTTTTCGCGCGGTAAACCTTCGTCTCCGCGTCCTCCGTCCGACGAGCCTACTCTCGCCCGCACCCGTCGACCCGTCCTCGAGCTATACGGCGACAAAGAAACTTTGATTTTTCACTAATTTGACGTCATCGAGAAAGTTACGGCCAACTGGGAATTAAAGGTATATCGCCTTTCCGAATTTTCCGGGAGCCCATCGGGCCTTCGGCCTCGCTCGGCACGGCTCGGCTCGGCTCGAGGTCGAGGTCGTCGGTAGCGACGATGGTGGCGGGGAGGTGCGCAATTGGTGTGTCATCGCCATCCCCCCAAACCCCCCCTCCCCCTTTAAAATTAATGGAAAATGTAAACCCAAACGTAGAGTCGGATTCGTAACCTCGAAGTTACGAGTCGATTCGCTCAACTATCAAGGGAGAGTAAACGGGGCGACTGTGGCGGCACACGCCACCGATGCGAAGTCAGCATCACGAAGTTGGCGTTAAATTCGAACATTTGAATCAGTTATTATCTTTCCGGCCCTTTTCAGCCATGAACCGTGGAAGCGCCGAAATTCGGGTTTCATTTTTAACGCGGCAGCTTATACCTCCCGAGCGTTACCGACTACTGCCGGTGGTGGTCGTTAAGTTATCCTCCGCCGAGGTCGACGCGCGTTACCGATGCACTCGTAAAAACTTTTTCGCGAATCTTCGCGAATTTTTCGCGCGGTAAACCTTTGTCTCCGCGTCCTCCGTCCGACGAGCCTACTCTCGCCCGCACCCGTCGACCCGTTCTCGAGCTATACGGCGACAAAGAAACATTGATTTTTCACTAATTTGACGTCACCGAAAAAGTTACGGCCAACTGGGAATTAAAGGTATATTGCCTTTCCGAATTTTCCGGGAGCCCGTCGGGCCTTCGGTCCCGCTCGGCGCGGCTCGGCTCGGCTCGAGGTCGAGGTCGTCGGTAGCGACGATGGTGGCGGGGAGGTGCGCAATTGGTGTGTCATCGCCATCCCCCCAACCCCCCTCCCCTTTAAAATTAATGGAAAATGTAAACCGAAACGTACAGTCGGATTCGTAACCTCGAAGTTACAAGTCGATTTGCTCAACTATCAAGGGAGAGTAAACGGGGCGACTGTGGCGGCACTCGCCACCGATGCGAAGTCAGCATCACGAAGTTGGCGTTAAATTCGAACGTTTGAATCAGTTATTTTCTTTCCGGCCCTTTTCGGTCCTGAACCGTGGGAGCGCCGAAATTCGGGTTTCATTTTTAACGCGGCAGCTTATACCTCCCGAGCGTTACCGACTACTGCCGGTGGTGGTCGTTAAGTTATCCTCCGCCGAGGTCGACGCGCGTTACCGATGCACACGTAAAAAATTTTTCGCGAATTTTCGCGAATTTTTCGCGCGGTAAACCTTCGTCTCCGCGTCCCCCGTCCAACGAGCCTACTCTCGCCCGCACCCGTCGACCCGTTCTCGAGCTATACGGCGACAAAGAAACTTTGATTTTTCACTAATTTGACGTCATCGAGAAAGTTACGGCCAACTGGGAATGAAAGGCATATCGCCTTTTTGAATTTTCCGAGAGCCCGTCGGGCCTTCGGCCCCGCTCGGCTCGGCTCGGCTCGAGGTCGAGGTCGTCGGTAGCGACGATGGTGGCGGGGAGGCGCGCAATTGGTCTGTCATCGCCATCCTCCCCCCCAAACCCCCCTCCCCCTTTAAAATTAATGGAAAATGTAAACCCAAACGTAAAGGCGGATTCGTAACCACGAAGTTACAAGTCGATTCGCTCAACTATCAAGGGAGAGTAAACGCGGCGACTGTGGCGGCACTCGCCACCGATGCGAAGTCAGCATCACGAAGTTGGCGTTAAATTCGAACGTTTGAATCAGTTATTTTCTTTCCGGCCCTTTTCAGCCCTGAACCGTGGAAGCGCCGAAATTCGGGTTTCATTTTTAACGCGGCAGCTTATACCTCCCGAGCGTTACCGACTACTGCCGGTGGTGGTCGGTAAGTTATCCTCCGCCGAGGTCGACGCGCGTTACCGATGCACTCGTAAAAACTTTTTCGCGAATCTTCGCGAATTTTTCGCGCGTTAAACCTTTGTCTCCGCGTCCTCCGTCCGACGAGCCTACTCTCGCCCGCACCCGTCGACCCGTTCTCGAGCTATACGGCGACAAAGAAACTTTGATTTTTCACTAATTTGACGTCACCGAAAAAGTGACGGCCAACTGGGAATTAAAGGTATATTGCCTTTCCGAATTTTCCGGGAGCCCGTCGGGCCTTCGGTCCCGCTCGGCGCGGCTCGGCTCGGCTCGAGGTCGAGGTCGTCGGTAGCGACGATGGTGGCGGGGAGGTGCGCAATTGGTGTGTCATCGCCATCCCCCCAACCCCCCTCCCCTTTAAAATTAATGGAAAATGTAAACCGAAACGTAGAGTCGGATTCGTAACCTCGAAGTTACAAGTCGATTCGCTCAACTATCAAGGGAGAGTAAACGGGGCGACTGTGGCGGCACTCGCCACCGATGCGAAGTCAGCATCACGAAGTTGGCGTTAAATTCGAACGTTTGAATCAGTTATTTTCTTTCCGGCCCTTTTCGGTCCTGAACCGTGGAAGCGCCGAAATTCGGGTTTCATTTTTAACGCGGCAGCTTATACCTCCCGAGCGTTACCGACTACTGCCGGTGGTGGTCGTTAAGTTATCCTCCGCCGAGGTCGACGCGCGTTACCGATGCACACGTAAAAAATTTTTCGCGAATTTTCGCGAATTTTTCGCGCGGTAAACCTTCGTCTCCGCGTCCTCCGTCCAACGAGCCTACTCTCGCCCGCACCCGTCGACCCGTTCTCGAGCTATACGGCGACAAAGAAACTTTGATTTTTCACTAATTTGACGTCATCGAGAAAGTTACGGCCAACTGGGAATGAAATGCATATCGCCTTTTTGAATTTTCCGAGAGCCCGTCGGGCCTTCGGCCCCGCTCTGCTCGGCTCGGCTCGGCTCGAGGTCGAGGTCGTCGGTAGCGACGATGGTGGCGGGGAGGTGCGCAATTGGTCTGTCATCGCCATCCTCCCCCCAAACCCCCCTCCCCCTTTAAAATTAATGGAAAATGTAAACCCAAACGTAAAGGCGGATTCGTAACCACGAAGTTACAAGTCGATTCGCTCAACTATCAAGGGAGAGTAAACGCGGCGACTGTGGCGGCACTCGCCACCGATGCGAAGTCAGCATCACGAAGTTGGCGTTAAATTCGAACGTTTGAATCAGTTATTTTCTTTCCGGCCCTTTTCAGCCCTGAACCGTGGAAGCGCCGAAATTCGGTTTTCATTTTTAACGCGGCAGCTTATACCTCCCGAGCGTTACCGACTACTGCCGGTGGTGGTCGGTAAGTTATCCTCCGCCGAGGTCGACGCGCGTTACCGATGCACTCGTAAAAACTTTTTCGCGAATCTTCGCGAATTTTTCGCGCGGTAAACCTTGATCTCCGCGTCCTCCGTCCGACGAGCCTACTCTCGCCCGCACCCGTCGACCCGTCCTCGAGCTATACGGCGACAAAGAAACTTTGATTTTTCACTAATTTGACGTCATCGAGAAAGTTACGGCCAACTGGGAATTAAAGGTATATCGCCTTTCCGAATTTTCCGGGAGCCCGTCGGGCCTTCGGCCCCGCTCGGCTCGGCACGGCTCTGCTCGAGGTCGAGGTCGTCGGTAGCGACGATGGTGGCGGGGAGGTGCGCAATTGGTGTGTCATCGCCATCCCCCCCAACCCCCCCTACCCCTTTAAAATTAATGGAAAATGTAAACCCAAACGTAGAGTCGGATTCGTAACCTCGAAGTTACAAGTCGATTCGCTCAACTATCAAGGGAGAGTAAACGGGGCGACTGTGGCGGCACTCGCCACCGATGCGAAGTCAGCATCACGAAGTTGGCGTTAAATTCGAACGTTTGAATCAGTTATTATCTTTCCGGCCCTTTTCAGCCATGAACCGTGGAAGCGCCGAAATTCGGGTTTCATTTTTAACGCGGCAGCTTATACCCCCCGAGTGTTACCGACCACTGCCGGTGGTGGTCGGTAAGTTATCCTCCGCCGAGGTCGACGCGCGTTACCGATGCACACGTAAAAAATTTTTCGCGAATTTTTCGCGCGGTAAACCTTCGTCTCCGCGTCCTCCGTCCGACGAGCCTACTCTCGCCCGCACCCGTCGACCCGTCCTCGAGCTATACGGCGACAAAGAAACTTTGATTTTTCACTAATTTGACGTCATCGAGAAAGTTACGGCCAACTGGGAATTAAAGGTATATCGCCTTTCCGAATTTTCCGGGAGCCCATCGGGCCTTCGGCCTCGCTCGGCACGGCTCGGCTCGGCTCGAGGTCGAGGTCGTCGGTAGCGACGATGGTGGCGGGGAGGTGCGCAATTGGTGTGTCATCGCCATCCCCCCAAACCCCCCCTCCCCCTTTAAAATTAATGGAAAATGTAAACCCAAACGTAGAGTCGGATTCGTAACCTCGAAGTTACGAGTCGATTCGCTCAACTATCAAGGGAGAGTAAACGGGGCGACTGTGGCGGCACACGCCACCGATGCGAAGTCAGCATCACGAAGTTGGCGTTAAATTCGAACATTTGAATCAGTTATTATCTTTCCGGCCCTTTTCAGCCATGAACCGTGGAAGCGCCGAAATTCGGGTTTCATTTTTAACGCGGCAGCTTATACCTCCCGAGCGTTACCGACTACTGCCGGTGGTGGTCGTTAAGTTATCCTCCGCCGAGGTCGACGCGCGTTACCGATGCACTCGTAAAAACTTTTTCGCGAATCTTCGCGAATTTTTCGCGCGGTAAACCTTGATCTCCGCGTCCTCCGTCCGACGAGCCTACTCTCGCCCGCACCCGTCGACCCGTCCTCGAGCTATACGGCGACAAAGAAACTTTGATTTTTCACTAATTTGACGTCATCGAGAAAGTTACGGCCAACTGGGAATTAAAGGTATATCGCCTTTCCGAATTTTCCGGGAGCCCGTCGGGCCTTCGGCCCCGCTCGGCTCGGCTCGGCTCTGCTCGAGGTCGAGGTCGTCGGTAGCGACGATGGTGGCGGGGAGGTGCGCAATTGGTGTGTCATCGACATCCCCCCCAACCCCCCTCCCCCTTTAAAATTAATGGAAAATGTAAATCCAAACGTAGAGTCGGATTCGTAACCTCGAAGTTACAAGTCGATTCGCTCAACTATCAAGGGAGAGTAAACGCGGCGACTGTGGCGGCACTCGCCACCGATGCGAAGTCAGCATCACGAAGTTGGCGTTAAATTCGAACGTTTGAATCAGTTATTTTCTTTCCGGCCCTTTTCAGCCCTGAACCGTGGAAGCGCCGAAATTCGGTTTTCATTTTTAACGCGGCAGCTTATACCTCCCGAGCGTTACCGACTACTGCCGGTGGTGGTCGGTAAGTTATCCTCCGCCGAGGTCGACGCGCGTTACCGATGCACTCGTAAAAACTTTTTCGCGAATCTTCGCGAATTTTTCGCGCGGTAAACCTTTGTCTCCGCGTCCTCCGTCCGACGAGCCTACTCTCGCCCGCACCCGTCGACCCGTTCTCGAGCTATACGGCGACAAAGAAACTTTGATTTTTCACTAATTTGACGTCACCGAAAAAGTGACGGCCAACTGGGAATTAAAGGTATATTGCCTTTCCGAATTTTCCGGGAGCCCGTCGGGCCTTCGGTCCCGCTCGGCGCGGCTCGGCTCGGCTCGAGGTCGAGGTCGTCGGTAGCGACGATGGTGGCGGGGAAATGAGCAATTGGTGTGTCATCGCCATCCCCCCAACCCCCCTCCCCTTTAAAATTAATGGAAAATGTAAACCGAAACGTAGAGTCGGATTCGTAACCTCGAAGTTACAAGTCGATTCGCTCAACTATCAAGGGAGAGTAAACGGGGCGACTGTGGCGGCACTCGCCACCGATGCGAAGTCAGCATCACGAAGTTGGCGTTAAATTCGAACGTTTGAATCAGTTATTATCTTTCCGGCCCTTTTCAGCCATGAACCGTTGAAGCGCCGAAATTCGGGTTTCATTTTTAACGCGGCAGCTTATACCCCCCGAGTGTTACCGACCACTGCCGGTGGTGGTCGGTAAGTTATCCTCCGCCGAGGTCGACGCGCGTTACCGATGCACACGTAAAAAATTTTTCGCGAATTTTCGCGAATTTTTCGCGCGGTAAACCTTCGTCTCCGCGTCCTCCGTCCAACGAGCCTACTCTCGCCCGCACCCGTCGACCCGTTCTCGAGCTATACGGCGACAAAGAAACTTTGATTTTTCACTAATTTGACGTCATCGAGAAAGTTACGGCCAACTGGGAATGAAAGGCATATCGCCTTTTTGAATTTTCCGACAGCCCGTCGGGCCTTCGGCCCCGCTCTGCTCGGCTCGGCTCGGCTCGAGGTCGAGGTCGTCGGTAGCGACGATGGTGGCGGGGAGGTGCGCAATTGGTCTGTCATCGCCATCCTCCCCCCAAACCCCCCTCCCCCTTTAAAATTAATGGAAAATGTAAACCCAAACGTAAAGGCGGATTCGTAACCACGAAGTTACAAGTCGATTCGCTCAACTATCAAGGGAGAGTAAACGCGGCGACTGTGGCGGCACTCGCCACCGATGCGAAGTCAGCATCACGAAGTTGGCGTTAAATTCGAACGTTTGAATCAGTTATTTTCTTTCCGGCCCTTTTCAGCCCTGAACCGTGGAAGCGCCGAAATTCGGTTTTCATTTTTAACGCGGCAGCTTATACCTCCCGAGCGTTACCGACTACTGCCGGTGGTGGTCGGTAAGTTATCCTCCGCCGAGGTCGACGCGCGTTACCGCTGCACTCGTAAAAACTTTTTCGCGAATCTTCGCGAATTTTTCGCGCGGTAAACCTTGATCTCCGCGTCCTCCGTCCGACGAGCCTACTCTCGCCCGCACCCGTCGACCCGTCCTCGAGCTATACGGCGACAAAGAAACTTTGATTTTTCACTAATTTGACGTCATCGAGAAAGTTACGGCCAACTGGGAATTAAAGGTATATCGCCTTTCCGAATTTTCCGGGAGCCCGTCGGGCCTTCGGCCCCGCTCGGCTCGGCTCGGCTCTGCTCGAGGTCGAGGTCGTCGGTAGCGACGATGGTGGCGGGGAGGTGCGCGATTGGTGTGTCATCGCCATCCCCCCCAACCCCCCTCCCCCTTTAAAATTAATGGAAAATGTAAATCCAAACGTAGAGTCGGATTCGTAACCTCGAAGTTACAAGTCGATTCGCTCAACTATCAAGGGAGAGTAAACGCGGCGACTGTGGCGGCACTCGCCACCGATGCGAAGTCACCATCACGAAGTTGGCGTTAAATTCGAACGTTTGAATCAGTTGTTTTCTTTCCGGCCCTTTTCTGCCCTGAACCGTGGAAGCGCCGAAATTCGGTTTTCATTTTTAACGCGGCAGCTTATACCTCCCGAGCGTTACCGACTACTGCCGGTGGTGGTCGGTAAGTTATCCTCCGCCGAGGTCGACGCGCGTTACCGATGCACTCGTAAAAACTTTTTCGCGAATCTTCGCGAATTTTTCGCGCGGTAAACCTTGATCTCCGCGTCCTCCGTCCGACGAGCCTACTCTCGCCCGCACCCGTCGACCCGTCCTCGAGCTATACGGCGACAAAGAAACTTTGATTTTTCACTAATTTGACGTCATCGAGAAAGTTACGGCCAACTGGGAATTAAAGGTATATCGCCTTTCCGAATTTTCCGGGAGCCCATCGGGCCTTCGGCCTCGCTCGGCACGGCTCGGCTCGGCTCGAGGTCGAGGTCGTCGGTAGCGACGATGGTGGCGGGGAGGTGCGCAATTGGTGTGTCATCGCCATCCCCCCCAACCCCCCCTCCCCCTTTAAAATTAATGGAAAATGTAAACCCAAACGTAGAGTCGGATTCGTAACCTCGAAGTTACGAGTCGATTCGCTCAACTATCAAGGGAGAGTAAACGGGGCGACTGTGGCGGCACTCGCCACCGATGCGAAGTCAGCATCACGAAGTTGGCGTTAAATTCGAACGTTTGAATCAGTTATTTTCTTTCCGGCCCTTTTCAGCCCTGAACCGTGGAAGCGCCGAAATTCGGTTTTCATTTTTAACGCGGCAGCTTATACCTCCCGTTCGTTACCGACTACTGCCGGTGGTGGTCGGTAAGTTATCCTCCGCCGAGGTCGACGCGCGTTACCGATGCACTCGTAAAAACTTTTTCGCGAATCTTCGCGAATTTTTCGCGCGGTAAACCTTTGTCTCCGCGTCCTCCGTCCGACGAGCCTACTCTCGCCCGCACCCGTCGACCCGTTCTCGAGCTATACGGCGACAAAGAAACTTTGATTTTTCACTAATTTGACGTCACCGAAAAAGTGACGGCCAACTGGGAATTAAAGGTATATTGCCTTTCCGAATTTTCCGGGAGCCCGTCGGGCCTTCGGTCCCGCTCGGCGCGGCTCGGCTCGGCTCGAGGTCGAGGTCGTCGGTAGCGACGATGGTGGCGGGGAGGTGCGCAATTGGTGTGTCATCGCCATCCCCCCAACCCCCCTCCCCTTTAAAATTAATGGAAAATGTAAACCGAAACGTAGAGTCGGATTCGTAACCTCGAAGTTACAAGTCGATTCGCTCAACTATCAAGGGAGAGTAAACGGGGCGACTGTGGCGGCACTCGCCACCGATGCGAAGTCAGCATCACGAAGTTGGCGTTAAATTCGAACGTTTGAATCAGTTATTATCTTTCCGGCCCTTTTCAGCCATGAACCGTTGAAGCGCCGAAATTCGGGTTTCATTTTTAACGCGGCAGCTTATACCCCCCGAGTGTTACCGACCACTGCCGGTGGTGGTCGGTAAGTTATCCTCCGCCGAGGTCGACGCGCGTTACCGATGCACACGTAAAAAATTTTTCGCGAATTTTCGCGAATTTTTCGCGCGGTAAACCTTCGTCTCCGCGTCCTCCGTCCAACGAGCCTACTCTCGCCCGCACCCGTCGACCCGTTCTCGAGCTATACGGCGACAAAGAAACTTTGATTTTTCACTAATTTGACGTCATCGAGAAAGTTACGGCCAACTGGGAATGAAAGGCATATCGCCTTTTTGAATTTTCCGAGAGCCCGTCGGGCCTTCGGCCCCGCTCTGCTCGGCTCGGCTCGGCTCGAGGTCGAGGTCGTCGGTAGCGACGATGGTGGCGGGGAGGTGCGCAATTGGTCTGTCATCGCCATCCTCCCCCCAAACCCCCCTCCCCCTTTAAAATTAATGGAAAATGTAAACCCAAACGTAAAGGCGGATTCGTAACCACGAAGTTACAAGTCGATTCGCTCAACTATCAAGGGAGAGTAAACGCGGCGACTGTGGCGGCACTCGCCACCGATGCGAAGTCAGCATCGCGAAGTTGGCGTTAAATTCGAACGTTTGAATCAGTTATTTTCTTTCCGGCCCTTTTCAGCCCTGAACCGTGGAAGCGCCGAAATTCGGTTTTCATTTTTAACGCGGCAGCTTGTACCTCCCGAGCGTTACCGACTACTGCCGGTGGTGGTCGGTAAGTTATCCTCCGCCGAGGTCGACGCGCGTTACCGATGCACACGTAAAAAATTTTTCGCGAATTTTCGCGAATTTTTCGCGCGGTAAACCTTCGTCTCCGCGTCCTCCGTCCGACGAGCCTACTCTCGCCCGCACCCGTCGACCCGTTCTCGAGCTATACGGCGACAAAGAAACTTTGATTTTTCACTAATTTGACGTCACCGAAAAAGTTACGGCCAACTGGGAATTAAAGGCATATAGCCTTTTTGAATTTTCCGGGAGCCCGTCGGGCCTTCGGCCCCGCTCTGCTCGGCTCGGCTCGGCTCGAGGTCGAGGTCGTCGGTAGCGACGATGGTGGCAGGGAGGTGCGCAATTGGTGTGTCATCGCCATCCCCCCCAACCCCCCCTCCCCCTTTAAAATTAATGGAAAATGTAAACCCAAACGTAGAGTCGGATTCGTAACCTCGAAGTTACAAGTCGATTCGCTCAATTATCAAGGGAGAGTAAACGGGGCGACTGTGGCGGCACTCGCCACCGATGCGAAGTCAGCATCACGAAGTTGGCGTTAAATTCGAACGTTTGAATCAGTTATTATCTTCCCGGCCCTTTTCAGCCATGAACCGTGGAAGCGCCGAAATTCGGGTTTCATTTTTAACGCGGCAGCTTATACCCCCCGAGTGTTACCGACCACTGCCGGTGGTGGTCGGTAAGTTATCCTCCGCCGAGGTCGACGCGCGTTACCGATGCACACGTAAAAAATTTTTCGCGAATTTTCGCGAATTTTTCGCGCTGTAAACCTTCGTCTCCGCGTCCTCCGTCCGACGAGCCTACTCTCGCCCGCACCCGTCGACCCGTCCTCGAGCTATACAGCGACAAAGAAACTTTGATTTTTCACTAATTTGACGTCATCGAGAAAGTTACGGCCAACTGGGAATTAAAGGTATATCGCCTTTCCGAATTTTCCGGGAGCCCGTCGGGCCTTCGGCCCCGCTCGGCTCGGCACGGCTCTGCTCGAGGTCGAGGTCGTCGGTAGCGACGATGGTGGCGGGGAGGTGCGCAATTGGTGTGTCATCGCCATCCCCCCCAACCCCCCCTCCCCCTTTAAAATTAATGGAAAATGTAAACCCAAACGTAGAGTCGGATTCGTAACCTCGAAGTTACAAGTCGAATCGCTCAACTATCAAGGGAGAGTAAACGGGGCGACTGTGGCGGCACTCGCCACCGATGCGAAGTCAGCATCACGAAGTTGGCGTTAAATTCGAACGTTTGAATCAGTTATTATCTTTCCGGCCCTTTTCAGCCATGAACCGTGGAAGCGCCGAAATTCGGGTTTCATTTTTAACGCGGCAGCTTATACCCCCCGAGTGTTACCGACCACTGCCGGTGGTGGTCGGTAAGTTATCCTCCGCCGAGGTCGACGCTCGTTACCGATGCACACGTAAAAAATTTTTCGCGAATTTTCGCGAATTTTTCGCGCGGTAAACCTTCGTCTCCGCGTCCTCCGTCCGACGAGCCTACTCTCGCCCGCACCCGTCGACCCGTCCTCGAGCTATACGGCGACAAAGAAACTTTGATTTTTCACAAATTTGACGTCATCGAGAAAGTTACGGCCAACTGGGAATTAAAGGTATATCGCCTTTCCGAATTTTCCGGGAGCCCGTCGGGCCTTCGGCCCCGCTCGGCTCGGCACGGCTCTGCTCGAGGTCGAGGTCGTCGGTAGCGACGATGGTGGCGGGGAGGTGCGCAATTGGTGTGTCATCGCCATCCCCCCCAACCCCCCCTCCCCCTTTAAAATTAATGGAAAATGTAAACCCAAACGTAGAGTCGGATTCGTAACCTCGAAGTTACAAGTCGATTCGCTCAACTATCAAGGGAGAGTAAACGGGGCGACTGTGGCGGCACTCGCCACCGATGCGAAGTCAGCATCACGAAGTTGGCGTTAAATTCGAACGTTTGAATCAGTTATTTTCTTTCCGGCCCTTTTCAGCCCTGAACCGTGGAAGCGCCGAAATTCGGTTTTCATTTTTAACGCGGCAGCTTATACCTCCCGAGCGTTACCGACTACTGCCGGTGGTGGTCGGTAAGTTATCCTCCGCCGAGGTCGACGCGCGTTACCGATGCACTCGTAAAAACTTTTTCGCGAATCTTCGCGAATTTTTCGCGCGGTAAACCTTTGTCTCCGCGTCCTCCGTCCGACGAGCCTACTCTCGCCCGCACCCGTCGACCCGTTCTCGAGCTATACGGCGACAAAGAAACTTTGATTTTTCACTAATTTGACGTCACCGAAAAAGTGACGGCCAACTGGGAATTAAAGGTATATTGCCTTTCCGAATTTTCCGGGAGCCCGTCGGGCCTTCGGTCCCGCTCGGCGCGGCTCGGCTCGGCTCGAGGTCGAGGTCGTCGGTAGCGACGATGGTGGCGGGGAGGTGCGCAATTGGTGTGTCATCGCCATCCCCCCAACCCCCCTCCCCTTTAAAATTAATGGAAAATGTAAACCGAAACGTAGAGTCGGATTCGTAACCTCGAAGTTACAAGTCGATTCGCTCAACTATCAAGGGAGAGTAAACGGGGCGACTGTGGCGGCACTCGCCACCGATGCGAAGTCAGCATCACGAAGTTGGCGTTAAATTCGAACGTTTGAATCAGTTATTATCTTTCCGGCCCTTTTCAGCCATGAACCGTTGAAGCGCCGAAATTCGGGTTTCATTTTTAACGCGGCAGCTTATACCCCCCGAGTGTTACCGACCACTGCCGGTGGTGGTCGGTAAGTTATCCTCCGCCGAGGTCGACGCGCGTTACCGATGCACACGTAAAAAATTTTTCGCGAATTTTCGCGAATTTTTCGCGCGGTAAACCTTCGTCTCCGCGTCCTCCGTCCAACGAGCCTACTCTCGCCCGCACCCGTCGACCCGTTCTCGAGCTATACGGCGACAAAGAAACTTTGATTTTTCACTAATTTGACGTCATCGAGAAAGTTACGGCCAACTGGGAATGAAAGGCATATCGCCTTTTTGAATTTTCCGAGAGCCCGTCGGGCCTTCGGCCCCGCTCTGCTCGGCTCGGCTCGGCTCGAGGTCGATGTCGTCGGTAGCGACGATGGTGGCGGGGAGGTGCGCAATTGGTCTGTCATCGCCATCCTCCCCCCAAACCCCCCTCCCCCTTTAAAATTAATGGAAAATGTAAACCCAAACGTAAAGGCGGATTCGTAACCACGAAGTTACAAGTCGATTCGCTCAACTATCAAGGGAGAGTAAACGCGGCGACTGTGGCGGCACTCGCCACCGATGCGAAGTCAGCATCGCGAAGTTGGCGTTAAATTCGAACGTTTGAATCAGTTATTTTCTTTCCGGCCCTTTTCAGCCCTGAACCGTGGAAGCGCCGAAATTCGGTTTTCATTTTTAACGCGGCAGCTTATACCTCCCGAGCGTTACCGACTACTGCCGGTGGTGGTCGGTAAGTTATCCTCCGCCGAGGTCGACGCGCGTTACCGATGCACTCGTAAAAACTTTTTCGCGAATCTTCGCGAATTTTTCGCGCGGTAAACCTTGATCTCCGCGTCCTCCGTCCGACGAGACTACTCTCGCCCGCACCCGTCGACCCGTCCTCGAGCTATACGGCGACAAAGAAACTTTGATTTTTCACTAAATTGACGTCATCGAGAAAGTTACGGCCAACTGGGAATTAAAGGTATATCGCCTTTCCGAATTTTCCGGGAGCCCGTCGGGCCTTCGGCCCCGCTCGGCTCGGCTCGGCTCTGCTCGAGGTCGAGGTCGTCGGTAGCGACGATGGTGGCGGGGAGGTGCGCAATTGGTGTGTCATCGCCATCCCCCCCAACCCCCCCTCCCCCTTTAAAATTAATGGAAAATGTAAACCCAAACGTAGAGTCGGATTCGTAACCTCGAAGTTACGAGTCGATTCGCTCAACTATCAAGGGAGAGTAAACGGGGCGACTGTGGCGGCACTCGCCACCGATGCGAAGTCAGCATCACGAAGTTGGCGTTAAATTCGAACGTTTGAATCAGTTATTATTTTTCCGGCCCTTTTCAGCCATGAACCGTGGAAGCGCCGAAATTCGGGTTTCATTTTTAACGCGGCAGCTTATACCCCCCGAGTGTTACCGACCACTGCCGGTGGTGGTCGGTAAGTTATCCTCCGCCGAGGTCGACGCGCGTTACCGATGCACACGTAAAAAATTTTTCGCGAATTTTCGCGAATTTTTCGCGCGGTAAACCTTCGTCTCCGCGTCCTCCGTCCGACGAGCCTACTCTCGCCCGCACCCGTCGACCCGTTCTCGAGCTATACGGCGACAAAGAAACTTTGATTTTTCACTAATTTGACGTCACCGAAAAAGTTACGGCCAACTGGGAATTAAAGGCATATAGCCTTTTTGAATTTTCCGGGAGCCCGTCGGGCCTTCGGCCCCGCTCTGCTCGGCTCGGCTCGGCTCGAGGTCGAGGTCGTCGGTAGCGACGATGGTGGCGGGGAGGTGCGCAATTGGTGTGTCATCGCCATCCCACCCAACCCCCCCTCCCCCTTTAAAATTAATGGAAAATGTAAACCCAAACGTAGAGTCGGATTCGTAACCTCGAAGTTACAAGTCGATTCGCTCAACTATCAAGGGAGAGTAAACGGGGCGACTGTGGCGGCACTCGCCACCGATGCGAAGTCAGCATCACGAAGTTGGCGTTAAATTCGAACGTTTGAATCAGTTATTATCTTTCCGGCCCTTTTCAGCCATGAACCGTGGAAGCGCCGAAATTCGGGTTTCATTTTTAACGCGGCAGCTTATACCCCCCGAGTGTTACCGACCACTGCCGGTGGTGGTCGGTAAGTTATCCTCCGCCGAGGTCGACGCGCGTTACCGATGCACACGTAAAAAATTTTTCGCGAATTTTCGCGAATTTTTCGCGCGGTAAACCTTCGTCTCCGCGTCCTCCGTCCAACGAGCCTACTCTCGCCCGCACCCGTCGACCCGTTCTCGAGCTATGCGGCGACAAAGAAACTTTGATTTTTCACTAATTTGACGTCATCGAGAAAGTTACGGCCAACTGGGAATTAAAGGTATATCGCATTTCCGAATTTTCCGGGAGCCCGTCGGTCCTTCGGCCCCGCTCGGCGCGGCTTGGCTCGGCTCGAGGTCGAGGTCATCGGTAGCGACGATGGTGGCGGGGAGGTGCGCAATTGGTCATCGCCATCCCCCCCAACCCCCCCTCCCCCTTTAAAATTAATGGAAAATGTAAACCCAAACGTAGAGTCGGATTCGTAACCTCGAAGTTACAAGTCGATTCGCTCTACTATCAAGGGAGAGTAAACGGGGCGACTGTGGCGGCACTCGCCACCGATGCGAAGTCAGCATCACGAAGTTGGCGTTAAATTCGAACGTTTGAATCAGTTATTTTCTTTCCAGTCCTTTTCAGCCCTGAACCGTGGAAGCGCCGATATTCGGTTTTCATTTTTAACGCGGCAGCTTATACCCCACGAGCGTTACCGACCACTGCCGGTGGTGGTCGGTAAGTTATCCTCCGCCGAGGTCGAAGCGCGTTACCGATGCACACGTAAAAAATTTTTCGCGAATTTTCGCGAATTTTTCGCGCGGTAAACCTTCGTCTCCGCGTGCTCCGTCCGACGAGCCTACTCTCGCCCGCACCCGTCGACCCGTTCTCGAGCTATACGGCGACAAAGAAACTTTGATTTTTCACTAATTTGACGTCATCGAGAAAGTTACGGCCAACTGGGAATTAAAGGTATATCGCATTTCCGAATTTTCCGGGAGCCCGTCGGTCCTTCGGCCCCGCTCGGCGCGGCTTGGCTCGGCTCGAGGTCGAGGTCGTCGGTAGCGACGATGGTGGCGGGGAGGTGCGCGATTGGTCTGTCATCGCCATCCCCCCCAACCCCCCCTCACCCTTTAAAATTAATGGAAAATGTAAACCCAAACGTAGAGTCGGATTCGTAACCTCGAAGTTGCAAGTCGATTCGCTCAACTATCAAGGGAGAGTAAACGGGGCGACTGTGGCGGCACTCGCCACCGATGCGAAGTCAGCATCACGAAGTTGGCGTTAAATTCGAACGTTTGAATCAGTTATTTTCTTTCCGGCCCTTTTCAGCCCTGAACCGTGGAAGCGCCGAAATTCGGTTATCATTTTTAACGCGGCAGCTTATACCTCCCGAGCGTTACCGACTACTGCCGGTGGTGGTCGGTAAGTTATCCTCCGCCGAGGTCGACGCGCGTTACCGATGCACTCGTAAAAACTTTTTCGCGAATCTTCGCGAATTTTTCGCGCGGTAAACCTTTGTCTCCGCGTCCTCCGTCGGACGAGCCTACTCTCGCCCGCACCCGTCGACCCGTTCTCGAGCTATACGGCGACAAAGAAACTTTGATTTTTCACTAATTTGACGTCACCGAAAAAGTGACGGCCAACTGGGAATTAAAGGTATATTGCCTTTCCGAATTTTCCGGGAGCCCGTCGGGCCTTCGGTCCCGCTCGGCGCGGCTCGGCTCGGCTCGGCTCGAGGTCGAGGTCGTCGGTAGCGACGATGGTGGCGGGGAGGTGCGCAATTGGTGTGTCATCGCCATCCCCCCAACCCCCCTCCCCTTTAAAATTAATGGAAAATGTAAACCGAAACGTAGAGTCGGATTCGTAACCTCGAAGTTACAAGTCGATTCGCTCAACTATCAAGGGAGAGTAAACGGGGCGACTGTGGCGGCACTCGCCACCGATGCGAAGTCAGCATCACGAAGTTGGCGTTAAATTCGAACGTTTGAATCAGTTATTATCTTTCCGGCCCTTTTCAGCCATGAACCGTTGAAGCGCCGAAATTCGGGTTTCATTTTTAACGCGGCAGCTTATACCCCCCGAGTGTTACCGACCACTGCCGGTGGTGGTCGGTAAGTTATCCTCCGCCGAGGTCGACGCGCGTTACCGATGCACACGTAAAAAATTTTTCGCGAATTTTCGCGAATTTTTCGCGCGGTAAACCTTCGTCTCCGCGTCCTCCGTCCAACGAGCCTACTCTCGCCCGCATCCGTCGACCCGTTCTCGAGCTATACGGCGACAAAGAAACTTTGATTTTTCACTAATTTGACGTCATCGAGAAAGTTACGGCCAACTGGGAATGAAAGGCATATCGCCTTTTTGAATTTTCCGAGAGCCCGTCGGGCCTTCGGCCCCGCTCTGCTCGGCTCGGCTCGGCTCGAGGTCGAGGTCGTCGGTAGCGACGATGGTGGCGGGGAGGTGCGCAATTGGTCTGTCATCGCCATCCCCCCCAACCCCCCCTCACCCTTTAAAATTAATGGAAAATGTAAACCCAAACGTAGAGTCGGATTCGTAACCTCGAAGTTGCAAGTCGATTCGCTCAACTATCAAGGGAGAGTAAACGCGGCGACTGTGGCGGCACTCGCCACCGATGCGAAGTCAGCATCGCGAAGTTGGCGTTAAATTCGAACGTTTGAATCAGTTATTTTCTTTCCGGCCCTTTTCAGCCCTGAACCGTGGAAGCGCCGAAATTCGGTTTTCATTTTTAACGCGGCAGCTTATACCTCCCGAGCGTTACCGACTACTGCCGGTGGTGGTCGGTAAGTTATCCTCCGCCGAGGTCGACGCGCGTTACCGATGCACTCGTAAAAACTTTTTCGCGAATCTTCGCGAATTTTTCGCGCGGTAAACCTTGATCTCCGCGTCCTCCGTCCGACGAGCCTACTCTCGCCCGCACCCGTCGACCCGTCCTCGAGCTATACGGCGACAAAGAAACTTTGATTTTTCACTAATTTGACGTCATCGAGAAAGTTACGGCCAACTGGGAATTAAAGGTATATCGCCTTTCCGAATTTTCCGGGAGCCCGTCGGGCCTTCGGCCCCGCTCGGCTCGGCTCGGCTCTGCTCGAGGTCGAGGTCGTCGGTAGCGACGATGGTGGCGGGGAGGTGCGCAATTGGTGTGTCATCGCCATCCCCCCCAACCCCCCCCTCCCCCTTTAAAATTAATGGAAAATGTAAACCCAAACGTAGAGTCGGATTCGTAACCTCGAAGTTACAAGTCGATTCGCTCAATTATCAAGGGAGAGTAAACGGGGCGACTGTGGCGGCACTCGCCACCGATGCGAAGTCAGCATCACGAAGTTGGCGTTAAATTCGAACGTTTGAATCAGTTATTATCTTCCCGGCCCTTTTCAGCCATGAACCGTGGAAGCGCCGAAATTCGGGTTTCATTTTTAACGCGGCAGCTTATACCCCCCGAGTGTTACCGACCACTGCCGGTGGTGGTCGGTAAGTTATCCTCCGCCGAGGTCGACGCGCGTTACCGATGCACACGTAAAAAATTTTTCGCGAATTTTCGCGAATTTTTCGCGCTGTAAACCTTCGTCTCCGCGTCCTCCGTCCGACGAGCCTACTCTCGCCCGCACCCGTCGACCCGTCCTCGAGCTATACGGCGACAAAGAAACTTTGATTTTTCACTAATTTGACGTCATCGAGAAAGTTACGGCCAACTGGGAATTAAAGGTATATCGCCTTTCCGAATTTTCCGGGAGCCCGTCGGGCCTTCGGCCCCTCTCGGCTCGGCACGGCTCTGCTCGAGGTCGAGGTCGTCGGTAGCGACGATGGTGGCGGGGAGGTGCGCAATTGGTGTGTCATCGCCATCCCCCCCAACCCCCCCTCCCCCTTTAAAATTAATGGAAAATGTAAACCCAAACGTAGAGTCGGATTCGTAACCTCGAAGTTACAAGTCGAATCGCTCAACTATCAAGGGAGAGTAAACGGGGCGACTGTGGCGGCACTCGCCACCGATGCGAAGTCAGCATCACGAAGTTGGCGTTAAATTCGAACGTTTGAATCAGTTATTATCTTTCCGGCCCTTTTCAGCCATGAACCGTGGAAGCGCCGAAATTCGGGTTTCATTTTTAACGCGGCAGCTTATACCCCCCGAGTGTTACCGACCACTGCCGGTGGTGGTCGGTAAGTTATCCTCCGCCGAGGTCGACGCGCGTTACCGATGCACACGTAAAAAATTTTTCGCGAATTTTCGCCAATTTTTCGCGCGGTAAACCTTCGTCTCCGCGTCCTCCGTCCAACGAGCCTACACTCGCCCGCACCCGTCGACCCGTTCTCGAGCTATGCGGCGACAAAGAAACTTTGATTTTTCACTAATTTGACGTCATCGAGAAAGTTACGGCCAACTGGGAATTAAAGGTATATCGCATTTCCGAATTTTCCGGGAGCCCGTCGGTCCTTCGGCCCCGCTCGGCGCGGCTTGGCTCGGCTCGAGGTCGAGGTCATCGGTAGCGACGATGGTGGCGGGGAGGTGCGCAATTGGTCATCGCCATCCCCCCCAACCCCCCCTCCCCCTTTAAAATTAATGGAAAATGTAAACCCAAACGTAGAGTCGGATTCGTAACCTCGAAGTTACAAGTCGATTCGCTCTACTATCAAGGGAGAGTAAACGGGGCGACTGTGGCGGCACTCGCCACCGATGCGAAGTCAGCATCACGAAGTTGGCGTTAAATTCGAACGTTTGAATCAGTTATTTTCTTTCCAGTCCTTTTCAGCCCTGAACCGTGGAAGCGCCGATATTCGGTTTTCATTTTTAACGCGGCAGCTTATACCCCACGAGCGTTACCGACCACTGCCGGTGGTGGTCGGTAAGTTATCCTCCGCCGAGGTCGAAGCGCGTTACCGATGCACACGTAAAAAATTTTTCGCGAATTTTCGCGAATTTTTCGCGCGGTAAACCTTCGTCTCCGCGTGCTCCGTCCGACGAGCCTACTCTCGCCCGCACCCGTCGACCCGTTCTCGAGCTATACGGCGACAAAGAAACTTTGATTTTTCACTAATTTGACGTCATCGAGAAAGTTACGGCCAACTGGGAATTAAAGGTATATCGCCTTTCCGAATTTTCCGGGAGCCCGTCGGGCCTTCGGCCTCGCTCGGCTCGGCTCGGCTCGAGGTCGAGGTCGTCGGTAGCGACGATGGAGGCGGGGAGGTGCGCAATTGGTCTGTCATCGCCAACCCCCCCAACCCCTTTAAAATTAATGGAAAATGTAAACCCAAACGTAGAGTCGGATTCGTAACCCCGAAGTTACAAGTCGAATCGCTCAACTATCAAGGAAGAGTAAACGGGGCGACTGTGGCGGCACTCGCCACCGATGCGAAGTCAGCATCACGAAGTTGGCGTTAAATTCGAACGTTTGAATCAGTTATTTTCTTTCCGGCCCTTTTCGGCCCTGAACCGTGGAAGCGCCGAAATTCGGGTTTCATTTTTAACGCGGCAGCTTATACCTCCCGAGCGTTACCGACTACTGCAGGTGGTGGTCGTTAAGTTATCCTCCGCCGAGGTCGACGCGCGTTACCGATGCACACGTAAAAACTTTTTCGCGAATCTTCGCGAATTTTTCGCGCGGTAAACCTTTGTCTCTGCGTCCTCCGTCCAACGAGCCTACTCTCGCCCGCACCCGTCGACCCGTTCTCGAGCTATGCGGCGACAAAGAAACTTTGATTTTTCACTAATTTGACGTCATCGAGAAAGTTACGGCCAACTGGGAATTAAAGGTATATCGCATTTCCGAATTTTCCGGGAGCCCGTCGGTCCTTCGGCCCCGCTCGGCGCGGCTTGGCTCGGCTCGAGGTCGAGGTCGTCGGTAGCGACGATGGTGGCGGGGAGGTGCGCGATTGGTCTGTCATCGCCATCCCCCCCAACCCCCCTCACCCTTTAAAATTAATGGAAAATGTAAACCCAAACGTAGAGTCGGATTCGTAACCTCGAAGTTGCAAGTCGATTCGCTCAACTATCAAGGGAGAGTAAACGGGGCGACTGTGGCGGCACTCGCCACCGATGCGAAGTCAGCATCACAAAGTTGGCGTTAAATTCGAACGTTTGAATCAGTTATTATCTTTCCGGCCCTTTTCAGCCATGAACCGTGGAAGCGCCGAAATTCGGGTTTCATTTTTAACGCGGCAGCTTATACCTCCCGAGCGTTACCGACTACTGCCGGTGGTGGTCGTTAAGTTATCCTCCGCCGAGGTCGACGCGCGTTACCGATGCACACATAAAAAATTTTTCGCGAATTTTCGCGAATTTTTCGCGCGGTAAACCTTCGTCTCCGCGTCCTCCGTCCGACGAGCCTACTCTCGCCCGCACCCGTCGACCCGTTCTCGAGCTATACGGCGACAAAGAAACTTTGATTTTTCACTAATTTGACGTCATCGAGAAAGTTACGGCCAACTGGGAATGAAAGGCATATCGCCTTTTTGAATTTTCCGAGAGCCCATCGGGCCTACGGCCCCGCTCTGCTCGGCTCGGCTCGGCTCGAGGTCGAGGTCATCGGTAGCGACGATGGTGGCGGGGAGGTCCGCAATTGGTCATCGCCATCCCCCCCAACCCCCCCTCCCCCTTTAAAATTAATGGAAAATGTAAACCCAAACGTAGAGTCGGATTCGTAACCTCGAAGTTACAAGTCGATTCGCCCTACTATCAAGGGAGAGTAAACGGGGCGACTGTGGCGGCACTCGCCACCGATGCGAAGTCAGCATCACGAAGTTGGCGTTAAATTCGAACGTTTGAATCAGTTATTTTCTTTCCAGTCCTTTTCAGCCCTGAACCGTGGAAGCGCCGATATTCGGTTTTCATTTTTAACGCGGCAGCTTATACCCCACGAGCGTTACCGACCACTGCCGGTGGTGGTCGGTAAGTTATCCTCCGCCGAGGTCGAAGCGCGTTACCGATGCACACGTAAAAAATTTTTCGCGAATTTTCGCGAATTTTTCGCGCGGTAAACCTTCGTCTCCGCGTCCTCCGTCCGACGAGCCTACTCTCGCCCGCACCCGTCGACCCGTTCTCGAGCTATACGGCGACAAAGAAACTTTGATTTTTCACTAATTTGACGTCATCGAGTAAGTTACGGCCAACTGGGAATGAAAGGCATATCGCCTTTTTGAATTTTCCGAGAGCCCATCGGGCCTTCGGCCCCGCTCTGCTCGGCTCGGCTCGGCTCGAGGTCGAGGTCATCGGTAGCGACGATGGTGGCGGGGAGGTGCGCAATTGGTCATCGCCATCCCCCCCAACCCCCCCTCCCCCTTTAAAATTAATGGAAAATGTAAACCCAAACGTAGAGTCGGATTCGTAACCTCGAAGTTACAAGTCGATTCGCCCTACTATCAAGGGAGAGTAAACGGGGCGACTGTGGCGGCACTCGCCACCGATGCGAAGTCAGCATCACGAAGTTGGCGTTAAATTCGAACGTTTGAATCAGTTATTTTCTTTCCAGTCCTTTTCAGCCCTGAACCGTGGAAGCGCCGATATTCGGTTTTCATTTTTAACGCGGCAGCTTATACCCCCCGAGCGTTGCCGACCACTGCCGGTGGTGGTCGGTAACTTATCCTCCGCCGAGGTCGACGCGCGTTACCGATGCACTCGTAAAAACTTTTTCGCGAATCTTCGCGAATTTTTCGCGCGGTAAACCTTCGTCTCCGCGTCCTCCGTCCGACGAGCCTACTCTCGCCCGCACCTGTCGACCCGTTCTCGAGCTATACGGCGACAAAGAAACTTTGATTTTTCACTAATTTGACGTCACCGAAAAAGTTACGGCCAACTGGGAATTAAAGGTATATTGCCTTTCCGAATTTTCTGGGAGCCCGTGGGGCCTTCGGCCCCGCTCGGCGCGGCTCGGCTCGGCTCGAGGTCGAGGTCGTCGGTAGCGACGATGGTGGCGGGGAGGTGCGCAATTGGTGTGTCATCGCCATCCCCCCAACCCCCCTCCCCCTTTAAAATTAATGGAAAATGTAAACCGAAACGTAGAGTCGGATTCGTAACTTCGAAGTTACAAGTCGATTCGCTCAACTATCAAGGGAGAGTAAACGGGGCGACTGTGGCGGCACTCGCCACCGATGCGAAGTCAGCATCACGAAGTTGGCGTTAAATTCGAACGTTTGAATCAGTTATTTTCTTTCCGGCCCTTTTCGGCCCTGAACCGTGGAAGCGCCGAAATTCGGGTTTCATTTTTAACGCGGCAGCTTATACCTCCCGAGCGTTACCGACTACTGCCGGTGGTGGTCGTTAAGTTATCCTCCGCCGAGGTCGACGCGCCTTACCGATGCACTCGTAAAAACTTTTTCGCGAATCTTCGCGAATTTTTCGCGCGGTAAACCTTTGTCTCCGCGTCCTCCGTCCGACGAGCCTACTCTCGCCCGCACCCGTCGACCCGTTCTCGAGCTATACGGCGACAAAGAAACATTGATTTTTCACTAATTTGACGTCACCGAAAAAGTTACGGCCAACTGGGAATTAAAGGTATATTGCCTTTCCGAATTTTCCGGGAGCCCGTCGGGCCTTCGGCCCCGCTCGGCTCGGCTCGGCTCGAGGTCGAGGTCGTCGGTAGCGACGATGGTGGCGGGGAGGTGAGCAATTTGTGTGTCTCGCCATCCCCCCCAACCCCCCTCCCCCTTTAAAATTAATGGAAAATGTAAACCCAAACGTAGAGTCGGATTCGTAACCTCGAAGTTACAAGTCGATTCGCTCAACTATCAAGGGAGAGTAAACGCGGCGACTGTGGCGGCACTCGCCACCGATGCGAAGTCAGCATCACGAAGTTGGCGTTAAATTCGAACGTATGAATCAGTTATTTTCTTTCCGGCCCTTTTCAGCCATGAACCGTGGAAGGGCCGAAATTCGGGTTTCATTTTTAACGCGGCAGCTTATACCCCCCGAGCGTTGCCGACCACTGCCGGTGGTGGTCGGTAACTTATCCTCCGCCGAGGTCGACGCGCGTTACCGATGCACTCGTAAAAACTTTTTCGCGAATCTTCGCGAATTTTTCGCGCGGTAAACCTTTGTCTCCGCGTCCTCCGTCCGACGAGCCTACTCTCGCCCGCACCCGTCGACCCGTTCTCGAGCTATACGGCGACAAAGAAACTTTGATTTTTCACTAATTTGACGTCACCGAAAAAGTTACGGCCAACTGGGAATTAAAGGTATATTGCCTTTCCGAATTTTCTGGGAGCCCGTGGGGCCTTCGGCCCCGCTCGGCGCGGCTCGGCTCGGCTCGAGGTCGAGGTCGTCGGTAGCGACTATGGTGGCGGGGAGGTGCGCAATTGGTGTGTCATCGCCATCCCCCCCAACCCCCCTCCCCCTTTAAAATTAATGGAAAATGTAAACCGAAACGTAGAGTCGGATTCGTAACTTCGAAGTTACAAGTCGATTCGCTCAACTATCAAGGGAGAGTAAACGGGGCGACTGTGGCGGCACTCGCCACCGATGCGAAGTCAGCATCACGAAGTTGGCGTTAAATTCGAACGTTTGAATCAGTTATTTTCTTTCCGGCCCTTTTCGGCCCTGAACCGTGGAAGTGCCGAAATACGGGTTTCATTTTTAACGCGGCAGCTTATACCTCCCGAGCGTTACCGACTACTGCCGGTGGTGGTCGTTAAGTTATCCTCCGCCGAGGTCGACGCGCGTTACCGATGCACTCGTAAAAACTTTTTCGCGAATCTTCGCGAATTTTTCGCGCGGTAAACCTTTGTCTCCGCGTCCTCCGTCCGACGAGCCTACTCTCGCCCGCACCCGTCGACCCGTTCTCGAGCTATACGGCGACAAAGAAACATTGATTTTTCACTAATTTGACGTCACCGAAAAAGTTACGGCCAACTGGGAATTAAAGGTATATTGCCTTTCCGAATTTTCCGGGAGCCCGTCGGGCCTTCGGCCCCGCTCGGCTCGGCTCGGCTCGAGGTCGAGGTCGTCGGTAGCGACGATGGTGGCGGGGAGGTGAGCAATTTGTGTGTCTCGCCATCCCCCCCAACCCCCCTCCCCCTTTAAAATTAATGGAAAATGTAAACCCAAACGTAGAGTCGGATTCGTAACCTCGAAGTTACAAGTCGATTCGCTCAACTATCAAGGGAGAGTAAACGCGGCGACTGTGGCGGCACTCGCCACCGATGCGAAGTCAGCATCACGAAGTTGGCGTTAAATTCGAACGTATGAATCAGTTATTTTCTTTCCGGCCCTTTTCAGCCATGAACCGTGGAAGGGCCGAAATTCGGGTTTCATTTTTAACGCGGCAGCTTATACCCCCCGAGCGTTGCCGACCACTGCCGGTGGTGGTCGGTAACTTATCCTCCGCCGAGGTCGACGCGCGTTACCGATGCACTCGTAAAAACTTTTTCGCGAATCTTCGCGAATTTTTCGCGCGGTAAACCTTTGTCTCCGCGTCCTCCGTCCGACGAGCCTACTCTCGCCCGCACCCGTCGACCCGTTCTCGAGCTATACGGCGACAAAGAAACATTGATTTTTCACTAATTTGACGTCACCGAAAAAGTTACGGCCAACTGGGAATTAAAGATATATTGCCTTTCCGAATTTTCCGGGAGCCCATCGGGCCTTCGGCCCCGCTCGGCTCGGCTCGGCTCGAGGTCGAGGTCGTCGGTAGCGACGATGGTGGCGGGGAGTCTCGCGATTGGTCTGTCATCGCCATCCTCCCCCCAAACCACCCTCCCTTTAAAATGAATGGAAAATGTAAACCTAAACGTAGAGTCGGATTCGTAACCTCGAAGTTACAAGTCAACTCGCTCAACTATCGAGGGAGAGTAAACGCGGCGACTGTGGCGGCACTCGCCACCGATGCGAAGTCAGCATCACGAAGTTGGCGTTAAATTCGAACGTTTGAATCAGTTATTTTCTTTCCGGCCCTTTTCAGCCCTGAACCGTGGAAGCGCCGAAATTCGGGTTTCATTTTTAACGCGGCAGCTTATACCTCCCGAGCGTTACCGACTACTGCCGGTGGTGGTCGGTAAGTTATCCTCCGCCGAGGTCGACGCGCGTTACGGATGCACTCGTAAAAACTTTTTCGCGAATCTTCGCGAATTTTTCGCGCGGTAAACCTTTGTCTCCGCGTCCTCCGTCCGACGAGCCTACTCTCGCCCGCACCCGTCGACCCGTTCTCGAGCTATACGGCGACAAAGAAACTTTGATTTTTCACTAATTTGACGTCACCGAAAAAGTTACGGCCAACTGGGAATTAAAGGTATATTGCCTTTCCGAATTTTCTGGGAGCCCGTGGGGCCTTCGGCCCCGCTCGGCGCGGCTCGGCTCGGCTCGAGGTCGAGGTCGTCGGTAGCGACTATGGTGGCGGGGAGGTGCGCAATTGGTGTGTCATCGCCATCCCCCCCAACCCCCCTCCCCCTTTAAAATTAATGGAAAATGTAAACCGAAACGTAGAGTCGGATTCGTAACTTCGAAGTTACAAGTCGATTCGCTCAACTATCAAGGGAGAGTAAACGGGGCGACTGTGGCGGCACTCGCCACCGATGCGAAGTCAGCATCACGAAGTTGGCGTTAAATTCGAACGTTTGAATCAGTTATTTTCTTTCCGGCCCTTTTCGGCCCTGAACCGTGGAAGTGCCGAAATTCGGGTTTCATTTTTAACGCGGCAGCTTATACCTCCCGAGCGTTACCGACTACTGCCGGTGGTGGTCGTTAAGTTATCCTCCGCCGAGGTCGACGCGCGTTACCGATGCACTCGTAAAAACTTTTTCGCGAATTTTCGCGAATTTTTCGCGCGGTAAACCTTTGTCTCCGCGTCCTCCGTCCGACGAGCCTACTCTCGCCCGCACCCGTCGACCCGTTCTCGAGCTATACGGCGACAAAGAAACATTGATTTTTCACTAATTTGACGTCACCGAAAAAGTTACGGCCAACTGGGAATTAAAGGTATATTGCCTTTCCGAATTTTCCGGGAGCCCATCGGGCCTTCGGCCCCGCTCGGCTCGGCTCGGCTCGAGGTCGAGGTCGTCGGTAGCGACGATGGTGGCGGGGAGGCGCGCGATTGGTCTGTCATCGCCATCGTCCCTCCAAACCACCCTCCCTTTAAAATTAATGGAAAATGTAAACCTAAACGTAGAGTCGGATTCGTAACCTCGAAGTTACAAGTCGATTCGCTCAACTATCAAGGGAGAGTAAACGCGGCGACTGTGGCGGCACTCGCCACCGATGCGAAGTCAGCATCACGAAGTTGGCGTTAAATTCGACGTATGAATCAGTTATTTTCTTTCCGGCCCTTTTCAGCCCTGAACCGTGGAAGCGCCGAAATTCGGGTTTCATTTTTAACGCGGCAGCTTATACCTCCCGAGCGTTACCGACTACTGCCGGTGGTGGTCGGTAAGTTATCCTCCGCCGAGGTCGACGCACGTTACCGATGCACTCGTAAAAACTTTTTCGCGAATCTTCGCGGATTTTTCGCGCGGTAAACCTTTGTGTCCGCGTCCTCCGTCCGACGAGCCTACTCTCGCCCGCACCCGTCGACCCGTTCTCGAGCTATACGGCGACAAAGAAACTTTGATTTTTCACTAATTTGACGTCACCGAAAAAGTTACGGCCAACTGGGAATTAAAGGTATATTGCCTTTCCGAATTTTCTGGGAGCCCGTGGGGCCTTCGGCCCCGCTCGGCGCGGCTCGGCTCGGCTCGAGATCGAGGTCGTCGGTAGCGACGATGGTGGCGGGGAGGTGCGCAATTGGTGTGTCATCGCCATCCCCCCCAACCCCCCTACCCCTTTAAAATTAATGGAAAATGTAAACCGAAACGTAGAGTCGGATTCGTAACCTCGAAGTTACAAGTCGATTCGCTCAACTATCAAGGGAGAGTAAACGCGGCGACTGTGGCGGCACTCGCCACCGATGCGAAGTCAGCATCACGAAGTTGGCGTTAAATTCGAACGTATGAATCAGTTATTTTCTTTCCGGCCCTTTTCAGCCCTGAACCGTGGAAGCGCCGAAATTCGGGTTTCATTTTTAACGCGGCAGCTTATACCTCCCGAGCGTTACCGACTACTGCCGATGGTGGTCGGTAAGTTATCCTCCGCCGAGGTCGACGCGCGTTACCGATGCACTCGTAAAAACTTTTTCGCGAATCTTCGCGAATTTTTCGCGCGGTAAACCTTTGTCTCCGCGTCCTCCGTCCGACGAGCCTACTCTCGCCCGCACCCGTCGACCCGTTCTCGAGCTATACGGCGACAAAGAAACTTTGATTTTTCACTAATTTGACGTCACCGAAAAAGTTACGGCCAACTGGGAATTAAAGGTATATCGCCTTTCCGAATTTTCCGGGAGCCCGTCGGGCCTTCGGCCCCGCTCGGCTCGGCTCGGCTCGAGGTCGAGGTCGTCGGTAGCGACGATGGTGGGGGGGAGGCGTGCGATTGGTCTGTCATCGCCAACCACCCCCCCAACCCCCCCCCTTCCCCTTTAAAATTAATGGAAAATGTAAACCTAAACGTAGAGTCGGATTCGTAAGCTCAAAGTTACAAGTCGATTCGCTCAACTATCAAGGGAGAGTAAACGCGGCGACTGTGGCGGCACTCGCCATCGATGCGAAGGCAGCGTCGCGAAGTTGGCGTTAAATTCGAACGTTTGAATCAGTTATTTTCTTTCGGGCCCTTTTCAGCCGTGAACCGTGGAAGCGCCGAAATTCGGGTTACATTTTTAACGCGGCAGCTTATACCCCCCGAGCGTTACCGACCACTGCCGGTGGTGGTCGGTAAGTTATCCTCCGCCGAGGTCGACGCGCGTTACCGATGCACACGTAAAAAATTTTTTGCGAATTTTCGCGAATTTTTCGCGCGGTAAACTTTCGTCTCCGCGTCCTCCGTCCGACGAGCCTACTCTCGCCCGCACCCGTCGACCCCTTCTCGAGCTATACGGCGACAAAGAAACTTTGATTTTTCACTAATTTGACGTCACCGAAAAAGTTACGGCCAACTGGGAATTAAAGGTATATTGCCTTTCCGAATTTTCCGGGAGTCCGTCGGGCCTTCGGTCCCGCTCGGCGCGGCTCGGCTCGGCTCGAGGTCGAGGTCGTCGGTAGCGACGATGGTGGCGGGGAGGTGCGCAATTGGTGTGTCATCGCCATCCCCCCCAACCCCCCTCCCCCTTTAAAATTAATGGAAAATGTAAACCCAAACGTAGAGTCGGATTCGTAACCTCGAAGTTACAAGTCGATTCGCTCAATTATCAAGGGAGAGTAAACGGGGCGACTGTGGCGGGACTCGTCACCGATGCGAAGTCAGCATCACGAAGTTGGCGTTAAATTCGAACGTTTGAATCAGTTATTATCTTTCCGGCCCTTTTCAGCCATGAACCGTGGAAGCGCCGAAATTCGGGTTTCATTTTTAACGCGGCAGCTTATACCCCCCGAGTGTTACCGACCACTGCCGGTGGTGGTCGGTAAGTTATCCTCCGCCGAGGTCGACGCGCGTTACCGATGCACACGTAAAAAATTTTTCGCGAATTTTCGCGAATTTTTCGAACGGTAAACCTTCGTCTCCGCGTCCTCCGTCCGACGAGCCTACTCTCGCCCGCACCCGTCGACCCGTTCTCGAGCTATACGGCGACAAAGAAACTTTGATTTTTCACTAATTTGACGTCATCGAGAAAGTTACGGCCAACTGGGAATTAAAGGTATATCGCCTTTCCGAATTTTCCGGGAGCCCGTCGGGCCTTCGGCCCCGCTCGGCTCGGCACGGCTCTGCTCGAGGTCGAGGTCGTCGGTAGCGACGATCGTGGCGGGGAGGTGCGCAATTGGTGTGTCATCGCCATCCCCCCCAACCCCCCCTCCCCCTTTAAAATTAATGGAAAATGTAAACCCAAACGTAGAGTCGGATTCGTAACCTCGAAGTTACAAGTCGATTCGCTCAACTATCAAGGGAGAGTAAACGGGGCGACTGTGGCGGCACTCGCCACCGATGCGAAGTCAGCATCACGAAGTTGGCGTTAAATTCGAACGTTTGAATCAGTTATTATCTTTCCGGCCCTTTTCAGCCATGAACCGTGGAAGCGCCGAAATTCGGGTTTCATTTTTAACGCGGCAGCTTATACCCCCCGAGTGTTACCGACCACTGCCGGTGGTGGTCGGTAAGTTATCCTCCGCCGAGGTCCACGCGCGTTACCGATGCACACGTAAAAAATTTTTCGCGAATTTTTCGCGCGGTAAACCTTTGTCTCCGCGTCCTCCGTCCGACGAGCCTACTCTCGCCCGCACCCGTCGACCAGTTCTCGAGCTATACGGCGACAAAGAAACATTGATTTTTCACTAATTTGACGTCACCGAAAAAGTTACGGCCAACTGGGAATTAAAGGTATATTGCCTTTCCGAATTTTCCGGGAGCCCATCGGGCCTTCGGCCCCGCTCGGCTCGGCTCGGCTCGAGGTCGAGGTCGTCGGTAGCGACGATGGTGGCGGGGAGGCGCGCGATTGGTCTGTCATCGCCATCCTCCCCCCAAACCCCCCTTCCTTTAAAATTAATGGAAAATGTAAACCTAAACGTAGAGTCGGATTCGTAACCTCGAAGTTACAAGTCAACTCGCTCAACTATCGAGGGAGAGTAAACGCGGCGACTGTGGCGGCACTCGCCACCGACGCGAAGTCAGCATCACAAAGTTGGCGTTAAATTCGAACGTATGAATCAGTTATTTTCTTTCCGGCCCTTTTCAGCCCTAAACCGTGGAAGCGCCGAAATTCGGGTTTCATTTTTAACGCGGCAGCTTATACCTCCCGAGCGTTACCGACTACTGCCGGTGGTGGTCGGTAAGTTATCCTCCGCCGAGGTCGACGCGCGTTACCGATGCACTCGTAAAAACTTTTTCGCGAATCTTCGCGAATTTTTCGCGCGGTAAACCTTTGTCTCCGCGTCCTCCGTCCGACGAGCCTACTCTCGCCCGCACCCGTCGACCCGTTCTCGAGCTATACGGCGACAAAGAAACTTTGATTTTTCACTAATTTGACGTCACCGAAAAAGTTACGGCCAACTGGGAATTAAAGGTATATTGCCTTTCCGAATTTTCCGGGAGCCCGTCGGGCCTTCGGTCCCGCTCGGCGCGGCTCGGCTCGGCTCGAGGTCGAGGTCGTCGGTAGCGACGATGGCGGCGGGGAGGTGCGCAATTGGTGTGTCATCGCCATCCCCCCAACCCCCCTCCCCTTTAAAATTAATGGAAAATGTAAACCGAAACGTAGAGTCGGATTCGTAACCTCGAAGTTACAAGTCGATTCGCTCAACTATCGAGGGAGAGTAAACGCGGCGACTGTGGCGGCACTCGCCACCGACGCGAAGTCAGCATCACAAAGTTGGCGTTAAATTCGAACGTATGAATCAGTTATTTTCTTTCCGGCCCTTTTCAGCCCTAAACCGTGGAAGCGCCGAAATTCGGGTTTCATTTTTAACGCGGCAGCTTATACCTCCCGAGCGTTACCGACTACTGCCGGTGGTGGTCGGTAAGTTATCCTCCGCCGAGGTCGACGCGCGTTACCGATGCACTCGTAAAAACTTTTTCGCGAATCTTTGCGAATTTTTCGCGCGGTAAACCTTTGTCTCCGCGTCCTCCGTCCGACGAGCCTACTCTCGCCCGCACCCGTCGACCCGTTCTCGAGCTATACGGCGACAAAGAAACATTGATTTTTCACTAATTTGACGTCACCGAAAAAGTTACGGCCAACTGGGAATTAAAGGTATATCGCCTTTCCGAATTTTCCGGGAGCCCGTCGGGCCTTCGGCCCCGCTCGGCTCGGCTCGGCTCGAGGTCGAGGTCGTCGGTAGCGACGATGGTGGCGGGGAGGTGAACAATTTGTGTGTCTCGCCATCCCCCCCAACCCCCCTCCCCCTTTAAAATTAATGGAAAATGTAAACCCAAACGTAGAGTCGGATTCGTAACCTCGAAGTTACAAGTCGATTCGCTCAACTATCAAGGGAGAGTAAACGCGGCGACTGTGGCGGCACTCGCCACCGATGCGAAGTCAGCATCACGAAGTTGGCGTTAAATTCGAACGTATGAATCAGTTATTTTCTTTCCGGCCCTTTTCAGCCATGAACCGTGGAAGGGCCGAAATTCGGGTTTCATTTTTAACGCGGCAGCTTATACCCCCCGAGCGTTGCCGACCACTGCCGGTGGTGGTCGGTAACTTATCCTCCGCCGAGGTCGACGCGCGTTACCGATGCACTCGTAAAAACTTTTTCGCGAATCTTCGCGAATTTTTCGCGCGGTAAACCTTCGTCTCCGCGTCCTCCGTCCGACGAGCCTACTCTCGCCCGCACCTGTCGACCCGTTCTCGAGCTATACGGCGACAAAGAAACTTTGATTTTTCACTAATTTGACGTCACCGAAAAAGTTACGGCCAACTGGGAATTAAAGGTATATTGCCTTTCCGAATTTTCTGGGAGCCCGTGGGGCCTTCGGCCCCGCTCGGCGCGGCTCGGCTCGGCTCGAGGTCGAGGTCGTCGGTAGCGACTATGGTGGCGGGGAGGTGCGCAATTGGTGTGTCATCGCCATCCCCCCCAACCCCCCTCCCCCTTTAAAATTAATGGAAAATGTAAACCGAAACGTAGAGTCGGATTCGTAACTTCGAAGTTACAAGTCGATTCGCTCAACTATCAAGGGAGAGTAAACGGGGCGACTGTGGCGGCACTCGCCACCGATGCGAAGTCAGCATCACGAAGTTGGCGTTAAATTCGAACGTTTGAATCAGTTATTTTCTTTCCGGCCCTTTTCGGCCCTGAACCGTGGAAGTGCCGAAATTCGGGTTTCATTTTTAACGCGGCAGCTTATACCTCCCGAGCGTTACCGACTACTGCCGGTGGTGGTCGTTAAGTTATCCTCCGCCGAGGTCGACGCGCGTTACCGATGCACTCGTAAAAACTTTTTCGCGAATCTTCGCGAATTTTTCGCGCGGTAAACCTTTGTCTCCGCGTCCTCCGTCCGACGAGCCTACTCTCGCCCGCACCCGTCGACCCGTTCTCGAGCTATACGGCGACAAAGAAACATTGATTTTTCACTAATTTGACGTCACCGAAAAAGTTACGGCCAACTGGGAATTAAAGGTATATTGCCTTTCCGAATTTTCCGGGAGCCCATCGGGCCTTCGGCCCCGCTCGGCTCGGCTCGGCTCGAGGTCGAGGTCGTCGGTAGCGACGATGGTGGCGGGGAGGTGAGCAATTTGTGTGTCTCGCCATCCCCCCCAACCCCCCTCCCCCTTTAAAATTAATGGAAAATGTAAACCCAAACGTAGAGTCGGATTCGTAACCTCGAAGTTACAAGTCGATTCGCTCAACTATCAAGGGAGAGTAAACGCGGCGACTGTGGCGGCACTCGCCACCGATGCGAAGTCAGCATCACGAAGTTGGCGTTAAATTCGAACGTATGAATCAGTTATTTTCTTTCCGGCCCTTTTCAGCCATGAACCGTGGAAGGGCCGAAATTCGGGTTTCATTTTTAACGCGGCAGCTTATACCCCCCGAGCGTTGCCGACCACTGCCGGTGGTGGTCGGTAACTTATCCTCCGCCGAGGTCGACGCGCGTTACCGATGCACTCGTAAAAACTTTTTCGCGAATCTTCGCGAATTTTTCGCGCGGTAAACCTTCGTCTCCGCGTCCTCCGTCCGACGAGCCTACTCTCGCCCGCACCTGTCGACCCGTTCTCGAGCTATACGGCGACAAAGAAACTTTGATTTTTCACTAATTTGACGTCACCGAAAAAGTTACGGCCAACTGGGAATTAAAGGTATATTGCCTTTCCGAATTTTCTGGGAGCCCGTGGGGCCTTCGGCCCCGCTCGGCGCGGCTCGGCTCGGCTCGAGGTCGAGGTCGTCGGTAGCGACTATGGTGGCGGGGAGGTGCGCAATTGGTGTGTCATCGCCATCCCCCCCAACCCCCCTCCCCCTTTAAAATTAATGGAAAATGTAAACCGAAACGTAGAGTCGGATTCGTAACTTCGAAGTTACAAGTCGATTCGCTCAACTATCAAGGGAGAGTAAACGGGGCGACTGTGGCGGCACTCGCCACCGATGCGAAGTCAGCATCACGAAGTTGGCGTTAAATTCGAACGTTTGAATCAGTTATTTTCTTTCCGGCCCTTTTCGGCCCTGAACCGTGGAAGTGCCGAAATTCGGGTTTCATTTTTAACGCGGCAGCTTATACCTCCCGAGCGTTACCGACTACTGCCGGTGGTGGTCGTTAAGTTATCCTCCGCCGAGGTCGACGCGCGTTACCGATGCACTCGTAAAAACTTTTTCGCGAATCTTCGCGAATTTTTCGCCCGGTAAACCTTTGTCTCCGCGTCCTCCGTCCGACGAGCCTACTCTCGCCAGCACCCGTCGACCCGTTCTCGAGCTATACGGCGACAAAGAAACATTGATTTTTCACTAATTTGACGTCACCGAAAAAGTTACGGCCAACTGGGAATTAAAGGTATATTGCCTTTCCGAATTTTCCGGGAGCCCATCGGGCCTTCGGCCCCGCTCGGCTCGGCTCGGCTCGAGGTCGAGGTCGTCGGTAGCGACGATGGTGGCGGGGAGGCGCGCGATTGGTCTGTCATCGCCATCCTCCCCCCAAACCCCCCTTCCTTTAAAATTAATGGAAAATGTAAACCTAAACGTAGAGTCGGATTCGTAACCTCGAAGTTACAAGTCAACTCGCTCAACTATCGAGGGAGAGTAAACGCGGCGACTGTGGCGGCACTCGCCACCGACGCGAAGTCAGCATCACGAAGTTGGCGTTAAATTCGAACGTTTGAATCAGTTATTTTCTTTCCGGCCCTTTTCAGCCCTGAACCGTGGAAGCGCCGAAATTCGGGTTTCATTTTTAACGCGGCAGCTTATACCTCCCGAGCGTTACCGACTACTGCCGGTGGTGGTCGTTAAGTTATCCTCCGCCGAGGTCGACGCGCGTTACCGATGCACTCGCAAAAACTTTTTCGCGAATCTTCGCGAATTTTTCGCGCGGTAAACCTTTGTCTCCGCGTCCTCCGTCCGACGAGCCTACTCTCGCCCGCACCCGTCGACCCGTTCTCGAGCTATACGGCGACAAAGAAACATTGATTTTTCACTAATTTGACGTCACCGAAAAAGTTACGGCCAACTGGGAATTAAAGGTATATTGCCTTTCCGAATTTTCTGGGAGCCCGTCGGGCCTTCGGCCCCGCTCGGCTCGGCTCGGCTCGAGGTCGAGGTCGTCGGTAGCGACGATGGTGGCGGGGAGGTGAGCAATTTGTGTGTCTCGCCATCCCCCCCAACCCCCCTCCCCCTTTAAAATTAATGGAAAATGTAAACCCAAACGTAGAGTCGGATTCGTAACCTCGAAGTTACAAGTCGATTCGCTCAACTATCAAGGGAGAGTAAACGCGGCGACTGTGGCGGCACTCGCCACCGATGCGAAGTCAGCATCACGAAGTTGGCGTTAAATTCGAACGTATGAATCAGTTATTTTCTTTCCGGCCCTTTTCAGCCATGAACCGTGGAAGGGCCGAAATTCGGGTTTCATTTTTAACGCGGCAGCTTATACCCCCCGAGCGTTGCCGACCACTGCCGGTGGTGGTCGGTAACTTATCCTCCGCCGAGGTCGACGCGCGTTACCGATGCACTCGTAAAAACTTTTTCGCGAATCTTCGCGAATTTTTCGCGCGGTAAACCTTCGTCTCCGCGTCCTCCGTCCGACGAGCCTACTCTCGCCCGCACCCGTCGACCCGTTCTCGAGCTAAACGGCGACAAAGAAACTTTGATTTTTCACTAATTTGACGTCACCGAAAAAGTTACGGCCAACTGGGAATTAAAGGTATATTGCCTTTCCGAATTTTCTGGGAGCCCGTGGGGCCTTCGGCCCCGCTCGGCGCGGCTCGGCTCGGCTCGAGGTCGAGGTCGTCGGTAGCGACTATGGTGGCGGGGAGGTGCGCAATTGGTGTGTCATCGCCATCCCCCCCAACCCCCCTCCCCCTTTAAAATTAATGGAAAATGTAAACCGAAACGTAGAGTCGGATTCGTAACTTCGAAGTTACAAGTCGATTCGCTTAACTATCAAGGGAGAGTAAACGGGGCGACTGTGGCGGCACTCGCCACCGATGCGAAGTCAGCATCACGAAGTTGGCGTTAAATTCGAACGTTTGAATCAGTTATTTTCTTTCCGGCCCTTTTCGGCCCTGAACCGTGGAAGCGCCGAAATTCGGGTTTCATTTTTAACGCGGCAGCTTATACCTCCCGAGCGTTACCGACTACTGCCGGTGGTGGTCGTTAAGTTATCCTCCGCCGAGGTCGACGCGCGTTACCGATGCACTCGTAAAAACTTTTTCGCGAATCTTCGCGAATTTTTCGCGCGGTAAACCTTTGTCTCCGCGTCCTCCGTCCGACGAGCCTACTCTCGCCCGCACCCGTCGACCCGTTCTCGAGCTATACGGCGACAAAGAAACATTGATTTTTCACTAATTTGACGTCACCGAACGAGTTACGGCCAACTGGGAATTAAAGGTATATTGCATTTCCGAATTTTCCGGGAGCCCATCGGGCCTTCGGCCCCGCTCGGCTCGGCTCGGCTCGAGGTCGAGGTCGTCGGTAGCGACGATGGTGGCGGGGAGGCTCGCGATTGGTCTGTCATCGCCATCCTCCCTCCAAACCACCCTCCCTTTAAAATTAATGGAAAATGTAAACCTAAACGTAGAGTCGGATTCGTAACCTCGAAGTTACAAGTCGATTCGCTCAACTATCAAGGGAGAGTAAACGCGGCGACTGTGGCGGCACTCGCCACCGATGCGAAGTCAGCATCACGAAGTTGGCGTTAAATTCGACGTATGAATCAGTTATTTTCTTTCCGGCCCTTTTCAGCCCTGAACCGTGGAAGCGCCGAAATTCGGGTTTCATTTTTAACGCGGCAGCTTATACCTCCCGAGCGTTACCGACTACTGCCGGTGGTGGTCGGTAAGTTATCCTCCGCCGAGGTCGACGCACGTTACCGATGCACTCGTAAAAACTTTTTCGCGAATCTTCGCGAATTTTTCGCGCGGTAAACCTTTGTGTCCGCGTCCTCCGTCCGACGAGCCTACTCTCGCCCGCACCCGTCAACCCGTTCTCGAGCTATACGGCGACAAAGAAACTTTGATTTTTCACTAATTTGACGTCACCGAAAAAGTTACGGCCAACTGGGAATTAAAGGTATATTGCCTTTCCGAATTTTCCGGGAGTCCGTCGGGCCTTCGGTCCCGCTCGGCGCGGCTCGGCTCGGCTCGAGGTCGAGGTCGTCGGTAGCGACGATGGTGGCGGGGAGGTGCGCAATTGGTGTGTCATCGCCATCCCCCCAACCCCCCTCCCCTTTAAAATTAATGGAAAATGTAAACCCAAACGTAGAGTCGGATTCGTAACCTCGAAGTTACAAGTCGATTCGCTCAACTATCAAGGGAGAGTAAACGGGGCGACTGTGGCGGCACTCGCCACCGATGCGAAGTCAGCATCACAAAGTTGGCGTTAAATTCGAACGTATGAATCAGTTATTTTCTTTCCGGCCCTTTTCAGCCCTAAACCGTGGAAGCGCCGAAATTCGGGTTTCATTTTTAACGCGGCAGCTTATACCTCCCGAGCGTTACCGACTACTGCCGGTGGTGGTCGGTAAGTTATCCTCCGCCGAGGTCGACGCGCGTTACCGATGCACTCGTAAAAACTTTTTCGCGAATCTTCGCGAATTTTTCGCGCGGTAAACCTTTGTCTCCGCGTCCTCCGTCCGACGAGCCTACTCTCGCCCGCACCCGTCGACCCCTTCTCGAGCTATACGGCGACAAAGAAACTTTGATTTTTCACTAATTTGACGTCACCGAAAAAGTTACGGCCAACTGGGAATTAAAGGTATATTGCCTTTCCGAATTTTCCGGGAGTCCGTCGGGCCTTCGGTCCCGCTCGGCGCGGCTCGGCTCGGCTCGAGGTCGAGGTCGTCGGTAGCGACGATGGTGGCGGGGAGGTGCGCAATTGGTGTGTCATCGCCATCCCCCCAACCCCCCTCCCCTTTAAAATTAATGGAAAATGTAAACCCAAACGTAGCGTCGGATTCGTAACCTCGAAGTTACAAGTCGATTCGCTCAACTATCAAGGGAGAGTAAACGGGGCGACTGTGGCGGCACTCGCCACCGATGCGAAGTCAGCATCACGAAGTTGGCGTTAAATTCGAACGTATGAATCAGTTATTATCTTTTCGGCCCTTTTCAGCCCTGAACCGTGGAAGCGCCGAAATTCGGGTTTCATTTTTAACGCGGCAGCTTATACCTACCGAGCGTTACCGACTACTGCCGGTGGTGGTCGGTAAGTTATCCTCCGCCGAGGTCGACGCGCGTTACCGATGCACACGTAAAAAATTTTTCGCGCATTTTCGCGAATTTTTCGAACGGTAAACCTTCGTCTCCGCGTCCTCCGTCCGACGAGCCTACTCTCGCCCGCACCCGTCGACCCGTCCTCGAGCTATACGGCGACAAAGAAACTTTGATTTTTCACTAATTTGACGTCATCGAGAAAGTTACGGCCAACTGGGAATTAAAGGTATATCGCCTTTCCGAATTTTCCGGGAGCCCGTCGGGCCTTCGGCCCCGCTCGGCTCGGCACGGCTCTGCTCGAGGTCGAGGTCGTCGGTAGCGACGATCGTGGCGGGGAGGTGCGCAATTGGTGTGTCATCGCCATCCCCCCCAACCCCCCCTCCCCCTTTAAAATTAATGGAAAATGTAAACCCAAACGTAGAGTCGGATTCGTAACCTCGAAGTTACAAGTCGATTCGCTCAACTATCAAGGGAGAGTAAACGGGGCGACTGTGGCGGCACTCGCCACCGATGCGAAGTCAGCATCACGAAGTTGGCGTTAAATTCGAACGTTTGAATCAGTTATTATCTTTCCGGCCCTTTTCAGCCATGAACCGTGGAAGCGCCGAAATTCGGGTTTCATTTTTAACGCGGCAGCTTATACCCCCCGAGTGTTACCGACCACTGCCGGTGGTGGTCGGTAAGTTATCCTCCGCCGAGGTCCACGCGCGTTACCGATGCACACGTAAAAAATTTTTCGCGAATTTTTCGCGCGGTAAACCTTCGTCTCCGCGTCCTCCGTCCGACGAGCCTACTCTCGCCCGCACCCGTCGACCCGTCCTCGAGCTATACGGCGACAAAGAAACTTTGATTTTTCACTAATTTGACGTCATCGAGACAGTTACGGCCAACTGGGAATTAAAGGTATATCGCCTTTCCGAATTTTCCGGGAGCCCATCGGGCCTTCGGCCTCGCTCGGCACGGCTCGGCTCGGCTCGAGGTCGAGGTCGTCGGTAGCGACGATGGTGGCGGGGAGGTGCGCAATTGGTGTGTCATCGCCATCCCCCCCAACCCCCCCTCCCCCTTTAAAATTAATGGAAAATGTAAACCCAAACGTAGAGTCGGATTCGTAACCTCGAAGTTACGAGTCGATTCGCTCAACTATCAAGGGAGAGTAAACGGGGCGACTGTGGCGGCACTCGCCACCGATGCGAAGTCAGCATCACGAAGTTGGCGTTAAATTCGAACGTTTGAATCAGTTATTATCTTTCCGGCCCTTTTCAGCCATGAACCGTGGAAGCGCCGAAATTCGGGTTTCATTTTTAACGCGGCAGCTTATACCTCCCGAGCGTTACCGACTACTGCCGGTGGTGGTCGTTATGTTATCCTCCGCCGAGGTCGACGCGCGTTACCGATGCACTCGTAAAAACTTTTTCGCGAATCTTCGCGAATTTTTCGCGCGGTAAACCTTTGTCTCCGCGTCCTCCGTCCGACGAGCCTACTCTCGCCCGCACCCGTCGACCAGTTCTCGAGCTATACGGCGACAAAGAAACATTGATTTTTCACTAATTTGACGTCACCGAAAAAGTTACGGCCAACTGGGAATTAAAGGTATATTGCCTTTCCGAATTTTCCGGGAGCCCATCGGGCCTTCGGCCCCGCTCGGCTCGGCTCGGCTCGAGGTCGAGGTCGTCGGTAGCGACGATGGTGGCGGGGAGGCGCGCGATTGGTCTGTCATCGCCATCCTCCCCCCAAACCCCCCTTCCTTTAAAATTAATGGAAAATGTAAACCTAAACGTAGAGTCGGATTCGTAACCTCGAAGTTACAAGTCAACTCGCTCAACTATCAAGGGAGAGTAAACGCGGCGACTGTGGCGGCACTCGCCACCGATGCGAAGTCAGCATCACGAAGTTGGCGTTAAATTCGAATGTATGAATCAGTTATTTTCTTTCCGGCCCTTTTCAGCCCTGAACCGTGGAAGCGCCGAAATTCGGGTTTCATTTTTAACGCGGCAGCTTATACCTCCCGAGCGTTACCGACTACTGCCGATGGTGGTCGGTAAGTTATCCTCCGCCGAGGTCGACGCGCGTTACCGATGCACTCGTAAAAACTTTTTCGCGAATCTTCGCGAATTTTTCGCGCGGTAAACCTTTGTCTCCGCGTCCTCCGTCCGACGAGCCTACTCTCGCCCGCACCCGTCGACCCGTTCTCGAGCTATACGGCGACAAAGAAACTTTGATTTTTCACTAATTTGACGTCACCGAAAAAGTTACGGCCAACTGGGAATTAAAGGTATATCGCCTTTCCGAATTTTCCGGGAGCCCGTCGGGCCTTCGGCCCCGCTCGGCTCGGCTCGGCTTGAGGTCGAGGTCGTCGGTAGCGACGATGGTGGGGGGGAGGCGTGCGATTGGTCTGTCATCGCCAACCACCCCCCCAACCCCCCCCTTCCCCTTTAAAATTAATGGAAAATGTAAACCTAAACGTAGAGTCGGATTCGTAAGCTCAAAGTTACAAGTCGATTCGCTCAACTATCAAGGGAGAGTAAACGCGGCGACTGTGGCGGCACTCGCCATCGATGCGAAGTCAGCGTCGCGAAGTTGGCGTTAAATTCGAACGTTTGAATCAGTTATTTTCTTTCGGGCCCTTTTCAGCCGTGAACCGTGGAAGCGCCGAAATTCGGGTTACATTTTTAACGCGGCAGCTTATACCCCCCGAGCGTTACCGACCACTGCCGGTGGTGGTCGGTAAGTTATCCTCCGCCGAGGTCGACGCGCGTTACCGATGCACACGTAAAAAATTTTTTGCGAATTTTCGCGAATTTTTCGCGCGGTAAACTTTCGTCTCCGCGTCCTCCGTCCGACGAGCCTACTCTCGCCCGCACCCGTCGACCCCTTCTCGAGCTATACGGCGACAAAGAAACTTTGATTTTTCACTAATTTGACGTCACCGAAAAAGTTACGGCCAACTGGGAATTAAAGGTATATTGCCTTTCCGAATTTTCCGGGAGTCCGTCGGGCCTTCGGTCCCGCTCGGCGCGGCTCGGCTCGGCTCGAGGTCGAGGTCGTCGGTAGCGACGATGGTGGCGGGGAGGTGCGCAATTGGTGTGTCATCGCCATCCCCCCAACTCCCCTCCCCTTTAAAATTAATGGAAAATGTAAACCGAAACGTAGAGTCGGATTCGTAACCTCGAAGTTACAAGTCGATTCGCTCAACTATCAACGGAGAGTAAACGCGGCGACTGTGGCGGCACTCGCCACCGATGCGAAGTCAGCATCACAAAGTTGGCGTTAAATTCGAACGTATGAATCAGTTATTTTCTTTCCGGCCCTTTTCAGCCCTAAACCGTGGAAGCGCCGAAATTCGGGTTTCATTTTTAACGCGGCAGCTTATACCTCCCGAGCGTTACCGACTACTGCCGGTGGTGGTCGGTAAGTTATCCTCCGCCGAGGTCGACGCGCGTTAACGATGCACACGTAAAAAATTTTTCGCGAATTATCGCGAATTTTTCGCGCGGTAAACCTTCGTCTCCGCGTGCTCCGTCCGACGAGCCTACTCTCGCCCGCACCCGTCGACCCGTTCCCGAGCTATACGGCGACAAAGAAACTTTGATTTTTCACTAATTTGACGTCACCGAAAAAGTTACGGCCAACTGGGAATTAAAGGTATATTGCCTTTCCGAATTTTCCGGGAGCCCGTCGGGCCTTCGGTCCCGCTCGGCGCGGCTCGGCTCGGCTCGAGGTCGAGGTCGTCGGTAGCGACGATGGTGGCGGGGAGGTGCGCAATTGGTGTGTCATCGCCATCCCCCCAACCCCCCTCCCCTTTAAAATTAATGGAAAATGTAAACCGAAACGTAGAGTCGGATTCGTAACCTCGAAGTTACAAGTCGATTCGCTCAACTATCAAGGGAGAGTAAACGCGGCGACTGTGGCGGCACTCGCCACCGATGCGAAGTCAGCATCACAAAGTTGGCGTTAAATTCGAACGTATGAATCAGTTATTTTCTTTCCGGCCCTTTTCAGCCCTAAACCGTGGAAGCGCCGAAATTCGGGTTTCATTTTTAACGCGGCAGCTTATACCTCCCGAGCGTTACCGACTACTGCCGGTGGTGGTCGGTAAGTTATCCTCCGCCGAGGTCGGCGCGCGTTACCGATGCACTCGTAAAAACTTTTTCGCGAATCTTCGCGAATTTTTCGCGCGGTAAACCTTTGTCTCCGCGTCCTCCGTCCGACGAGCCTACTCTCGCCCGCACCCGTCGACCCGTTCTCGAGCTATACGGCGACAAAGAAACTTTGATTTTTCACTAATTTGACGTCACCGAAAAAGTTACGGCCAACTGGGAATTAAAGGTATATTGCCTTTCCGAATTTTCCGGGAGCCCGTCGGGCCTTCGGTCCCGCTCGGCGCGGCTCGGCTCGGCTCGAGGTCGAGGTCGTCGGTAGCGACGATGGCGGCGGGGAGGTGCGCAATTGGTGTGTCATCGCCATCCCCCCAACCCCCCTCCCCTTTAAAATTAATGGAAAATGTAAACCGAAACGTAGAGTCGGATTCGTAACCTCGAAGTTACAAGTCGATTCGCTCAACTATCAAGGGAGAGTAAACGCGGCGACTGTGGCGGCACTCGCCACCGATGCGAAGTCAGCATCACGAAGTTGGCGTTAAATTCGAACGTATGAATCAGTTATTTTCTTTCCGGCCCTTTTCAGCCCTGAACCGTGGAAGCGCCGAAATTCGGGTTTCATTTTTAACGCGGCAGCTTATACCTCCCGAGCGTTACCGACTACTGCCGATGGTGGTCGGTAAGTTATCCTCCGCCGAGGTCGACGCGCGTTACCGATGCACTCGTAAAAACTTTTTCGCGAATCTTCGCGAATTTTTCGCGCGGTAAACCTTTGTCTCCGCGTCCTCCGTCCGACGAGCCTACTCTCGCCCGCACCCGTCGACCCGTTCTCGAGCTATACGGCGATAAAGAAACTTTGATTTTTCACTAATTTGACGTCACCGAAAAAGTTACGGCCAACTGGGAATTAAAGGTATATCGCCTTTCCGAATTTTCCGGGAGCCCGTCGGGCCTTCGGCCCCGCTCGGCTCGGCTCGGCTCGAGGTCGAAGTCGTTGGTAGCGACGATGGTGGGGGGGAGGCGTGCGATTGGTCTGTCATCGCCAACCACCCCCCCAACCCCCCCCTTCCCCTTTAAAATTAATGGAAAATGTAAACCTAAACGTAGAGTCGGATTCGTAAGCTCAAAGTTACAAGTCGATTCGCTCAACTATCAATGGAGAGTAAACGCGGCGACTGTGGCGGCACTCGCCATCGATGCGAAGTCAGCGTCGCGAAGTTGGCGTTAAATTCGAACGTTTGAATCAGTTATTTTCTTTCGGGCCCTTTTCAGCCGTGAACCGTGGAAGCGCCGAAATTCGGGTTACATTTTTAACGCGGCAGCTTATACCCCCCGAGCGTTACCGACCACTGCCGGTGGTGGTCGGTAAGTTATCCTCCGCCGAGGTCGACGCGCGTTACCGATGCACACGTAAAAAATTTTTTGCGAATTTTCGCGAATTTTTCGCGCGGTAAACTTTCGTCTCCGCGTCCTCCGTCCGACGAGCCTACTCTCGCCCGCACCCGTCGACCCCTTCTCGAGCTATACGGCGACAAAGAAACTTTGATTTTTCACTAATTTGACGTCACCGAAAAAGTTACGGCCAACTGGGAATTAAAGGTATATTGCCTTTCCGAATTTTCCGGGAGTCCGTCGGGCCTTCGGTCCCGCTCGGCGCGGCTCGGCTCGGCTCGAGGTCGACGTCGTCGGTAGCGACGATGGTGGCGGGGAGGTGCGCAATTGGTGTGTCATCGCCATCCCCCCAACTCCCCTCCCCTTTAAAATTAATGGAAAATGTAAACCGAAACGTAGAGTCGAATTCGTAACCTCGAAGTTACAAGTCGATTCGCTCAACTATCAAGGGAGAGTAAACGCGGCGACTGTGGCGGCACTCGCCACCGATGCGAAGTCAGCATCACGAAGTTGGCGTTAAATTCGAACGTATGAATCAGTTATTTTCTTTCCGGCCCTTTTCAGCCCTGAACCGTGGAAGCGCCGAAATTCGGGTTTCATTTTTAACGCGGCAGCTTATACCTCCCGAGCGTTACCGACTACTGCCGGTGGTGGTCGGTAAGTTATCCTCCGCCGAGGTCGACGCGCGTTACCGATGCACTCGTAAAAACTTTTTCGCGAATCTTCGCGAATTTTTCGCGCGGTAAACCTTTGTCTCCGCGTCCTCCGTCCGACGAGCCTACTCTCGCCCGCACCCGTCGACCCGTTCTCGAGCTATACGGCGACAAAGAAACATTGATTTTTCACTAATTTGACGTCACCGAAAAAGTTACGGCCAACTGGGAATTAAAGGTATATTGCCTTTCCGAATTTTCCGGGAGCCCATCGGGCCTTCGGCCCCGCTCGGCTCGGCTCGAGGTCGAGGTCGTCGGTAGCGACGATGGTGGCGGGGAGGCGCGCGATTGGTCTGTCATCGCCATCCTCCCCCCAAACCCCCCTTCCTTTAAAATTAATGGAAAATGTAAACCTAAACGTAGAGTCGGATTCGTAACCTCGAAGTTACAAGTCAACTCGCTCAACTATCGAGGGAGAGTAAACGCGGCGACTGTGGCGGCACTCGCCACCGACGCGAAGTCAGCATCACGAAGTTGGCGTTAAATTCGAACGTTTGAATCAGTTATTTTCTTTCCGGCCCTTTTCAGCCCTGAACCGTGGAAGCGCAGAAAATTCGGGTTTCATTTTTAACGCGGCAGCTTATACCTCCCGAGCGTTACCGACCACTGCCGGTGGTGGTCGGTAAGTTATCCTCCGCCGAGGTCGACGCGCGTTACCGATGCACACGTAAAAAATTTTTTGCGAATTTTCGCGAATTTTTCGCGCGGTAAACTTTCGTCTCCGCGTCCTCCGTCCGACGAGCCTACTCTCGCCCGCACCCGTCGACCCGTTCTCGAGCTATACGGCGACAAAGAAACATTGATTTTTCACTAATTTGACGTCACCGAAAAAGTTACGGCCAACTGGGAATTAAAGGTGTATCGCCTTTCCGAATTTTCCGGGAGCCCGTCGGGCCTTCGGCCCCGCTCGGCTCTGCTCGGCTCGAGGTCGAGGTCGTCGGTAGCGACGATGGTGGCGGGGAGGTGCGCAATTGGTGTGTCATCGCCATCCCCCCCAACCCCCCCTCCCCCTTTAAAATTAATGGAAAATGTAAACCCAAACGTAGAGTCGGATTCGTAACCTCGAAGTTACGAGTCGATTCGCTCAACTATCAAGGGAGAGTAAACGGGGCGACTGTGGCGGCACTCGCCACCGATGCGAAGTCAGCATCACGAAGTTGGCTTTAAATTCGAACGTTTGAATCAGTTATTATCTTGCCGGCCCTTTTCAGCCATGAACCGTGGAAGCGCCGAAATTCGGGTTTCATTTTTAACGCGGCAGCTTATACCTCCCGAGCGTTACCGACTACTGCCGGTGGTGGTCGTTATGTTATCCTCCGCCGAGGTCGACGCGCGTTACCGATGCACTCGTAAAAACTTTTTCGCGAATCTTCGCGAATTTTTCGCGCGGTAAACCTTTGTCTCCGCGTCCTCCGTCCGACGAGCCTACTCTCGCCCGCACCCGTCGACCCGTTCTCGAGCTATACGGCGACAAAGAAACATTGATTTTTCACTAATTTGACGTCACCGAAAAAGTTACGGCCAACTGGGAATTAAAGGTATATTGCCTTTCCGAATTTTCCGGGAGCCCATCGGGCCTTCGGCCCCGCTCGGCTCGGCTCGGCTCGAGGTCGAGGTCGTCGGTAGCGACGATGGTGGCGGGGAGGCGCGCGATTGGTCTGTCATCGCCATCCTACCCCCCAAACCCCCCTTCCTTTAAAATTAATGGAAAATGTAAACCTAAACGTAGAGTCGGATTCGTAACCTCGAAGTTACAAGTCAACTCGCTCAACTATCGAGGGAGAGTAAACGCGGCGACTGTGGCGGCACTCGCCACCGACGCGAAGTCAGCATCACGAAGTTGGCGTTAAATTCGAACGTTTGAATCAGTTATTTTCTTTCCGGCCCTTTTCAGCCCTGAACCGTGGAAGCGCCGAAATTCGGGTTTCATTTTTAACGCGGCAGCTTATACCTCCCGAGCGTTACCGACCACTGCCGGTGGTGGTCGGTAAGTTATCCTCCGCCGAGGTCGACGCGCGTTACCGATGCACACGTAAAAAATTTTTTGCGAATTTTCGCGAATTTTTCGCGCGGTAAACTTTCGTCTCCGCGTCCTCCGTCCGACGAGCCTACTCTCGCCCGCACCCGTCGACCCGTTCTCGAGCTATACGGCGACAAAGAAACATTGATTTTGCACTAATTTGACGTCACCGAAAAAGTTACGGCCAACTGGGAATTAAAGGTGTATCGCCTTTCCGAATTTTCCGGGAGCCCGTCGGGCCTTCGGCCCCGCTCGGCTCTGCTCGGCTCGAGGTCGAGGTCGTCGGTAGCGACGATGGTAGCGGGGAGGTGCGCAATTGGTGTGTCATCGCCATCCCCCCCAACCCCCCCTCCCCCTTTAAAATTAATGGAAAATGTAAACCCAAACGTAGAGTCGGATTCGTAACCTCGAAGTTACGAGTCGATTCGCTCAACTATCAAGGGAGAGTAAACGGGGCGACTGTGGCGGCACTCGCCACCGATGCGAAGTCAGCATCACGAAGTTGGCGTTAAATTCGAACGTTTGAATCAATTATTATCTTGCCGGCCCTTTTCAGCCATGAACCGTGGAAGCGCCGAAATTCGGGTTTCATTTTTAACGCGGCAGCTTATACCTCCCGAGCGTTACCGACTACTGCCGGTGGTGGTCGTTATGTTATCCTCCGCCGAGGTCGACGCGCGTTACCGATGCACTCGTAAAAACTTTTTCGCGAATCTTCGCGAATTTTTCGCGCGGTAAACCTTTGTCTCCGCGTCCTCCGTCCGACGAGCCTACTCTCGCCCGCACCCGTCGACCCGTTCTCGAGCTATACGGCGACAAAGAAACATTGATTTTTCACTAATTTGACGTCACCGAAAAAGTTACGGCCAACTGGGAATTAAAGGTATATTGCCTTTCCGAATTTTCCGGGAGCCCATCGGGCCTTCGGCCCCGCTCGGCTCGGCTCGGCTCGAGGTCGAGGTCGTCGGTAGCGACGATGGTGGCGGGGAGGCGCGCGATTGGTCTGTCATCGCCATCCTACCCCCCAAACCCCCCTTCCTTTAAAATTAATGGAAAATGTAAACCTAAACGTAGAGTCGGATTCGTAACCTCGAAGTTACAAGTCAACTCGCTCAACTATCGAGGGAGAGTAAACGCGGCGACTGTGGCGGCACTCGCCACCGACGCGAAGTCAGCATCACGAAGTTGGCGTTAAATTCGAACGTTTGAATCAGTTATTTTCTTTCCGGCCCTTTTCAGCCCTGAACCGTGGAAGCGCCGAAATTCGGGTTTCATTTTTAACGCGGCAGCTTATACCTCCCGAGCGTTACCGACCACTGCCGGTGGTGGTCGGTAAGTTATCCTCCGCCGAGGTCGACGCGCGTTACCGATGCACACGTAAAAAATTTTTTGCGAATTTTCGCGAATTTTTCGCGCGGTAAACTTTCGTCTCCGCGTCCTCCGTCCGACGAGCCTACTCTCGCCCGCACCCGTCGACCCGTTCTCGAGCTATACGGCGACAAAGAAACATTGATTTTGCACTAATTTGACGTCACCGAAAAAGTTACGGCCAACTGGGAATTAAAGGTGTATCGCCTTTCCGAATTTTCCGGGAGCCCGTCGGGCCTTCGGCCCCGCTCGGCTCTGCTCGGCTCGAGGTCGAGGTCGTCGGTAGCGACGATGGTAGCGGGGAGGTGCGCAATTGGTGTGTCATCGCCATCCCCCCCAACCCCCCCTCCCCCTTTAAAATTAATGGAAAATGTAAACCCAAACGAAGAGTCGGATTCGTAACCTCGAAGTTACGAGTCGATTCGCTCAACTATCAAGGGAGAGTAAACGGGGCGACTGTGGCGGCACTCGCCACCGATGCGAAGTCAGCATCACGAAGTTGGCGTTAAATTCGAACGTTTGAATCAGTTATTATCTTGCCGGCCCTTTTCAGCCATGAACCGTGGAAGCGCCGAAATTCGGGTTTCATTTTTAACGCGGCAGCTTATACCTCCCGAGCGTTACCGACTACTGCCGGTGGTGGTCGTTATGTTATCCTCCGCCGAGGTCGACGCGCGTTACCGATGCACTCGTAAAAACTTTTTCGCGAATCTTCGCGAATTTTTCGCGCGGTAAACCTTTGTCTCCGCGTCCTCCGTCCGACGAGCCTACTCTCGCCCGCACCCGTCGACCCGTTCTCGAGCTATACGGCGACAAAGAAACATTGATTTTTCACTAATTTGACGTCACCGAAAAAGTTACGGCCAACTGGGAATTAAAGGTATATTGCCTTTCCGAATTTTCCGGGAGCCCATCGGGCCTTCGGCCCCGCTCGGCTCGGCTCGGCTCGAGGTCGAGGTCGTCGGTAGCGACGATGGTGGCGGGGAGGCGCGCGATTGGTCTGTCATCGCCATCCTCCCCCCAAACCCCCCTTCCTTTAAAATTAATGGAAAATGTAAACCTAAACGTAGAGTCGGATTCGTAACCTCGAAGTTACAAGTCAACTCGCTCAACTATCGAGGGAGAGTAAACGCGGCGACTGTGGCGGCACTCGCCACCGACGCGAAGTCAGCATCACGAAGTTGGCGTTAAATTCGAACGTTTGAATCAGTTATTTTCTTTCCGGCCCTTTTCAGCCCTGAACCGTGGAAGCGCCGAAATTCGGGTTTCATTTTTAACGCGGCAGCTTATACCTCCCGAGCGTTACCGACCACTGCCGGTGGTGGTCGGTAAGTTATCCTCCGCCGAGGTCGACGCGCGTTACCGATGCACTCGTAAAAACTTTTTCGCGAATCTTCGCGAATTTTTCGCGCGGTAAACCTTTGTCTCCGCGTCCTCCGTCCGACGAGCCTACTCTCGCCCGCACCCGTCGACCCGTTCTCGAGCTATACGGCGACAAAGAAACTTTGATTTTTCACTAATTTGACGTCACCGAAAAAGATACGGCCAACTGGGAATTAAAGGTATATTGCCTTTCCGAATTTTCCGGGAGCCCGTCGGGCCTTCGGTCCCGCTCGGCGCGGCTCGGCTCGGCTCGAGGTCGAGGTCGTCGGTAGCGACGATGGCGGCGGGGAGGTGCGCAATTGGTGTGTCATCGCCATCCCCCCAACCCCCCTCCCCTTTAAAATTAATGGAAAATGTAAACCGAAACGTAGAGTCGGATTCGTAACCTCGAAGTTACAAGTCGATTCGCTCAACTATCAAGGGAGAGTAAACGCGGCGACTGTGGCGGCACTCGCCACCGATGCGAAGTCAGCATCACGAAGTTGGCGTTAAATTCGAACGTATGAATCAGTTATTTTCTTTCCGGCCCTTTTCAGCCCTGAACCGTGGAAGCGCCGAAATTCGGGTTTCATTTTTAACGCGGCAGCTTATACCTCCCGAGCGTTACCGACTACTGCCGATGGTGGTCGGTAAGTTATCCTCCGCCGAGGTCGACGCGCGTTACCGATGCACTCGTAAAAACTTTTTCGCGAATCTTCGCGAATTTTTCGCGCGGTAAACCTTTGTCTCCGCGTCCTCCGTCCGACGAGCCTACTCTCGCCCGCACCCGTCGACCCGTTCTCGAGCTATACGGCGACAAAGAAACTTTGATTTTTCACTAATTTGACGTCACCGAAAAAGTTACGGCCAACTGGGAATTAAAGGTATATCGCCTTTCCGAATTTTCCGGGAGCCCGTCGGGCCTTCGGCCCCGCTCGGCTCGGCTCGGCTCGAGGTCGAGGTCGTTGGTAGCGACGATGGTGGGGGGGGAGGCGTGCGATTGGTCTGTCATCGCCAACCACCCCCCCCAACCCCCCCCTTCCCTTTTAAAATTAATGGAAAATGTAAACCTAAACGTAGAGTCGGATTCGTAAGCTCAAAGTTACAAGTCGATTCGCTCAACTATCAATGGAGAGTAAACGCGGCGACTGTGGCGGCACTCGCCATCGATGCGAAGTCAGCGTCGCGAAGTTGGCGTTAAATTCGAACGTTTGAATCAGTTATTTTCTTTCGGGCCCTTTTCAGCCGTGAACCGTGGAAGCGCCGAAATTCGGGTTACATTTTTAACGCGGCAGCTTATACCCCCCGAGCGTTACCGACCACTGCCGGTGGTGGTCGGTAAGTTATCCTCCGCCGAGGTCGACGCGCGATACCGATGCACACGTAAAAAATTTTTTGCGAATTTTCGCGAATTTTTCGCGCGGTAAACTTTCGTCTCCGCGTCCTCCGTCCGACGAGCCTACTCTCGCCCGCACCCGTCGACCCCTTCTCGAGCTATACGGCGACAAAGAAACTTTGATTTTTCACTAATTTGACGTCACCGAAAAAGTTACGGCCAACTGGGAATTAAAGGTATATTGCCTTTCCGAATTTTCCGGGAGTCCGTCGGGCCTTCGGTCCCGCTCGGCGCGGCTCGGCTCGGCTCGAGGTCGAGGTCGTCGGTAGCGACGATGGTGGCGGGGAGGTGCGCAATTGGTGTGTCATCGCCATCCCCCCAACTCCCCTCCCCTTTAAAATTAATGGAAAATGTAAACCGAAACGTAGAGTCGGATTCGTAACCTCGAAGTTACAAGTCGATTCGCTCAACTATCAACGGAGAGTAAACGCGGCGACTGTGGCGGCACTCGCCACCGATGCGAAGTCAGCATCACAAAGTTGGCGTTAAATTCGAACGTATGAATCAGTTATTTTCTTTCCGGCCCTTTTCAGCCCTAAACCGTGGAAGCGCCGAAATTCGGGTTTCATTTTTAACGCGGCAGCTTATACCTCCCGAGCGTTACCGACTAACCGGCCGGTGGTGGTAGGTAAGTTATCCTCCGCCGAGGTCGACGCGCGTTAACGATGCACACGTAAAAAATTTTTCGCGAATTTTCGCGAATTTTTCGCGCGGTAAACCTTCGTCTCCGCGTGCTCCGTCCGACGAGCCTACTCTCGCCCGCACCCGTCGACCCGTTCCCGAGCTATACGGCGACAAAGAAACTTTGATTTTTCACTAATTTGACGTCACCGAAAAAGTTACGGCCAACTGGGAATTAAAGGTATATTGCCTTTCCTAATTTTCCCGGAGCCCGTCGGGCCTTCGGTCCCGCTCGGCGCGGCTCGGCTCGGCTCGAGGTCGAGGTCGTCGGTAGCGACGATGGTGGCGGGGAGGTGCGCAATTGGTGTGTCATCGCCATCCCCCCAACCCCCCTCCCCTTTAAAATTAATGGAAAATGTAAACCGAAACGTAGAGTCGGATTCGTAACCTCGAAGTTACAAGTCGATTCGCTCAACTATCAAGGGAGAGTAAACGCGGCGACTGTGGCGGCACTCGCCACCGATGCGAAGTCAGCATCACAAAGTTGGCGTTAAATTCGAACGTATGAATCAGTTATTTTCTTTCCGGCCCTTTTCAGCCCTAAACCGTGGAAGCGCCGAAATTCGGGTTTCATTTTTAACGCGGCAGCTTATACCTCCCGAGCGTTACCGACTACTGCCGGTGGTGGTCGGTAAGTTATCCTCCGCCGAGGTCGGCGCGCGTTACCGATGCACTCGTAAAAACTTTTTCGCGAATCTTCGCGAATTTTTCGCGCGGTAAACCTTTGTCTCCGCGTCCTCCGTCCGACGAGCCTACTCTCGCCCGCACCCGTCGACCCGTTCTCGAGCTATACGGCGACAAAGAAACTTTGATTTTTCACTAATTTGACGTCACCGAAAAAGTTACGGCCAACTGGGAATTAAAGGTATATTGCCTTTCCGAATTTTCCGGGAGCCCGTCGGGCCTTCGGTCCCGCTCGGCGCGGCTCGGCTCGGCTCGAGGTCGAGGTCGTCGGTAGCGACGATGGCGGCGGGGAGGTGCGCAATTGGTGTGTCATCGCCATCCCCCCAACCCCCCTCCCCTTTAAAATTAATGGAAAATGTAAACCGAAACGTAGAGTCGGATTCGTAACCTCGAAGTTACAAGTCGATTCGCTCAACTATCAAGGGAGAGTAAACGCGGCGACTGTGGTGGCACTCGCCACCGATGCGAAGTCAGCATCACGAAGTTGGCGTTAAATTCGAACGTATGAATCAGTTATTTTCTTTCCGGCCCTTTTCAGCCCTGAACCGTGGAAGCGCCGAAATTCGGGTTTCATTTTTAACGCGGCAGCTTATACCTCCCGAGCGTTACCGACTACTGCCGATGGTGGTCGGTAAGTTATCCTCCGCCGAGGTCGACGCGCGTTACCGATGCACTCGTAAAAACTTTTTCGCGAATCTTCGCGAATTTTTCGCGCGGTAAACCTTTGTCTCCGCGTCCTCCGTCCGACGAGCCTACTCTCGCCCGCACCCGTCGACCCGTTCTCGAGCTATACGGCGATAAAGAAACTTTGATTTTTCACTAATTTGACGTCACCGAAAAAGTTACGGCCAACTGGGAATTAAAGGTATATCGCCTTTCCGAATTTTCCGGGAGCCCGTCGGGCCTTCGGCCCCGCTCGGCTCGGCTCGGCTCGAGGTCGAAGTCGTTGGTAGCGACTATGGTGGGGGGGAGGCGTGCGATTGGTCTGTCATCGCCAACCACCCCCCCAACCCCCCCCTTCCCCTTTAAAATTAATGGAAAATGTAAACCTAAACGTAGAGTCGGATTCGTAAGCTCAAAGTTACAAGTCGATTCGCTCAACTATCAATGGAGAGTAAACGCGGCGACTGTGGCGGCACTCGCCATCGATGCGAAGTCAGCGTCGCGAAGTTGGCGTTAAATTCGAACGTTTGAATCAGTTATTTTCTTTCGGGCCCTTTTCAGCCGTGAACCGTGGAAGCGCCGAAATTCGGGTTACATTTTTAACGCGGCAGCTTATACCCCCCGAGCGTTACCGACCACTGCCGGTGGTGGTCGGTAAGTTATCCTCCGCCGAGGTCGACGCGCGTTACCGATGCACACGTAAAAAATTTTTTGCGAATTTTCGCGAATTTTTCGCGCGGTAAACTTTCGTCTCCGCGTCCTCCGTCCGACGAGCCTACTCTCGCCCGCACCCGTCGACCCCTTCTCGAGCTATACGGCGACAAAGAAACTTTGATTTTTCACTAATTTGACGTCACCGAAAAAGTTACGGCCAACTGGGAATTAAAGGTATATTGCCTTTCCGAATTTTCCGGGAGTCCGTCGGGCCTTCGGTCCCGCTCGGCGCGGCTCGGCTCGGCTCGAGGTCGAGGTCGTCGGTAGCGACGATGGTGGCGGGGAGGTGCGCAATTGGTGTGTCATCGCCATCCCCCCAACTCCCCTCCCCTTTAAAATTAATGGAAAATGTAAACCGAAACGTAGAGTCGAATTCGTAACCTCGAAGTTACAAGTCGATTCGCTCAACTATCAAGGGAGAGTAAACGCGGCGACTGTGGCGGCACTCGCCACCGATGCGAAGTCAGCATCACGAAGTTGGCGTTAAATTCGAACGTATGAATCAGTTATTTTCTTTCCGGCCCTTTTCAGCCCTGAACCGTGGAAGCGCCGAAATTCGGGTTTCATTTTTAACGCGGCAGCTTATACCTCCCGAGCGTTACCGACTACTGCCGGTGGTGGTCGGTAAGTTATCCTCCGCCGAGGTCGACGCGCGTTACCGATGCACTCGTAAAAACTTTTTCGCGAATCTTCGCGAATTTTTCGCGCGGTAAACCTTTGTCTCCGCATCCTCCGTCCGACGAGCCTACTCTCGCCCGCACCCGTCGACCCGTTCTCGAGCTATACGGCGACAAAGAAACATTGATTTTTCACTAATTTGACGTCACCGAAAAAGTTACGGCCAACTGGGAATTAAAGGTATATTGCCTTTCCGAATTTTCCGGGAGCCCATCGGGCCTTCGGCCCCGCTCGGCTCGGCTCGGCTCGAGGTCGAGGTCGTCGGTAGCGACGATGGTGGCGGGGAGGCGCGCGATTGGTCTGTCATCGCCATCCTCCCCCCAAACCCCCCTTCCTTTAAAATTAATGGAAAATGTAAACCTAAACGTAGAGTCGGATTCGTAACCTCGAAGTTACAAGTCAACTCGCTCAACTATCGAGGGAGAGTAAACGCGGCGACTGTGGCGGCACTCGCCACCGACGCGAAGTCAGCATCACGAAGTTGGCGTTAAATTCGAACGTTTGAATCAGTTATTTTCTTTCCGGCCCTTTTCAGCCCTGAACCGTGGAAGCGCAGAAAATTCGGGTTTCATTTTTAACGCGGCAGCTTATACCTCCCGAGCGTTACCGACCACTGCCGGTGGTGGTCGGTAAGTTATCCTCCGCCGAGGTCGACGCGCGTTACCGATGCACACGTAAAAAATTTTTTGCGAATTTTCGCGAATTTTTCGCGCGGTAAACTTTCGTCTCCGCGTCCTCCGTCCGACGAGCCTACTCTCGCCCGCACCCGTCGACCCGTTCTCGAGCTATACGGCGACAAAGAAACATTGATTTTTCACTAATTTGACGTCACCGAAAAAGTTACGGCCAACTGGGAATTAAAGGTGTATCGCCTTTCCGAATTTTCCGGGAGCCCGTCGGGCCTTCGGCCCCGCTCGGCTCTGCTCGGCTCGAGGTCGAGGTCGTCGGTAGCGACGATGGTGGCGGGGAGGTGCGCAATTGGTGTGTCATCGCCATCCCCCCCAACCCCCCCTCCCCCTTTAAAATTAATGGAAAATGTAAACCCAAACGTAGAGTCGGATTCGTAACCTCGAAGTTACGAGTCGATTCGCTCAACTATCAAGGGAGAGTAAACGGGGCGACTGTGGCGGCACTCGCCACCGATGCGAAGTCAGCATCACGAAGTTGGCGTTAAATTCGAACGTTTGAATCAGTTATTTTCTTTCCGGCCCTTTTCGGCCCTGAACCGTGGAAGCGCCGAAATTCGGGTTTCATTTTTAACGCGGCAGCTTATACTTCCCGAGCGTTACCGACTACTGCCGGTGGTGGTCGTTAAGTTATCCTCCGCCGAGGTCGACGCGCGTTACCGATGCACTCGTAAAAACTTTTTCGCGAATCTTCGCGAATTTTTCGCGCGGTAAACCTTTGTCTCCGCGTCCTCCGTCCGACGAGCCTACTCTCGCCCGCACCCGTCGACTCGTTCTCGAGCTATACGGCGACAAAGAAACTTTGATTTTTTACTAATTTGACGTCATCGAGAAAGTTACGGAAAACTGGGAATTAAAGGTATATCGCCTTTCCGAGTTTTCCGGGAGCCCGTCGGGCCTTCGGCCCCGCTCGGCGCGGCACTGCTCGGCTCGAGGTTGAGGTCGTCGGTAGCGACGATGGTGGCGGGGAGGTGCGCGATTGGTCTGTCATCGCTATCCTCCCCCCCTCCCCCTTTAAAATTAATGGAAAATGTAAACCTAAACGTAGAGTCGGATTCGTAACCTCGAAGTTACAAGTCCATTCGCTCAACTATCAAGGGAGAGTACACGCGGCGACTGTGGCGGCACTCGCCACCGATGCGAAGTCAGCATCACGAAGTTGGCGTTAAATTCGAACGTTTGAATCAGTTATTTTCTTTCCGGCCCTTTTCTGCCCTGAACGGTGGAAGCGCCGAAATTCGGGTTTCATTTTTAACGCGGCAGCTTGTACCCCCCGAGCGTTACCGACCACTGCCGGTGGTGGTCGGTAAGTTATCCTCCGCCGAGGTCGTCGCGCGTTACCGATGCACACGTAAAAAATTTTTCGCGAATTTTTCGCGCGGTAAACCTTCGTCTACGCGTCCTCCGTCCGACGAGCCTACTCTCGCCCGCACCCGTCGACCCGTTCTCGAGCTATAGGCGACAAAGAAACTTTGATTTTTCTCTAATTTGACGTCATCGAGAAAGTTACGGAAAACTGGGAATTAAAGGTATATCGCCTTTCCGAGTTTTCCGGGAGCCCGTCGGGCCTTCGGCCCCGCTCGGCGCGGCACTGCTCGGCTCGAGGTCGAGGTCGTCGATAGCGACGATGGTGGCGGGGAGGCGCGTGATTAGTCTGTCATCGCCATCCTCCCCCCAACCCCCCTCCTTTTAAAATTAATGGAAAATGTAAACCTAAAAGTAGAGTCGGATTCGTAACCTCGAAGTTACAAGTCAATTCGCTCAACTATCAAGGGAGAGTAAACGCGGCGACTGTGGCGGCACTCGCCACCGATGCGAAGTCAGCGTCGCGAAGTTGGCGTTAAATTCGAACGTTTGAATTAGTTATTTTCTTTAGGGCCCTTTTCAGCCCTGAACCGTTTAAGCGCCGAAATTCGGGTTTCATTTTTAACGCGGCAGCTTGTACGCCCCGAGCGTTACCGACCACTGCCGGTGGTGGTCGGTAACTTATCCTCCGCCGAGGTCGACGCGCGTTACCGACGCACACGTAAAAACTTTTTCGCGAATCTTCGCGAATTTTTCGCGCGGTAATCCTTCGTCTCCGCGTCCTCCGTCCGACGAGCCTACTCTCGCCCGCACCCGTCGACCCGTTCTCGAGCTATACGGCGACCAAGAAACTTTGATTTTTCACTAATTTGACTTCACCGAAAAAGTTACGGCCAACTGGGAATTAAAGGTATATTGCCTTTCCGAATTTTCCGGGAGCACGTCGGGCCTTCGACCCCGCTCGGCTCGGCTCGGCTCGGCTCGAGGCCGAGGTCGTCGGTAGCGACGATGGTGGCGGGGAGGTGCGCAATTGGTCTGTCATCGCCATCTCCCCAACCCCCCCCCCTCCCCTTTAAAATTAATGGAAAATGTAAACCCAAACGTAGAGTCGGATTCGTAACCTCGAAGTTACAAGTCGATTCGCTCATCTATCAAGGGAGAGAAAACGCGGCGACTGTGGCGGCACTCGCCACGGATGCGAAGTCAGCATCACGAAGTTGGCGTTAAATTCGAACGTTTGAATCAGTTATTTTCTTTTCGGCCCTTTTCAGCCCTGAACCGTGGAAGCGCCGAAATTCGGGTTTCATTTTTAACGCGGCAGCTTATACCCCCCGAGCGTTACCGACCACTGCCGGTGGTGGTCGGTAAGTTATCCCCCTCCGAGGTCGACGCGCGTTACCAATGCACACGTAAAAAATTTTTCGCGAATTTTCGCGAATTTTTCGCGCGGTAAACCTTCGTCTCCGCGTGCTCCGTCCGACGAGCCTACTCTCGCCCGCACCCGTCGACCCGTTCTCGAGCTATACGGCGTCAAAGAAATCGCAAAATTTCACTAATTTGACGTCACCGAAAAAGTTACGGCCAACTGGGAATTAAAGGTATATCGCCTTCCCGAATTTTCCGGGAGCCCATCGGGCCTTCGGCCCCGCTCGGCACGGCTCGGCTCGGCTTGGCTCGGCTCGAGGTCGAGGTCGTCGATAGCGACGATGGTGGCGGGGAGGCGCGTGATTGGTCTGTCATCGCCATCCTCCCCCCAACCCCCCCTCCCCTTTAAAATTAATGGAAAATGTAAACCCAAACGTAGAGTCGGATTCGAAACCTCGAAGTTACAAGTCGATTCGCTCAACTATCAAGGGAGAGAAAACGCGGCGACTGTGGCGGCACTCGCCACCGATGCGAAGTCAGCATCACGAAGTTGGCGTTAAATTCGAACGTTTGAATCAGTTATTTTCTTTCCGGCCCTTTTCAGCCCTGAACCGTGGAAGCGCCGAAATTCGGGTTTCATTTTTAACGCGGCAGCTTATACCCCCCGGGCGTTACCGACTACTGCCGGTGGTGGTCGGTAAGTTATCCTCCGCCGAAGACGACGCGCGTTACCGATGCACACGTAAAAAATTTTTCGCGAATTTTCGCGAATTTTTCGCGCGGTAAACCTTCGTCTCCGCGTCCTCCGTCCGACGAGCCTACTCTCGCCCGCACCCGTCGACCCGTTCTCGAGCTATACGGCGACAAAGAAACTTTGATTTTTCACTAATTTGACGTCATCGAGAAAGTTACGGAATACTGGGAATTAAAGGTATATCGCCTTTCCGAGTTTTCCGGGAGCCCGTCGGGCCTTCGGCCCTGCTGGGCGCGGCACTGCTCGGCTCGAGGTCGAGGTCGTCGGTAGCGACGATGGTGGCGGGGAGGTGCGCGATTGGTCTGTGATCGCTATCCTCCCCCCCAACCCCCCCCCACCCCCTTGAAAATTAATGGAAAATGTAAACCAAAACGTAGAGTCGGATTCGTAACCTCGAAGTTACAAGTCCATTCGCTCAACTATCAAGGGAGAGTAAACGCGGCGACTGTGGCGGCACTGGCCACCGATGCGAAGTCAGCATCACGAAGTTGGCGTTAAATTCGAACGTTTGAATCAGTTATTTTCTTTCCGGCCCTTTTCAGCCCTGAACCGTGGAAGCGCCGAAATTCGGGTTTCATTTTTAACGCGGCAGCTTGTACCCCCCGAGCGTTACCGACCACTGCCGGTGGTGGTCGGTAACTTATCCTCCGCCGAGGTCGTCGCGGGTTACCGATGCACACGTAAAAACTTTTTCGCGAATCTTCGCGAATTTTTCGCGCGGTAAACCTTCGTCTCCGCGTCCTCCGTCCGACGAGCCTACTCTCGCCCGCACCCGTCGACCCGTTCTCGAGCTATACGGCGACGAAGAAACTTTAATTTTTCACTAATTTGACGTCACCGAAAAAGTTACGGCCAACTGGGAATTAAAGGTATATTGCCTTTCCGAATTTTCCGGGAGCACGTCGGGCCTTCAACCCCGCTCGGCTCGGCTCGGCTCGAGGTCGAGGTCGTCGGTGGCGACGATGGTGGCGGGGAGGTGCGCAATTGGTCTGTCATTGCCATCTCCCCAACCCCCCCCCCTTTAAAATTAATGGAAAATGTAAACCTAAACGTAGAGTCGGATTCGTAACCTCGAAGTTACAAGTCCATTCGCTCAACTATCAAGGGAGAGAAAACGCGGCGACTGTGGCGGCACTCGCCACGGATGCGAAGTCAGCATCACGAAGTTGGCGTTAAATTCGAAAGTTTGAATCAGTTATTTTCTTTAGGGCCCTTTTCAGCCCTGAACCGTGGAAGCGCCGAAATTCGGGTTTCATTTTTAACGCGGCAGCTTGTACCCCCCGAGCGTTACCGACCACTGCCGGTGGTGGTCGGTAACTTATCCTCCGCCGAGGTCGACGCGCGTTACCGACGCACACGTAAAAACTTTTTCGCGAATCTTCGCGAATTTTTCGCGCGGTAAACCTTCGTCTCCGCGTCCTCCGTCCGACGAGCCTAGTCGCGCCCGCACCCGTCGACCCGTTCTCGAGCTATACGGCGACAAAGAAACTTTGATTTTTCACTAATTTGACGTCACCGCAAAAGTTACGGCCAACTGGGGATTAAAGGTATATTGCCTTTCCGAATTTTCCGGGAGCACGTCGGGCCTTCGACCCCGCTCGGCTCGGCTCGGCTCGGCTCGAGGTCGAGGTCGTCGGTAGCGACGATGGTGGCGGGGAGGTGCGCAATTGGTCTGTCATCGCCATCTCCCCAACCCCCCCCTCCCCTTTAAAATTAATGGAAAATGTAAACCCAAACGTAGAGTCGGATTCGTAACCTCGAAGTTACAAGTCGATTTGCTCAACTATCAAGGGAGAGAAAACGCGGCGACTGTGGCGGCACTCGCCACGGATGCGAAGTCAGCATCACGAAGTTGGCGTTAAATTCGAACGTTTGAATCAGTTATTTTCTTTCCGGCCCTTTTCAGCCCTGAACCGTGGAAGCGCCGAAATTCGGGTTTCATTTTTAACGCGGCAGCTTGTACCCCCCGAGCGTTACCGACCACTGCCGGTGGTGGTCGGTTACTTATCCTCCGCCGAGGTCGACGCGCGTTACCGACGCACACGTAAAAACTTTTTCGCGAATCTTCGCGAATTTTTCGCGCGGTAAACCTTCGTCTCCGAGTCCTCCGTCCGACGAGCCTACTCGCGCCCGCACCCGTCGACCCGTTCTCGAGCTATACGGCGACAAAGAAACTTTGATTTTTCACTAATTTGACGTCACCGCAAAAGTTACGGCCAACTGGGAATTAAAGGTATATTGCCTTTCCGAATTTTCCGGGAGCACGTCGGGCCTTCGACCCCGCTCGGCTCGGCTCGGCTCGGCTCGAGGTCGAGGTCGTCGGTAGCGACGATGGTGGCGGGGAGGTGCGCAATTGGTCTGTCATCGCCATCTCCCCAACCCCCCCCCCCACCCCTTTAAAATTAATGGAAAATGTAAACCCAAACGTAGAGTCGGATTCGTAACCTCGAAGTTACAAGTCAATTCGCTCAACTATCAAGGGAGAGAAAACGCGGCGACTGTGGCGGCACTCGCCACGGATGCGAAGTCAGCATCACGAAGTTGGCGTTAAATTCGAAAGTTTGAATCAGTTATTTTCTTTAGGGCCCTTTTCAGCCCTGAACCGTGGAAGCGCCGAAATTCGGGTTTTATTTTTAACGCGGCAGCTTGTACCCACCGAGCGTTACCGACCACTGCCGGTGGTGGTCGGTAACTTATCCTCCGCCGAGGTCGACGCGCGTTACCGACGCACACGTAAAAACTTTTTCGCGAATCTTCGCGAATTTTTCGCGCGGTAAACCTTCGTCTCCGCGTCCTCTGTCCGACGAGCCTACTCTCGCCCGCACCCGTCGACCCGTTCTCGAGCTATACGGCGACAAAGAAACTTTGATTTTTCACTAATTTGACGTCACCGAAAAAGTTACGGCCAACTGGGAATTAAAGGTATATTGCCTTTCCGAATTTTCCGGGAGCACGTCGGGCCTTCGACCCCGCTCGGCTCGGCTCGGCTCGGCTCGAGGTCGAGGTCGTCGGTAGCGACGATGGTGGCGGGGAGGTGCGCAATTGGTCTGTCATCGCCATCTCCCCAACCCCCCCTCCCCCTTAAAATTAATGGAAAATGTAAACCCAAACGTAGAGTCGGATTCGTAACCTCGAATTTACAAGTCGATTCGCTCAACTATCAAGGGAGAGAAAACGCGGCGACTGGGGCGGCACTCGCCACGGATGCGAAGTCAGCATCACGAAGTTGGCGTTAAATTCGAACGTTTGAATCAGTTATTTTCTTTCCGGCCCTTTTCAGCCCTGAACCGTGGAAGCGCCGAAATTCGGGTTTCATTTTTAACGCGGCAGCTTATATCCCCCGAGCGTTATCGACCACTGCCGGTGGTGGTCGGTAAGTTATCCTCCGCCGAAGACGACGCGCGTTACCGATGCACACGTAAAAAATTTTTCGCGAATTTTTCGCGCGGTAAACCTTCGTCTCCGCGTCCTCCGTCCGACGAGCCTACTCTCGCCCGCACCCGTCGACCCGTTCTCGAGCTATACGGCGACAAAGAAACTTTGATTTTTCACTAATTTGACGTCACCGAAAAAGTTACGGCCAACTGGGAATTAAAGGTATATTGCCTTTCCGAATTTTCCGGAAGCACGTCGGGCCTTCGACCCCGCTCGGCTCGGCTCGGCTCGGCTCGAGGTCGAGGTCGTCGGTAGCGACGATGGTGGCGGGGAGGTGCGCAATTGGTCTGTCATCGCCATCTCCCCAACCCCCCCTCCCCTTTAAAATTAATGGAAAATGTAAACCCAAACGTAGAGTCGGATTCGTAACCTCGAAGTTACAAGTCGATTCGCTCAACTATCAAGGGAGAGAAAACGCGGCGACTGTGGCGGCACTCGCCACGGATGCGAAGTCAGCATCACGAAGTTGGCGATAAATTCGAACGTTTGAATCAGTTATTTTCTTTCCGGCCCTTTTCAGCCCTGAACCGTGGAAGCGCCGAAATTCGGGTTTCATTTTTAACGCGGCAGCTTATACCCCCCGAGCGTTACCGACCACTGCCGGTGGTGGTCGGTAAGTTATCCTCCGCCGAGGTCGACGCGCGTTACCGATGCACACGTAAAAAATTTTTCGCGAATTTTCGCGAATTTTTCGCGCGGTAAACCTTCGTCTTCGCGTCCTCCGTCCGACGAGCCTACTCTCGCCCGCACCCGTCGACCCGTTCTCGAGCTATACGGCGACAAAGAAACTTTGATTTTTCACTAATTTGACGTCATCGAGAAAGTTACGGAAAACTGGGAATTAAAGGTATATCGCCTTTCCGAGTTTTCCGGGAGCCCGTCGGGCCTTCGGCCCCGCTCGGCTCGGCTCGGCTCGGCTCGAGGTCGAGGTCGTCGGTAGCGACGATGGTGGCGGGGAGGTGCGCAATTGGTCTGTCATCGCCATCTCCCCAACCCCCCCCCACCCCTTTAAAATTAATGGAAAATGTAAATCCAAACGTAGAGTCGGATTCGTAACCTCGAAGTTACAAGTCGATTCGCTCAACTATCAAGGGAGAGAAAACGCGGCGACTGTGGCGGCTCTCGCCACGGATGCGAAGTCAGCATTACGAAGTTGGCGTTAATTTCGAACGTTTGAATCAGTTATTTTCTTTCCGGCCCTTTTCAGCCCTGAACCGTGGAAGCGCCGAAATTCGGGTTTCATTTTTAAAGCGACAGCTTATACCCCCCGAGCGTTACCGACCACTGCCGGTGGTGGTCGGTAAGTTATCCTCCGCCGAAGACGACGCGCGTTAGCGATGCACACGAAAAAATTTTTCGCGAACTTTCGCGAATTTTTCGCGCGGTAAAGCTTCGTCTCCGCGTCCTCCGTCCGACGAGCCTACTCTCGCCCGCACCCGTCGACCCGTTCTCGAGCTATACGGCGACAAAGAAACTTTGATTTTTCACTAATTTGACGTCACCGAAAAAGTTACGGCCAACTGGGAATTAAAGGTATATTGCCTTTCCGAATTTTCCGGGAGCACGTCGGGCCTTCGACCCCGCTCGGCTCGGCTCGGCTCGGCTCGAGGTCGAGGTCGTCGGTAGCGACGATGGTGGCGGGGAGGTGCGCAATTGGTCTGTCATCGCCATCTCCCCAACCCCCCCTCCCCTTTAAAATTAATGGAAAATGTAAACCCAAACGTAGAGTCGGATTCGTAACCTCGAAGTTACAAGTCGATTCGCTCAACTATCAAGGGAGAGAAAACGCGGCGACTGTGGCGGCACTCGCCACGGATGCGAAGTCAGCATCACGAAGTTGGCGATAAATTCGAACGTTTGAATCAGTTATTTTCTTTCCGGCCCTTTTCAGCCCTGAACCGTGGAAGCGCCGAAATTCGGGTTTCATTTTTAACGCGGCAGCTTATACCCCCCGAGCGTTACCGACCACTGCCGGTGGTGGTCGGTAAGTTATCCTCCGCCGAGGTCGACGCGCGTTACCGATGCACACGTAAAAAATTTTTCGCGAATTTTCGCGAATTTTTCGCGCGGTAAATCTTCGTCTCCGCGTGCTCCGTCCGACGAGCCTACTCTCGCCCGCATCCGTCGACCCGTTCTCGAGCTATACGGCGACAAAGAAATCGCAAAATTTCACTAATTTGACGGTCACCGAAAAAGTTACGGCCAACTGGGAATTAAAGGTACATTGCCTTTCCGAATTTTCCGGGAGCACGTCGGGCCTTCGACCCCGCTCGGCTCGGCTCGGCTCGGCTCGAGGTCGAGGTCGTCGGTAGCGACGATGGTGGCGGGGAGGTGCGCAATTGGTCTGTCATCGCCATCTCCCCAACCCCCCCTCCCCTTTAAAATTAATGGAAAATGTAAACCCAAACGTAGAGTCGGATTCGTAACCTCGAAGTTACAAGTCGATTCGCTCAACTATCAAGGGAGAGAAAACGCGGCGACTGTGGCGGCACTCGCCACGGATGCGAAGTCAGCATCACGAAGTTGGCGTTAAATTCGAACGTTTGAATCAGTTATTTTCTTTCCGGCCCTTTTCAGCCCTGAACCGTGGAAGCGCCGAAATTCGGGTTTCATTTTTAACGCGGCAGCTTGTACCCCCCGAGCGTTACCGACCACTGCCGGTGGTGGTCGGTAACTTAACCTCCGCCGAGGTCGACGCGGGTTACCGATGCACACGTAAAAACTTTTTCGCGAATCTTCGCGAATTTTTCGCGCGGTAAACCTTCGTCTCCGCGTCCTCCGTCCGACGAGCCTACTCTCGCCCGCACCCGTCGACGCGTTCTCGAGCTATACGGCGACAAAGAAACTTTGATTTTTCACTAATTTGACGTCACCGAAAAAGTTACGGCCAACTGGGAATTAAAGGTATATTGCCTTTCCGAATTTTCCGGAAGCACGTCGGGCCTTCGACCCCGCTCGGCTCGGCTCGGCTCGGCTCGAGGTCGAGGTCGTCGGTAGCGACGATGGTGGCGGGGAGGTGCGCAATTGGTCTGTCATCGCCATCTCCCCAACCCCCCCTCCCCTTTAAAATTAATGGAAAATGTAAACCCAAACGTAGAGTCGGATTCGTAACCTCGAAGTTACAAGTCGATTCGCTCAACTATCAAGGGAGAGAAAACGCGGCGACTGTGGCGGCACTCGCCACGGATGCGAAGTCAGCATCACGAAGTTGGCGATAAATTCGAACGTTTGAATCAGTTATTTTCTTTCCGGCCCTTTTCAGCCCTGAACCGTGGAAGCGCCGAAATTCGGGTTTCATTTTTAACGCGGCAGCTTATACCCCCCGAGCGTTACCGACCACTGCCGGTGGTGGTCGGTAAGTTATCCTCCGCCGAGGTCGACGCGCGTTACCGATGCACACGTAAAAAATTTTTCGCGAATTTTCGCGAATTTTTCGCGCGGTAAACCTTCGTCTTCGCGTCCTCCGTCCGACGAGCCTACTCTCGCCCGCACCCGTCGACCCGTTCTCGAGCTATACGGCGACAAAGAAACTTTGATTTTTCACTAATTTGACGTCATCGAGAAAGTTACGGAAAACTGGGAATTAAAGGTATATCGCCTTTCCGAGTTTTCCGGGAGCCCGTCGGGCCTTCGGCCCCGCTCGGCTCGGCTCGGCTCGGCTCGAGGTCGAGGTCGTCGGTAGCGACGATGGTGGCGGGGAGGTGCGCAATTGGTCTGTCATCGCCATCTCCCCAACCCCCCCCCCCCGCCCCTTTAAAATTAATGGAAAATGTAAATCCAAACGTAGAGTCGGATTCGTAACCTCGAAGTTACAAGTCGATTCGCTCAACTATCAAGGGAGAGAAAACGCGGCGACTGTGGCGGCTCTCGCCACGGATGCGAAGTCAGCATTACGAAGTTGGCGTTAATTTCGAACGTTTGAATCAGTTATTTTCTTTCCGGCCCTTTTCAGCCCTGAACCGTGGAAGCGCCGAAATTCGGGTTTCATTTTTAAAGCGACAGCTTATACCCCCCGAGCGTTACCGACCACTGCCGGTGGTGGTCGGTAAGTTATCCTCCGCCGAAGACGACGCGCGTTAGCGATGCACACGAAAAAATTTTTCGCGAACTTTCGCGAATTTTTCGCGCGGTAAAGCTTCGTCTCCGCGTCCTCCGTCCGACGAGCCTACTCTCGCCCGCACCCGTCGACCCGTTCTCGAGCTATACGGCGACAAAGAAACTTTGATTTTTCACTAATTTGACGTCACCGAAAAAGTTACGGCCAACTGGGAATTAAAGGTATATTGCCTTTCCGAATTTTCCGGGAGCACGTCGGGCCTTCGACCCCGCTCGGCTCGGCTCGGCTCGGCTCGAGGTCGAGGTCGTCGGTAGCGACGATGGTGGCGGGGAGGTGCGCAATTGGTCTGTCATCGCCATCTCCCCAACCCCCCCTCCCCTTTAAAATTAATGGAAAATGTAAACCCAAACGTAGAGTCGGATTCGTAACCTCGAAGTTACAAGTCGATTCGCTCAACTATCAAGGGAGAGAAAACGCGGCGACTGTGGCGGCACTCGCCACGGATGCGAAGTCAGCATCACGAAGTTGGCGATAAATTCGAACGTTTGAATCAGTTATTTTCTTTCCGGCCCTTTTCAGCCCTGAACCGTGGAAGCGCCGAAATTCGGGTTTCATTTTTAACGCGGCAGCTTATACCCCCCGAGCGTTACCGACCACTGCCGGTGGTGGTCGGTAAGTTATCCTCCGCCGAGGTCGACGCGCGTTACCGATGCACACGTAAAAAATTTTTCGCGAATTTTCGCGAATTTTTCGCGCGGTAAATCTTCGTCTCCGCGTGCTCCGTCCGACGAGCCTACTCTCGCCCGCATCCGTCGACCCGTTCTCGAGCTATACGGCGACAAAGAAATCGCAAAATTTCACTAATTTGACGGTCACCGAAAAAGTTACGGCCAACTGGGAATTAAAGGTACATTGCCTTTCCGAATTTTCCGGGAGCACGTCGGGCCTTCGACCCCGCTCGGCTCGGCTCGGCTCGGCTCGAGGTCGAGGTCGTCGGTAGCGACGATGGTGGCGGGGAGGTGCGCAATTGGTCTGTCATCGCCATCTCCCCAACCCCCCCTCCCCTTTAAAATTAATGGAAAATGTAAACCCAAACGTAGAGTCGGATTCGTAACCTCGAAGTTACAAGTCGATTCGCTCAACTATCAAGGGAGAGAAAACGCGGCGACTGTGGCGGCACTCGCCACGGATGCGAAGTCAGCATCACGAAGTTGGCGTTAAATTCGAACGTTTGAATCAGTTATTTTCTTTCCGGCCCTTTTCAGCCCTGAACCGTGGAAGCGCCGAAATTCGGGTTTCATTTTTAACGCGGCAGCTTGTACCCCCCCGAGCGTTACCGACCACTGCCGGTGGTGGTCGGTAACTTATCCTCCGCCGAGGTCGACGCGGGTTACCGATGCACACGTAAAAACTTTTTCGCGAATCTTCGCGAATTTTTCGCGCGGTAAACCTTCGTCTCCGCGTCCTCCGTCCGACGAGCCTACTCTCGCCCGCACCCGTCGACGCGTTCTCGAGCTATACGGCGACAAAGAAACTTTGATTTTTCACTAATTTGACGTCACCGAAAAAGTTACGGCCAACTGGGAATTAAAGGTATATTGCCTTCCCGAATTTTCCGGGAGCACGTCGGGCCTTCGACCCCGCTCGGCTCGGCTCGGCTCGGCTCGAGGTCGAGGTCGTCGGTAGCGACGATGGTGGCGGGGAGGTGCGCAATTGGTCTGTCATCGCCATCTCCCCAACCCCCCCTCCCCCTTAAAATTAATGGAAAATGTAAACCCAAACGTAGAGTCGGATTCGTAACCTCGAATTTACAAGTCGATTCGCTCAACTATCAAGGGAGAGAAAACGCGGCGACTGGGGCGGCACTCGCCACGGATGCGAAGTCAGCATCACGAAGTTGGCGTTAAATTCGAACGTTTGAATCAGTTATTTTCTTTCCGGCCCTTTTCAGCCCTGAACCGTGGAAGCGCCGAAATTCGGGTTTCATTTTTAACGCGGCAGCTTATATCCCCCGAGCGTTATCGACCACTGCCGGTGGTGGTCGGTAAGTTATCCTCCGCCGAAGACGACGCGCGTTACCGATGCACACGTAAAAAATTTTTCGCGAATTTTTCGCGCGGTAAACCTTCGTCTCCGCGTCCTCCGTCCGACGAGCCTACTCTCGCCCGCACCCGTCGACCCGTTCTCGAGCTATACGGCGACAAAGAAACTTTGATTTTTCACTAATTTGACGTCATCGAGAAAGTTACGGAAAACTGGGAATTAAAGGTATATCGCCTTTCCGAGTTTTCCGGGAGCCCGTCGGGCCTTCGGCCCCGCTCGGCTCGGCTCGGCTCGGCTCGAGGTCGAGGTCGTCGGTAGCGACGATGGTGGCGGGGAGGTGCGCAATTGGTCTGTCATCGCCATCTCCCCAACCCCCCCTCCCCTTTAAAATTAATGGAAAATGTAAACCCAAACGTAGAATCGGATTCGTAACCTCGAAGTTACAAGTCGATTCGCTCAACTATCAAGGGAAAGAAAACGCGGCGACTGTGGCGGCTCTCGCCACGGATGCGAAGTCAGCATTACGAAGTTGGCGTTAATTTCGAACGTTTGAATCAGTTATTTTCTTTCCGGCCCTTTTCAGCCCTGAACCGTGGAAGCGCCGAAATTCGGGTTTCATTTTTAAAGCGACAGCTTATACCCCCCGAGCGTTACCGACCACTGCCGGTGGTGGTCGGTAAGTTATCCTCCGCCGAAGACGACGCGCGTTAGCGATGCACACGAAAATTTTTTTCGCGAACTTTCGCGAATTTTTCGCGCGGTAAAGCTTCGTCTCCGCGTCCTCCGTCCGACGAGCCTACCCTCGCCCGCACCCGTCGACCCGTTCTCGAGCTATACGGCGACAAAGAAACTTTGATTTTTCACTAATTTGACGTCATCGAGAAAGTTACGGAAAACTGGGAATTAAAGGTATATCGCCTTTCCGAATTTTCCGGGAGCCCGTCGGGCCTTCGGCCCCGCTCGGCTCGGCTCGGCTCGGCTCGGCTCGGTACGAGGTCGAGGTCGTCGGTAGCGACGATGGTGGCGGGGAGGTGCGCAATTGGTCTGTCATCGCCATCTCCCCAACCCCCCCTCCCCTTTAAAATTAATGGAAAATGTAAACCCAAACGTAGTGTCGGATTCGTAACCTCGAAGTTACAAGTCGATTCGCTCAACTATCAAGGGAGAGAAAACGCGGCGACTGTGGCGGCTCTCGCCACGGATGCGAAGTCAGCATTACGAAGTTGTCGTTAATTTCGAACGTTTGAATCAGTTATTTTCTTTCCGGCCCTTTTCAGCCCTGAACCGTGGAAGCGCCGAAATTCGGGTTTCATTTTTAAAGCGACAGCTTATACCCCCCGACCGTTACCGACCACTGCCGGTGCTGGTCGGTAAGTTATCCTCCGCCGAAGACGACGCGCGTTAGCGATGCACACGAAAAAATTTTTCGCGAACTTTCGCGAATTTTTCGCGTGGTAAAGCTTCGTCTCCGCGTCCTCCGTCCGACGAGCCTACTCTCGCCCGCACCCGTCGACCCGTTCTCGAGCTATACGGCGACAAAGAAACTTTGATTTTTCACTAATTCGACGTCATCGAGAAAGTTACGGAAAACTGGGAATTAAAGGTATATCGCCTTTCCGAGTTTTCCGAGAGCCCGTCGGGCCTTCGGCCCCGCTCGGCTCGGCTCGGCTCGGCTCGAGGTCGAGGTCGTCGGTAGCGACGATGGTGGCGGGGAGGCGCGCGATTGGTCTGTCATCGACATCCTCCCCCCAAACCCCCCTCCCTTTAAAATTAATGGAAAATGTAAACCCAAACGTAGAGTCGGATTCGTAACCTCGAAGTTACAAGTCGATTCGCTCAACTATCAAGGGAGAGAAAACGCGGCGTCTGTGGCGGCTCTCGCCACGGATGCGAAGTCAGCATTACGAAGTTGGCGTTAATTTCGAACGTTTGAATCAGTTATTTTCTTTCCGGCCCTTTTCAGCCCTGAACCGTGGAAGCGCCGAAATTCGGGTTTCATTTTTAACGCGGCAGCTTATACCCTCCGAGCGTTACCGACCACTGCCGGTGGTGGTCGGTAAGTTATCCTCCGCCGAGGTCGACGCGCGTTACCGATGCACACGTAAAAAATTTTTCGCGAATTTTCGCGAATTTTTCGCGCGGTAAATCTTCGTCTCCGCGTGCTCCGTCCGACGAGCCTACTCTCGCCCGCATCCGTCGACCCGTTCTCGAGCTATACGGCGACAAAGAAATCGCAAAATTTCACTAATTTGACGTCACCGAAAAAGTTACGGCCAACTGGGAATTAAAGGTATATCGCCTTCCCGAATTTTCCGGGAGCCCATCGGGCCTTCGGCCCCGCTCGGCACGGCTCGGCTCGGCTCGGCTCGAGGTCGAGGTCGTCGATAGCGACGATGGTGGCGGGGAGGCGCGTGATTAGTCTGTCATCGCTATCCTCCCCCCAACCCCCCCTCCTTTTAAAATTAATGGAAAATGTAAACCTAAACGTAGAGTCGGATTCGTAACCTCGAAGTTACAAGTCCATTCGCTCAACTATCAAGGGAGAGTAAACGCGGCGACTGTGGCGGCACTCGCCACCGATGCGAAGTCAGCGTCGCGAAGTTGGCGTTAAATTCGAACGTTTGAATCAGTTATTTTCTTTAGGGCCCTTTTCAGCCCTGAACCGTGGAAGCGCCGAAATTCGGGTTTCATTTTTAACGCGGCAGCTTGTACCCCCCGAGCGTTATCGACCACTGCCGGTGGTGGTCGGTAACTTATCCTCCGCCGAGGTCGACGCGGGTTACCGATGCACACGTAAAAACTTTTTCGCGAATCTTCGCGAATTTTTCGCGCGGTAAACCTTCGCCTCCGCGTCCTCCGTCCGACGAGCCTACTCTCGCCCGCACCCGTCGACCCGTTCTCGAGCTATACGGCGACAAAGAAACTTTGATTTTTCACTAATTTGACGTCACCGAAAAAGTTACGGCCAACTGGGAATTAAAGGTATATTGCCTTTCCGAATTTTCCGGAAGCACGTCGGGCCTTCGACCCCGCTCGGCTCGGCTCGGCTCGGCTCGAGGTCGAGGTCGTCGGTAGCGACGATGGTGGCGGGGAGGTGCGCAATTGGTCTGTCATCGCCATCTCCCCAACCCCCCCTCCCCTTTAAAATTAATGGAAAATGTAAACCCAAACGTAGAGTCGGATTCGTAACCTCGAAGTTACAAGTCGATTCGCTCAACTATCAAGGGAGACAAAACGCGGCGACTGTGGCGGCACTCGCCACGGATGCGAAGTCAGCATCACGAAGTTGGCGATAAATTCGAACGTTTGAATCAGTTATTTTCTTTCCGGCCCTTTTCAGCCCTGAACCGTGGAAGCGCCGAAATTCGGGTTTCATTTTTAACGCGGCAGCTTATACCCCCCGAGCGTTACCGACCACTGCCGGTGGTGGTCGGTAAGTTATCCTCCGCCGAGGTCGACGCGCGTTACCGATGCACACGTAAAAAATTTTTCGCGAATTTTCGCGAATTTTTCGCGCGGTAAACCTTCGTCTTCGCGTCCTCCGTCCGACGAGCCTACTCTCGCCCGCACCCGTCGACCCGTTCTCGAGCTATACGGCGACAAAGAAACTTTGATTTTTCACTAATTTGACGTCATCGAGAAAGTTACGGAAAACTGGGAATTAAAGGTATATCGCCTTTCCGAGTTTTCCGGGAGCCCGTCGGGCCTTCGGCCCCGCTCGGCTCGGCTCGGCTCGGCTCGGCTCGGCTCGGCTCGAGGTCGAGGTCGTCGGTAGCGACGATGGTGGCGGGGAGGTGCGCAATTGGTCTGTCATCGCCATCTCCCCAACCCCCCCCCCCCCTCCCCTTTAAAATTAATGGAAAATGTAAATCCAAACGTAGAGTCGGATTCGTAACCTCGAAGTTACAAGTCGATTCGCTCAACTATCAAGGGAGAGAAAACGCGGCGACTGTGGCGGCTCTCGCCACGGATGCGAAGTCAGCATTACGAAGTTGGCGTTAATTTCGAACGTTTGAATCAGTTATTTTCTTTCCGGCCCTTTTCAGCCCTGAACCGTGGAAGCGCCGAAATTCGGGTTTCATTTTTAAAGCGACAGCTTATACCCCCCGAGCGTTACCGACCACTGCCGGTGGTGGTCGGTAAGTTATCCTCCGCCGAAGACGACGCGCGTTAGCGATGCACACGAAAAAATTTTTCGCGAACTTTCGCGAATTTTTCGCGCGGTAAAGCTTCGTCTCCGCGTCCTCCGTCCGACGAGCCTACTCTCGCCCGCACCCGTCGACCCGTTCTCGAGCTATACGGCGACAAAGAAACTTTGATTTTTCACTAATTCGACGTCATCGAGAAAGTTACGGAAAACTGGGAATTAAAGGTATATCGCCTTTCCGAGTTTTCCGAGAGCCCGTCGGGCCTTCGGCCCCGCTCGGCTCGGCTCGGCTCGGCTCGAGGTCGAGGTCGTCGGTAGCGACGATGGTGGCGGGGAGGTGCGCAATTGGTCTGTCATCGCCATCTCCCCAACCCCCCCTCCCCTTTAAAATTAATGGAAAATGTAAACCCAAACGTAGAGTCGGATTCGTAACCTCGAAGTTACAAGTCGATTCGCTCAACTATCAAGGGAGAGAAAACGCGGCGACTGTGGCGGCACTCGCCACGGATGCGAAGTCAGCATCACGAAGTTGGCGATAAATTCGAACGTTTGAATCAGTTATTTTCTTTCCGGCCCTTTTCAGCCCTGAACCGTGGAAGCGCCGAAATTCGGGTTTCATTTTTAACGCGGCAGCTTATACCCCCCGAGCGTTACCGACCACTGCCGGTGGTGGTCGGTAAGTTATCCTCCGCCGAGGTCGACGCGCGTTACCGATGCACACGTAAAAAATTTTTCGCGAATTTTCGCGAATTTTTCGCGCGGTAAACCTTCGTCTTCGCGTCCTCCGTCCGACGAGCCTACTCTCGCCCGCACCCGTCGACCCGTTCTCGAGCTATACGGCGACAAAGAAACTTTGATTTTTCACTAATTTGACGTCATCGAGAAAGTTACGGAAAACTGGGAATTAAAGGTATATCGCCTTTCCGAGTCTTCCGGGAGCCCGTCGGGCCTTCGGCCCCGCTCGGCTCGGCTCGGCTCGGCTCGGCTCGGCTCGGCTCGAGGTCGAGGTCGTCGGTAGCGACGATGGTGGCGGGGAGGTGCGCAATTGGTCTGTCATCGCCATCTCCCCAACCCCCCCCCCCACCCCTTTAAAATTAATGGAAAATGTAAATCCAAACGTAGAGTCGGATTCGTAACCTCGAAGTTACAAGTCGATTCGCTCAACTATCAAGGGAGAGAAAACGCGGCGACTGTGGCGGCTCTCGCCACGGATGCGAAGTCAGCATTACGAAGTTGGCGTTAATTTCGAACGTTTGAATCAGTTATTTTCTTTCCGGCCCTTTTCAGCCCTGAACCGTGGAAGCGCCGAAATTCGGGTTTCATTTTTAAAGCGACAGCTTATACCCCCCGAGCGTTACCGACCACTGCCGGTGGTGGTCGGTAAGTTATCCTCCGCCGAAGACGACGCGCGTTAGCGATGCACACGAAAAAATTTTTCGCGAACTTTCGCGAATTTTTCGCGCGGTAAAGCTTCGTCTCCGTGTCCTCCGTCCGACGAGCCTACTCTCGCCCGCACCCGTCGACCCGTTCTCGAGCTATACGGCGACAAAGAAACTTTGATTTTTCACTAATTCGACGTCATCGAGAAAGTTACGGAAAACTGGGAATTAAAGGTATATCGCCTTTCCGAGTTTTCCGAGAGCCCGTCGGGCCTTCGGCCCCGCTCGGCTCGGCTCGGCTCGGCTCGAGGTCGAGGTCGTCGGTAGCGACGATGGTGGCGGGGAGGCGCGCGATTGGTCTGTCATCGACATCCTCCCCCCAAACCCCCCTCCCTTTAAAATTAATGGAAAATGTAAACCTAAACGTAGAGTCGGATTCGTAACCTCGAAGTTACAAGTCAACTCGCTCAACTATCAAGGGAGAGTGAACGCGGCGACTGTGGCGGCACTCGCCACCGATGCGAAGTCAGCGTCGCGAAGTTGGCGTTAAATTCGAACGTTTGAATCAGTTATTTTCTTTCGGACCCTTTTCAGCCCTGAACCGTGGAAGCGCCGGAATTCGGGTTTCATTTTTAACGCGGCAGCTTATACCCCCCGAGCGTTACCGACCACTGCCGGTGGTGGTCGGTAAGTTATCTTCCGCGGAGGACGACGCGCGTTACCGATGCACACGTAAAAAATTTTTCACGAATTTTCGCGAATTTTTCGCGCGGTAAACCTTCGTCTCCGCGTCCTCCGTCCGACGAGCCTACTCTCGCCCGCACCCGTCGACGCGTTCTCGAGCTATACGGCGACAAAGAAACTTTGATTTTTCACTAATTTGACGTCACCGAAAAAGTTACGGCCAACTGGGAATTAAAGGTATATTGCCTTTCCGAATTTTCCGGGAGCACGTCGGGCCTTCGACCCCGCTCGGCTCGGCTCGGCTCGGCTCGAGGTCGAGGTCGTCGGTAGCGACGATGGTGGCGGGGAGGTGCGCAATTGGTCTGTCATCGCCATCTCCCCAACCCCCCCTCCCCTTTAAAATTAATGGAAAATGTAAACCCAAACGTAGAGTCGGATTCGTAACCTCGAAGTTACAAGTCGATTCGCTCAACTATCAAGGGAGAGAAAACGCGGCGACTGTGGCGGCACTCGCCACGGATGCGAAGTCAGCATCACGAAGTTGGCGTTAAATTCGAACGTTTGAATCAGTTATTTTCTTTCCGGCCCTTTTCAGCCCTGAACCGTGGAAGCGCCGAAATTCGGGTTTCATTTTTAACGCGGCAGCTTATACCCCCCGAGCGTTACCGACCACTGCCGGTGGTGGTCGGTAAGCTATCCTCCGCCGAAGACGACGCGCGTTACCGATGCACATGTAAAAAATTTTTCGCGAATCTTCGCGAATTTTTCGCGCGGTAAACCTTCGTCTCCGCGGTCTCCGTCCGACGAGCCTACTCTCGCCCGCATCCGTCGACCCGTTCTCGAGCTATACGGCGACAAAGAAATCGCAAAATTTCACTAATTTGACGTCACCGAAAGAGTTACGGCCAACTGGGAATTAAAGGTATATCGCCTTCCCGAATTTTCCGGGAGCCCATCGGGCCTTCGGCCCCGCTCGGCACGGCTCGGCTCGGCTCGGCTCGAGGTCAAGGTCGTCGATAGCGACGATGGTGGCGGGGAGGCGCGTGATTAGTCTGTCATCGCTATCCTCCCCCCAACCCCCCATCCTTTTAAAATTAATGGAAAATGTAAACCTAAACGTAGAGTCGGATTCGTAACCTCGAAGTTACAAGTCCATTCGCTCAACTATCAAGGGAGAGTAAACGCGGCGACTGTGGCGGCACTCGCCACCGATGCGAAGTCAGCGTCGCGAAGTTGGCGTTAAATTCGAACGTTTGAATCAGTTATTTTCTTTAGGGCCCCTTTCAGCCCTGAACCGTGGAAGCGCCGAAATTCGGGTTTCATTTTTAACGCGGCAGCTTGTACCCCCCGAGCGTTACCGACCACTGCCGGTGGTGGTCGGTAACTTATCCTCCGCCGAGGTCGACGCGGGTTACCGATGCACACGTAAAAACTTTTTCGCGAATCTTCGCGAATTTTTCGCGCGGTAAACCTTCGTCTCCGCGTCCTCCGTCCGACGAGCCTACTCTCGCCCGCACCCGTCGACGCGTTCTCGAGCTATACGGCGACAAAGAAACTTTGATTTTTCACTAATTTGACGTCACCGAAAAAGTTACGGCCAACTGGGAATTAAAGGTATATTGCCTTTCCGAATTTTCCGGGAGCACGTCGGGCCTTCGACCCCGCTCGGCTCGGCTCGGCTCGGCTCGAGGACGAGGTCGTCGGTAGCGACGATGGTGGCGGGGAGGTGCGCAATTGGTCTGTCATCGCCATCTCCCCAACCCCCCCTCCCCTTTAAAATTAATGGAAAATGTAAACCCAAACGTAGAGTCGGATTCGTAACCTCGAAGTTACAAGTCGATTCGCTCAACTATCAAGGGAGAGAAAACGCGGCGACTGTGGCGGCACTCGCCACGGATGCGAAGTCAGCATCACGAAGTTGGCGATAAATTCGAACGTTTGAATCAGTTATTTTCTTTCCGGCCCTTTTCAGCCCTGAACCGTGGAAGCGCCGAAATTCGGGTTTCATTTTTAACGCGGCAGCTTATACCCCCCGAGCGTTACCGACCACTGCCGGTGGTGGTCGGTAACTTATCCTCCGCCGAGGTCGACGCGGGTTACCGATGCACACGTAAAAACTTTTTCGCGAATCTTCGCGAATTTTTCGCGCGGTAAACCTTCGTCTCCGCGTCCTCCGTCCGACGAGCCTACTCTCGCCCGCACCCGTCGACCCGTTCTCGAGCTATACGGCGACAAAGAAACTTTGATTTTTCACTAATTTGACGTCATCGAGAAAGTTACGGAAAACTGGGAATTAAAGGTATATCGCCTTTCCGAGTTTTCCGGGAGCCCGTCGGGCCTTCGGCCCCGCTCGGCTCGGCTCGGCTCGGCTCGGTTCGAGGTCGAGGTCGTCGGTAGCGACGATGGTGGTGGGGAGGTGCGCAATTGGTCTGTCATCGCCATCTCCCCAACCCCCCCTCCCCCTTAAAATTAATGGAAAATGTAAACCCAAACGTAGAGTCGGATTCGTAACCTCGAATTTACAAGTCGATTCGCTCAACTATCAAGGGAGAGAAAACGCGGCGACTGTGGCGGCACTCGCCACGGATGCGAAGTCAGCATCACGAAGTTGGCGTTAAATTCGAACGTTTGAATCAGTTATTTTCTTTCCGGCCCTTTTCAGCCCTGAACCGTGGAAGCGCCGAAATTCGGGTTTCATTTTTAACGCGGCAGCTTATACCCCCCGAGCGTTATCGACCACTGCCGGTGGTGGTCGGTAAGTTATCCTCCGCCGAAGACGACGCGCGTTACCGATGCACACGTAAAAAATTTTTCGCGAATTTTTCGCGCGGTAAACCTTCGTCTCCGCGTCCTCCGTCCGACGAGCCTACTCTCGCCCGCACCCGTCGACCCGTTCTCGAGCTATACGGCGACAAAGAAACTTTGATTTTTCACTAATTTGACGTCATCGAGAAAGTTACGGAAAACTGGGAATTAAAGGTATATCGCCTTTCCGAGTTTTCCGGGAGCCCGTCGGGCCTTCGGCCCCGCTCGGCTCGGCTCGGCTCGGCTCGAGGTCGAGGTCGTCGGTAGCGACGATGGTGGCGGGGAGGTGCGCAATTGGTCTGTCATCGCCATCTCCCCAACCCCCCCTCCCCTTTAAAATTAATGGAAAATGTAAACCCAAACGTAGAATCGGATTCGTAACCTCGAAGTTACAAGTCGATTCGCTCAACTATCAAGGGAGAGAAAACGCGGCGACTGTGGCGGCTCTCGCCACGGATGCGAAGTCAGCATTACGAAGTTGGCGTTAATTTCGAACGTTTGAATCAGTTATTTTCTTTCCGGCCCTTTTCAGCCCTGAACCGTGGAAGCGCCGAAATTCGGGTTTCATTTTTAAAGCGACAGCTTATACCCCCCGAGCGTTACCGACCACTGCCGGTGGTGGTCGGTAAGTTATCCTCCGCCGAAGACGACGCGCGTTAGCGATGCACACGAAAATTTTTTTCGCGAACTTTCGCGAATTTTTCGCGCGGTAAAGCTTCGTCTCCGCGTCCTCCGTCCGACGAGCCTACCCTCGCCCGCACCCGTCGACCCGTTCTCGAGCTATACGGCGACAAAGAAACTTTGATTTTTCACTAATTCGACGTCACCGAAAAAGTTACGGCCAACTGGGAATTAAAGGTATATCGCCTTCCCGAATTTTACGGGAGCCCATCGGGCCTTCGGCCCCGCTCGGCACGGCTCGGCTCGGCTCGGCTCGAGGTCGAGGTCGTCGATAGCGACGATGGTGGCGGGGAGGCGCGTGATTAGTCTGTCATCGCCATCCTCCCCCCAACCCCCCCTCCTTTTAAAATTAATGGAAAATGTAAACCTAAACGTAGAGTCGGATTCGTAACCTCGAAGTTACAAGTCCATTCGCTCAACTATCAAGGGAGAGTAAACGCGGCGACTGTGGCGGCACTCGCCACCGATGCGAAGTCAGCGTCGCGAAGTTGGCGTTAAATTCGAACGTTTGAATCAGTTATTTTCTTTAGGGCCCTTTTCAGCCCTGAACCGTGGATGCGCCGAAATTCGGGTTTCATTTTTAACGCGGCAGCTTGTACCCCCCGAGCGTAACCGACCACTGCCGGTGGTGGTCGGTAACTTATCCTCCGCCGAGGTCGACGCGGGTTACCGATGCACACGTAAAAACTTTTTCGCGAATCTTCGCGAATTTTTCGCGCGGTAAACCTTCGTCTCCGCGTCCTCCGTCCGACGAGCCTACTCTCGCCCGCACCCGTCGACGCGTTCTCGAGCTATACGGCGACAAAGAAACTTTGATTTTTCACTAATTTGACGTCATCGAGAAAGTTACGGAAAACTGGGAATTAAAGGTATATCGCCTTTCCGAGTTTTCCGGGAGCCCGTCGGGCCTTCGGCCCCGCTCGGCTCGGCTCGGCTCGGCTCGAGGTCGAGGTCGTCGGTAGCGACGATGGTGGCGGGGAGGTGCGCAATTGGTCTGTCATCGCCATCTCCCCAACCCCCCCTCCCCTTTAAAATTAATGGAAAATGTAAACCCAAACGTAGAATCGGATTCGTAACCTCGAAGTTACAAGTCGATTCGCTCAACTATCAAGGGAGAGAAAACGCGGCGACTGTGGCGGCTCTCGCCACGGATGCGAAGTCAGCATTACGAAGTTGGCGTTAATTTCGAACGTTTGAATCAGTTATTTTCTTTCCGGCCCTTTTCAGCCCTGAACCGTGGAAGCGCCGAAATTCGGGTTTCATTTTTAAAGCGACAGCTTATACCCCCCGAGCGTTACCGACCACTGCCGGTGGTGGTCGGTAAGTTATCCTCCGCCGAAGACGACGCGCGTTAGCGATGCACACGAAAATTTTTTTCGCGAACTTTCGCGAATTTTTCGCGCGGTAAAGCTTCGTCTCCGCGTCCTCCGTCCGACGAGCCTACCCTCGCCCGCACCCGTCGACCCGTTCTCGAGCTATACGGCGACAAAGAAACTTTGATTTTTCACTAATTCGACGTCACCGAAAAAGTTACGGCCAACTGGGAATTAAAGGTATATCGCCTTCCCGAATTTTACGGGAGCCCATCGGGCCTTCGGCCCCGCTCGGCACGGCTCGGCTCGGCTCGGCTCGAGATCGAGGTCGTCGATAGCGACGATGGTGGCGGGGAGGCGCGTGATTAGTCTGTCATCGCCATCCTCCCCCCAACCCCCCCTCCTTTTAAAATTAATGGAAAATGTAAACCTAAACGTAGAGTCGGATTCGTAACCTCGAAGTTACAAGTCCATTCGCTCAACTATCAAGGGAGAGTAAACGCGGCGACTGTGGCGGCACTCGCCACCGATGCGAAGTCAGCGTCGCGAAGTTGGCGTTAAATTCGAACGTTTGAATCAGTTATTTTCTTTAGGGCCCTTTTCAGCCCTGAACCGTGGATGCGCCGAAATTCGGGTTTCATTTTTAACGCGGCAGCTTGTACCCCCCGAGCGTAACCGACCACTGCCGGTGGTGGTCGGTAAGTTATCCTCCGCCGAAGACGACGCGCGTTACCGATGCACACGTAAAAAATTTTTCGCGAATTTTGGCGAATTTTTCGCGCGGTAAACCTTCGTCTCCGCGTCCTCCGTCCGACGAGCCTACTCTCGCCCGCACCCGTCGACGCGTTCTCGAGCTATACGGCGACAAAGAAACTTTGATTTTTCACTAATTTGACGTCATCGAGAAAGTTACGGAAAACTGGGAATTAAAGGTATATCGCCTTTCCGAGTTTTCCGGGAACCCGTCGGGCCTTCGGCCCCGCTCGGCCCGGCTCGGCTCGGCTCGGCTCGGCTCGGCTCGGCTAGAGGTCGAGGTCGTCGGTAGCGACGATGGTGGCGGGGAGGTGCGCAATTGGTCTGTCATCGCCATCTCCCCAACCCCCCCTCCCCTTTAAAATTAATGAAAATGTAAACCCAAACGTAGAGTCGGATTCGTAACCTCGAATTAACAAGTCGATTCGCTCAACTATCAAGGGAGAGAAAACGCGGCGACTGTGGCGGCACTCGCCACGGATGCGAAGTCAGCATCACGAAGTTGGCGTTAAATTCGAACGTTTGAATCAGTTATTTTCTTTCCGGCCCTTTTCAGCCCTGAACCGTGGAAGCGTCGAAATTCGGGTTTCATTTTTAACGCGGCAGCTTGTACCCCTCGAGCGTTACCGACCACTGCCGGAGGTGGTCGGTAACATATCCTCCGCCGAGGTCGACGCGGGTTACCGATGCACACGTAAAAACTTTTTCGCGAATCTTCGCGAATTTTTCGCGCGGTAAACCTTCGTCTCCGCGTCCTCCGTCCGACGAGCCTACTCTCGCCCCGCACCCGTCGACCCGTTCTCGAGCTATACGGCGACAAAGAAACTTTGATTTTTCACTAATTTGACGTCATCGAGAAAGTTACGGAAAACTGGGAATTAAAGGTATATCGCCTTTCCGAATTTTCCGGGAGCCCGTCGGGCCTTCGGCCCCGCTCGGCTCGGCTCGGCTCGGCTCGGTACGAGGTCGAGGTCGTCGGTAGCGACGATGGTGGCGGGGAGGTGCGCAATTGGTCTGTCATCGCCATCTCCCCAACCCCCCCTCCCCTTTAAAATTAATGGAAAATGTAAACCCAAACGTAGTGTCGGATTCGTAACCTCGAAGTTACAAGTCGATTCGCTCAACTATCAAGGGAGAGAAAACGCGGCGACCGTGGCGGCTCTCGCCACGGATGCGAAGTCAGCATTACGAAGTTGGCGTTAATTTCGAACGTTTGAATCAGTTATTTTCTTTCCGGCCCTTTTCAGCCCTGAACCGTGGAAGCGCCGAAATTCGGGTTTCATTTTTAAAGCGACAGCTTATACCCCCCGACCGTTACCGACCACTGCCAGTGCTGGTCGGTAAGTTATCCTCCGCCGAAGACGACGCGCGTTAGCGATGCACACGAAAAAATTTTTCGCGAACTTTCGCGAATTTTTCGCGTGGTAAAGCTTCGTCTCCGCGTCCTCCGTCCGACGAGCCTACTCTCGCCCGCACCCGTCGACCCGTTCTCGAGCTATACGGCGACAAAGAAACTTTGATTTTTCACTAATTCGACGTCATCGAGAAAGTTACGGAAAACTGGGAATTAAAGGTATATCGCCTTTCCGAGTTTTCCGAGAGCCCGTCGGGCCTTCGGCCCCGCTCGGCTCGGCTCGGCTCGGCTCGAGGTCGAGGTCGTCGGTAGCGACGATGGTGGCGGGGAGGCGCGCGATTGGTCTGTCATCGACATCCTCCCCCCAAACCCCCCTCCCTTTAAAATTAATGGAAAATGTAAACCCAAACGTAGAGTCGGATTCGTAACCTCGAAGTTACAAGTCGATTCGCTCAACTATCAAGGGAGAGAAAACGCGGCGACTGTGGCGGCTCTCGCCACGGATGCGAAGTCAGCATTACGAAGTTGTCGTTAATTTCGAACGTTTGAATCAGTTATTTTCTTTCCGGCCCTTTTCAGCCCTGAACCGTGGAAGCGCCGAAATTCGGGTTTCATTTTTAACGCGGCAGCTTATACCCTCCGAGCGTTATCGACCACTGCCGGTGGTGGCCGATAAGTTATCCTCCGCCGAAGACGACGCGCGTTACCGATGCACACGTAAAAAATTTTTCGCGAATTTTCGCGAATTTTTCGCGCGGTAAACCTTCGTCTCCGCGTCCTCCGTCCGACGAGCCTACTCTCGCCCGCACCCGTCTACCCGTTCTCGAGCTATACGGCGACAAAGAAACTTTGATTTTTCACTAATTTGACGTCATCGAGAAAGTTACGGAAAACTGGGAATTAAAGGTATATCGCCTTTCCGAGTTTTCCGGAAGCCCGTCGGGCCTTCGGCCCCGCTCGGCTCGGCTCGGCTCGGCTCGGCTCGGCTCAGCTCGGCTCGAGGTCGAGGTCGTCGGTAGCGACGATGGTGGCGGGGAGGTGCGCAATTGGTCTGTCATCGCCATCTCCCCAACCCCCCCTCCCCTTTAAAATTAATGGAAAATGTAAACCCAAACGTAGAGTCGGATTCGTAACCTCGAATTAACAAGTCGATTCGCTCAACTATCAAGGGAGAGAAAACGCGGCGACTGTGGCGGCACTCGCCACGGATGCGAAGTCAGCATCACGAAGTTGGCGTTAAATTCGAACGTTTGAATCAGTTATTTTCTTTCCGGCCCTTTTCAGCCCTGAACCGTGGAAGCGCCGAAGTTCGGGTTTCATTTTTAACGCGGCAGCTTGTACCCCCCGAGCGTTACCGACCACTGCCGGAGGTGGTCGCTAACTTATCCTCCGCCGAGGTCGACGCGGGTTACCGATGCACACGTAAAAACTTTTTCGCGAATCTTCGCGAATTTTTCGCGCGGTAAACCTTTGTCTCCGCGTCCTCCGTCCGACGAGCCTACTCTCGCCCGCACCCGTCGACCCGTTCTCGAGCTATACGGCGACAAAGAAACTTTGATTTTTCACTAATTTGACGTCATCGAGAAAGTTACGGAAAACTGGGAATTAAAGGTATATCGCCTTTCCGAATTTTCCGGGAGCCCGTCGGGCCTTCGGCCCCGCTCGGCTCGGCTCGGCTCGGCTCGGTTCGAGGTCGAGGTCGTCGGTAGCGACGATGGTGGCGGGGAGGTGCGCAATTGGTCTGTCATCGCCATCTCCCCAACCCCCCCTCCCCTTTAAAATTAACGGAAAATGTAAACCCAAACGTAGAGTCGGATTCGTAACCTCGAATTTACAAGTCGATTCGCTCAACTATCAAGGGAGAGAAAACGCGGCGACTGTGGCGGCACTCGCCACGGATGCGAAGTCAGCATCACGAAGTTGGCGTTAAATTCGAACTTTTGAATCAGTTATTTTCTTTCCGGCCCTTTTCAGCCCTGAACCGTGGAAGCGCCGAAATTCGGGTTTCATTTTTAACGCGGCAGCTTATACCCCCCGTGCGTTATCGACCACTGCCGGTGGTGGTCGGTAAGTTATCCTCCGCCGAAGACGACGCGCGTTACCGATGCACACGTAAAAAATTTTTCGCGAATTTTCGCGCATTTTTCGCGCGGTAAACCTTCGTCTCCGCGTGCTCCGTCCGACGAGCCTACTCTCGCCCGCACCCGTCGACCCGTTCTCGAGCTATACGGCGACAAAGAAATCGCAAAATTTCACTAATTTGACTTCACCGAAAAAGTTACGGCCAAGTGGGAATTAAAGGTATATCGCCTTCCCGAATTTTCCGGGAGCCCATCGGGCCTTCGGCCCCGCTCGGCACGGCTCGGCTCGGCTCGGCTCGGCTCGAGGTCGAGGTCGTCGATAGCGACGATGGTGGCGGGGAGGCGCGTGATTGGTCTGTCATCGCCATCCTCCCCCCAACCCCCCCTCCTTTTATAATTAATGGAAAATGTAAACCTAAAAGTAGAGTCGGATTCGTAACCTCGAAGTTACAAGTCAATTCGCTCAACTATCAAGGGAGAGTAAACGCGGCGACTGTGGCGGCACTCGCCACCGATGCGAAGTCAGCGTCGCGAAGTTGGCGTTAAATTCGAACGTTTGAATCAGTTATTTTCTTTCCGGCCCTTTTCAGCCCTGAACCGTGGATGCGCCGAAATTCGGGTTTCATTTTTAACGCGGCAGCTTATACCCCCCGAGCGTTACCGACCACTGCCGGTGGTGGTCGGTAAGTTATCCTCCGCCGAGGTCGACGCGCGTTACCGATGCACACGTAAAAAATTTTTCGCGAATTTTTCGCGCGGTAAATCTTCGTCTCCGCGTGCTCCGTCCGACGAGCCTACTCTCGCCCGCATCCGTCGACCCGTTCTCGAGCTATACGGCGACAAAGAAATCGCAAAATTTCACTAATTTGACGTCACCGAAAAAGTTACGGCCAACTGGGAATTAAAGGTATATCGCCTTCCCGAATTTTCCGGGAGCCCATCGGGCCTTCGGCCCCGCTCGGCACGGCTCGGCTCGGCTCGGCTCGAGGTCGAGGTCGTCGATAGCGACGATGGTGGCGGGGAGGCGCGTGATTAGTCTGTCATCGCTATCCTCCCCCCAACCCCCCCCCTCCTTTTAAAATTAATGGAAAATGTAAACCTAAACGTAGAGTCGGATTCGTAACCTCGAAGTTACAAGTCCATTCGCTCAACTATCAAGGGAGAGTAAACGCGGCGACTGTGGCGGCACTCGCCACCGATGCGAAGTCAGCGTCGCGAAGTTGGCGTTAAATTCGAACGTTTGAATCAGTTATTTTCTTTAGGGCCCTTTTCAGCCCTGAACCGTGGAAGCGCCGAAATTCGGGTTTCATTTTTAACGCGGCAGCTTGTACCCCCCGAGCGTTACCGACCACTGCCGGTGGTGGTCGGTAACTTATCCTCCGCCGAGGTCGACGCGGGTTACCGATGCACACGTAAAAACTTTTTCGCGAATCTTCGCGAATTTTTCGCGCGGTAAACCTTCGCCTCCGCGTCCTCCGTCCGACGAGCCTACTCTCGCCCGCACCCGTCGACCCGTTCTCGAGCTATACGGCGACAAAGAAACTTTGATTTTTCACTAATTTGACGTCACCGAAAAAGTTACGGCCAACTGGGAATTAAAGGTATATTGCCTTTCCGAATTTTCCGGGAGCACGTCGGGCCTTCGACCCCGCTCGGCTCGGCTCGGCTCGGCTCGAGGTCGAGGTCGTCGGTAGCGACGATGGTGGCGGGGAGGTGCGCAATTGGTCTGTCATCGCCATCTCCCCAACCCCCCCCACCCCTTTAAAATTAATGGAAAATGTAAACCCAAACGTAGAGTCGGATTCGTAACCTCGAAGTTACAAGTCGATTCGCTCAACTATCAAGGGAGAGAAAACGCGGCGACTGTGGCGGCACTCGCCACGGATGCGAAGTCAGCATCACGAAGTTGGCGATAAATTCGAACGTTTGAATCAGTTATTTTCTTTCCGGCCCTTTTCAGCCCTGAACCGTGGAAGCGCCGAAATTCGGGTTTCATTTTTAACGCGGCAGCTTATACCCCCCGAGCGTTACCGACCACTGCCGGTGGTGGTCGGTAAGTTATCCTCCGCCGAGGTCGACGCGCGTTACCGATGCACACGTAAAAAATTTTTCGCGAATTTTCGCGAATTTTTCGCGCGGTAAACCTTCGTCTTCGCGTCCTCCGTCCGACGAGCCTACTCTCGCCCGCACCCGTCGACCCGTTCTCGAGCTATACGGCGACAAAGAAACTTTGATTTTTCACTAATTTGACGGTCACCGAAAAAGTTACGGCCAACTGGGAATTAAAGGTACATTGCCTTTCCGAATTTTCCGGGAGCACGTCGGGCCTTCGACCCCGCTCGGCTCGGCTCGGCTCGGCTCGAGGTCGAGGTCGTCGGTAGCGACGATGGTGGCGGGGAGGCGCGTGATTAGTCTGTCATCGCTATCCTCCCCCCAACCCCCCCCCTCCTTTTAAAATTAATGGAAAATGTAAACCTAAACGTAGAGTCGGATTCGTAACCTCGAAGTTACAAGTCCATTCGCTCAACTATCAAGGGAGAGTAAACGCGGCGACTGTGGCGGCACTCGCCACGGATGCGAAGTCAGCATCACGAAGTTGGCGTTAACTTCGAACGTTTGAATCAGTTATTTTCTTTCCGGCCCTTTTCAGCCCTGAACCGTGGAAGCGCCGAAATTCGGGTTTCATTTTTAACGCGGCAGCTTATACCCCCCGAGCGTTACCGACCACTGCCGGTGGTGGTCGGTAAGTTATCCTCCGCCGAAGACGACGCGCGTTACCGATGCACATGTAAAAAATTTTTCGCGAATCTTCGCGAATTTTTCGCGCGGTAAACCTTCGTCTCCGCGGCCTCCGCCCGACGAGCCTACTCTCGCCCGCACCCGTCGACCCGTTCTCGAGCTATACGGCGACAAAGAAACTTTGATTTTTCACTAATTTGACGTCATCGAGAAAGTTACGGCCAACTGGGAATTAAAGGTATATCGCCTTTCCGAATTTTCCAGGAGCACGTCGGGCCTTCGACCCCGCTCGGCTCGGCTCGGCTCGGCTCGAGGTCGAGGTCGTCGGTAGCGACGATGGTGGCGGGGAGGTGCGCAATTGGTCTGTCATCGCCATCTCCCCAACCCCCCCTCCCCTTTAAAATTAATGGAAAATGTAAACCCAAACGTAGAGTCGGATTCGTAACCTCGAAGTTACAAGTCGATTCGCTCAACTATCAAGGGAGAGAAAACGCGGCGACTGTGGCGGCACTCGCCACGGATGCGAAGTCAGCATCACGAAGTTGGCGTTAAATTCGAACGTTTGAATCAGTTATTTTCTTTCCGGCCCTTTTCAGCCCTGAACCGTGGAAGCGCCGAAATTCGGGTTTCATTTTTAACGCGGCAGCTTATACCCCCCGAGCGTTACCGACCACTGCCGGTGGTGGTCGGTAAGCTATCCTCCGCCGAAGACGACGCGCGTTACCGATGCACATGTAAAAAATTTTTCGCGAATCTTCGCGAATTTTTCGCGCGGTAAACCTTCGTCTCCGCGGTCTCCGTCCGACGAGCCCACTCTCGCCCGCATCCGTCGACCCGTTCTCGAGCTATACGGCGACAAAGAAATCGCAAAATTTCACTAATTTGACGTCACCGAAAAAGTTACGGCCAACTGGGAATTAAAGGTATATCGCCTTCCCGAATTTTCCGGGAGCCCATCGGGCCTTCGGCCCCGCTCGGCACGGCTCGGCTCGGCTCGGCTCGAGGTCGAGGTCGTCGATAGCGACGATGGTGGCGGGGAGGCGCGTGATTAGTCTGTCATCGCTATCCTCCCCCCAACCCCCCCTCCTTTTAAAATTAATGGAAAATGTAAACCTAAACGTAGAGTCGGATTCGTAACCTCGAAGTTACAAGTCCATTCGCTCAACTATCAAGGGAGAGTAAACGCGGCGACTGTGGCGGCACTCGCCACCGATGCGAAGTCAGCGTCGCGAAGTTGGCGTTAAATTCGAACGTTTGAATCAGTTATTTTCTTTAGGGCCCCTTTCAGCCCTGAACCGTGGAAGCGCCGAAATTCGGGTTTCATTTTTAACGCGGCAGCTTGTACCCCCCGAGCGTTACCGACCACTGCCGGTGGTGGTCGGTAACTTATCCTCCGCCGAGGTCGACGCGGGTTACCGATGCACACGTAAAAACTTTTTCGCGAATCTTCGCGAATTTTTCGCGCGGTAAACCTTCGTCTCCGCGTCTTCCGTCCGACGAGCCTACTCTCGCCCGCACCCGTCGACGCGTTCTCGAGCTATACGGCGACAAAGAAACTTTGATTTTTCACTAATTTGACGTCACCGAAAAAGTTACGGCCAACTGGGAATTAAAGGTATATTGCCTTTCCGAATTTTCCGGGAGCACGTCGGGCCTTCGACCCCGCTCGGCTCGGCTCGGCTCGGCTCGAGGTCGAGGTCGTCGGTAGCGACGATGGTGGCGGGGAGGTGCGCAATTGGTCTGTCATCGCCATCTCCCCAACCCCCCCTCCCCTTTAAAATTAATGGAAAATGTAAACCCAAACGTAGAGTCGGATTCGTAACCTCGAAGTTACAAGTCGATTCGCTCAACTATCAAGGGAGAGAAAACGCGGCGACTGTGGCGGCACTCGCCACGGATGCGAAGTCAGCATCACGAAGTTGGCGATAAATTCGAACGTTTGAATCAGTTATTTTCTTTCCGGCCCTTTTCAGCCCTGAACCGTGGAAGCGCCGAAATTCGGGTTTCATTTTTAACGCGGCAGCTTATACCCCCCGAGCGTTACCGACCACTGCCGGTGGTGGTCGGTAAGTTATCCTCCGCCGAGGTCGACGCGCGTTACCGATGCACACGTAAAAAATTTTTCGCGAATTTTCGCGAATTTTTCGCGCGGTAAACCTTCGTCTTCGCGTCCTCCGTCCGACGAGCCTACTCTCGCCCGCACCCGTCGACCCGTTCTCGAGCTATACGGCGACAAAGAAACTTTGATTTTTCACTAATTTGACGGTCACCGAAAAAGTTACGGCCAACTGGGAATTAAAGGTACATTGCCTTTCCGAATTTTCCGGGAGCACGTCGGGCCTTCGACCCCGCTCGGCTCGGCTCGGCTCGGCTCGAGGTCGAGGTCGTCGGTAGCGACGATGGTGGCGGGGAGGTGCGCAATTGGTCTGTCATCGCCATCTCCCCAACCCCCCCTCCCCTTTAAAATTAATGGAAAATGTAAACCCAAACGTAGAGTCGGATTCGTAACCTCGAAGTTACAAGTCGATTCGCTCAACTATCAAGGGAGAGAAAACGCGGCGACTGTGGCGGCACTCGCCACGGATGCGAAGTCAGCATCACGAAGTTGGCGTTAACTTCGAACGTTTGAATCAGTTATTTTCTTTCCGGCCCTTTTCAGCCCTGAACCGTGGAAGCGCCGAAATTCGGGTTTCATTTTTAACGCGGCAGCTTATACCCCCCGAGCGTTACCGACCACTGCCGGTGGTGGTCGGTAAGTTATCCTCCGCCGAAGACGACGCGCGTTACCGATGCACATGTAAAAAATTTTTCGCGAATCTTCGCGAATTTTTCGCGCGGTAAACCTTCGTCTCCGCGGCCTCCGCCCGACGAGCCTACTCTCGCCCGCACCCGTCGACCCGTTCTCGAGCTATACGGCGACAAAGAAACTTTGATTTTTCACTAATTTGACGTCATCGAGAAAGTTACGGCCAACTGGGAATTAAAGGTATATCGCCTTTCCGAATTTTCCGGGAGCACGTCGGGCCTTCGACCCCGCTCGGCTCGGCTCGGCTCGGCTCGAGGTCGAGGTCGTCGATAGCGACGATGGTGGCGGGGAGGTGCGCAATTGGTCTGTCATCGCCATCTCCCCAACCCCCCCTCCCCTTTAAAATTAATGGAAAATGTAAACCCAAACGTAGAGTCGGATTCGTAACCTCGAAGTTACAAGTCGATTCGCTCAACTATCAAGGGAGAGAAAACGCGGCGACTGTGGCGGCACTCGCCACGGATGCGAAGTCAGCATCACGAAGTTGGCGTTAAATTCGAACGTTTGAATCAGTTATTTTCTTTCCGGCCCTTTTCAGCCCTGAACCGTGGAAGCGCCGAAATTCGGGTTTCATTTTTAACGCGGCAGCTTATACCCCCCGAGCGTTACCGACCACTGCCGGTGGTGGTCGGTAACTTATCCTCCGCCGAGGTCGACGCGGGTTACCGATGCACACGTAAAAACTTTTTCGCGAATCTTCGCGAATTTTTCGCGCGGTAAACCTTCGTCTCCGCGTCCTCCGTCCGACGAGCCTACTCTCGCCCGCACCCGGCGACGCGTTCTCGAGCTATACGGCGACAAAGAAACTTTGATTTTTCACTAATTTGACGTCACCGAAAAAGTTACGGCCAACTGGGAATTAAAGGTATATTGCCTTTCCGAATTTTCCGGGAGCACGTCGGGCCTTCGACCCCGCTCGGCTCGGCTCGGCTCGGCTCGAGGTCGAGGTCGTCGGTAGCGACGATGGTGGCGGGGAGGTGCGCAATTGGTCTGTCATCGCCATCTCCCCAACCCCCCCACCCCTTTAAAATTAATGGAAAATGTAAACCCAAACGTAGAGTCGGATTCGTAACCTCGAAGTTACAAGTCGATTCGCTCAACTATCAAGGGAGAGAAAACGCGGCGACTGTGGCGGCACTCGCCACGGATGCGAAGTCAGCATCACGAAGTTGGCGATAAATTCGAACGTTTGAATCAGTTATTTTCTTTCCGGCCCTTTTCAGCCCTGAACCGTGGAAGCGCCGAAATTCGGGTTTCATTTTTAACGCGGCAGCTTATACCCCCCGAGCGTTACCGACCACTGCCGGTGGTGGTCGGTAACTTATCCTCCGCCGAGGTCGACGCGGGTTACCGATGCACACGTAAAAACTTTTTCGCGAATCTTCGCGAATTTTTCGCGCGGTAAACCTTCGTCTCCGCGTCCTCCGTCCGACGAGCCTACTCTCGCCCGCACCCGGCGACGCGTTCTCGAGCTATACGGCGACAAAGAAACTTTGATTTTTCACTAATTTGACGTCACCGAAAAAGTTACGGCCAACTGGGAATTAAAGGTATATTGCCTTTCCGAATTTTCCGGGAGCACGTCGGGCCTTCGACCCCGCTCGGCTCGGCTCGGCTCGGCTCGAGGTCGAGGTCGTCGGTAGCGACGATGGTGGCGGGGAGGTGCGCAATTGGTCTGTCATCGCCATCTCCCCAACCCCCCCACCCCTTTAAAATTAATGGAAAATGTAAACCCAAACGTAGAGTCGGATTCGTAACCTCGAAGTTACAAGTCGATTCGCTCAACTATCAAGGGAGAGAAAACGCGGCGACTGTGGCGGCACTCGCCACGGATGCGAAGTCAGCATCACGAAGTTGGCGATAAATTCGAACGTTTGAATCAGTTATTTTCTTTCCGGCCCTTTTCAGCCCTGAACCGTGGAAGCGCCGAAATTCGGGTTTCATTTTTAACGCGGCAGCTTATACCCCCCGAGCGTTACCGACCACTGCCGGTGGTGGTCGGTAACTTATCCTCCGCCGAGGTCGACGCGGGTTACCGATGCACACGTAAAAACTTTTTCGCGAATCTTCGCGAATTTTTCGCGCGGTAAACCTTCGTCTCCGCGTCCTCCGTCCGACGAGCCTACTCTCGCCCGCACCCGTCGACCCGTTCTCGAGCTATACGGCGACAAAGAAACTTTGATTTTTCACTAATTTGACGTCATCGAGAAAGTTACGGAAAACTGGGAATTAAAGGTATATCGCCTTTCCGAGTTTTCCGGGAGCCCGTCGGGCCTTCGGCCCCGCTCGGCTCGGCTCGGCTCGGCTCGGTTCGAGGTCGAGGTCGTCGGTAGCGACGATGGTGGCGGGGAGGTGCGCAATTGGTCTGTCATCGCCATCTCCCCAACCCCCCCTCCCCCTTAAAATTAATGGAAAATGTAAACCCAAACGTAGAGTCGGATTCGTAACCTCGAATTTACAAGTCGATTCGCTCAACTATCAAGGGAGAGAAAACGCGGCGACTGTGGCGGCACTCGCCACGGATGCGAAGTCAGCATCACGAAGTTGGCGTTAAATTCGAACGTTTGAATCAGTTATTTTCTTTCCGGCCCTTTTCAGCCCTGAACCGTGGAAGCGCCGAAATTCGGGTTTCATTTTTAACGCGGCAGCTTATACCCCCCGAGCGTAACCGACCACTGCCGGTGGTGGTCGGTAAGTTATCCTCCGCCGAAGACGACGCGCGTTACCGATGCACACGTAAAAAATTTTTCGCGAATTTTCGCGCATTTTTCGCGCGGTAAACCTTCGTCTCCGCGTGCTCCGTCCGACGAGCCTACTCTCGCCCGCACCCGTCGACCCGTTCTCGAGCTATACGGCGACAAAGAAATCGCAAAATTTCACTAATTTGACTTCACCGAAAAAGTTACGGCCAAGTGGGAATTAAAGGTATATCGCCTTCCCGAATTTTCCGGGAGCCCATCGGGCCTTCGGCCCCGCTCGGCACGGCTCGGCTCGGCTCGGCTCGGCTCGGCTCGGCTCGAGGTCGAGGTCGTCGATAGCGACGATGGTGGCGGGGAGGCGCGTGATTGGTCTGTCATCGCCATCCTCCCCCCAACCCCCCCTCCTTTTATAATTAATGGAAAATGTAAACCTAAAAGTAGAGTCGGATTCGTAACCTCGAAGTTACAAGTCAATTCGCTCAACTATCAAGGGAGAGTAAACGCGGCGACTGTGGCGGCACTCGCCACCGATGCGAAGTCAGCGTCGCGAAGTTGGCGTTAAATTCGAACGTTTGAATCAGTTATTTTCTTTAGGGCCCTTTTCAGCCCTGAACCGTGGAAGCGCCGAAATTCGGGTTTCATTTTTAACGCGGCAGCTTGTACCCCCCGAGCGTTACCGACCACTGCCGGTGGTGGTCGGTAACTTATCCTCCGCCGAGGTCGACGCGGGTTACCGATGCACACGTAAAAACTTTTTCGCGAATCTTCGCGAATTTTTCGCGCGGTAAACCTTCGTCTCCGCGTCCTCCGTCCGACGAGCCTACTCTCGCCCGCACCCGTCGACCCGTTCTCGAGCTATACGGCGACAAAGAAACTTTGATTTTTCACTAATTTGACGTCATCGAGAATGTTACGGCCAACTGGGAATTAAAGGTATATCGCCTTTCCGAGTTTTCCGGGAGCCCGTCGGGCCTTCGGCCCCGCTCGGCTCGGCTCCGCTCGGCTCGGCTCGAGGTCGAGGTCGTCGGTAGCGACGATGGTGGCGGGGAGGTGCGCAATTGGTCTGTCATCGCCATCTCCCCAACCCCCCCCCTACCCTTTAAAATTAATGGAAAATGTAAACCCAAACGTAGAGTCGGATTCGTAACCTCGAAGTTACAAGTCGATTCGCTCAACTATCAAGGGAGAGAAAACGCGGCGACTGTGGCGGCACTCGCCACGGATGCGAAGTCAGCATCACGAAGTTGGCGTTAAATTCGAACGTTTGAATCAGTTATTTTCTTTCCGGCCCTTTTCAGCCCTGAACAGTGGAAGCGCCGAAATTCGGGTTTCATTTTTAACGCGGCAGCTTATACCCCCCGAGCGTTACCGACCACTGCCGGTGGTGGTCGGTAAGTTATCCTCCGCCGAGGTCGACGCGCGTTACCGATGCACACGTAAAAAATTTTTCGCGAATTTTCGCGAATTTTTCGCGCGGTAAACCTTCCTCTCCGCGTCCTCCGTCCGACGAGCCTACTCTCGCCCGCACCCGTCGACCCGTTCTCGAGCTATACGGCGACAAAGAAACTTTGATTTTTCACTAATTTGACGTCATCGAGAATGTTACGGCCAACTGGGAATTAAAGGTATATCGCCTTTCCGAATTTTCCGGGAGCCCGTCGGGCCTTCGGCCCCGCTCGGCGCGGCTCGGCTCGAGGTCGAGGTCGTCGGTAGCGACGATGGTGGCGGGGAGGCGCGCGATTGGTTTGTTAGCGACATCCTCCCCCCAAACCCCCCTCCCTTTAAAATTAATGGAAAATGTAAACCTAAACGTAGAGTCGGATTCGTAACCTCGAAGTTACAAGTCAACTCGCTCAACTATCAAGGGAGAGTAAACGCGGCGACTGTGGCGGCACTCGCCACCGATGCGAAGTCAGCGTCGCGAAGTTAGCGTTAAATTCGAACGTTTGAATCAGTTATTTTCTTTCGGGCCCTTTTCAGCGCTGAACCGTGGAAGCGCCGGAATTCGGGTTTCATTTTTAACGCGGCAGCTTATACCCCCCGAGCGTTACCGACCACTGCCGGTGGTGGTCGGTAAGTTATCCTCCGCCGAGGACGACGCGCGTTACCGATGCACACGTAAAAAATTTTTCGCGAATTTTCGCGAATTTTTCGCGCGGTAAACCTTCGTCTCCGCGTCTTCCGTCCGACGAGCCTACTCTCGCCCGCACCCGTCGACCCGTTCTCGAGCTATACGGCGACAAAGAAACTTTGATTTTTCACTAATTTGACGTCATCGAGAAAGTTACGGCCAACTGGGAATTAAAGGTATATCGCCTTTCCGAATTTTCCGGGAGCCCGTCGGGCCTACGGCCCCGCTCGGCGCGGCTCTGCTCGGCTCGAGGTCGAGGTCGTCGGTAGCGACGATGGTGGCGGGGAGGTGCGCAATTGGTCTGTCATCGCCATCTCCCCAACCCCCCCACCCCTTTAAAATTAATGGAAAATGTAAACCCAAACGTAGAGTCGGATTCGTAACCTCGAAGTTACAAGTCGATTCGCTCAACTATCAAGGGAGAGAAAACGCGGCGACTGTGGCGGCACTCGCCACGGATGCGAAGTCAGCATCACGAAGTTGGCGATAAATTCGAACGTTTGAATCAGTTATTTTCTTTCCGGCCCTTTGCAGCCCTGAACCGTGGAAGCGCCGGAATTCGGGTTTCATTTTTAACGCGGCAGCTTATACCCCCCGAGCGTTACCGACCACTGCCGGTGGTGGTCGGTAAGTTATCCTCCGCCGAGGTCGACGCGCGTTACCGATGCACACGTAAAAAATTTTTCGCGAACTTTCGCGAATTTTTCGCGGGGTAAACTTTCGTCTCCGCGTCCTCCGACCGACGAGCCTACTCTCGCCCGCACCCGTCGACCCGTTCTCGAGCTATACGGCGACAAAGAAACTTTGATTTTTCACTAATTTGACGTCATCGAGAAAGTTACGGAAAACTGGGAATTAAAGGTATATCGCCTTTCCGAGTTTTCCGGGAGCCCGTCGGGCCTTCGGCCCCGCTCGGCTCGGCTCGGCTCGGCTCGGCTCGAGGTCGAGGTCGTCGGTAGCGACGATGGTGGCGGGGAGGCTCGCGATTGGTCTGTCATCGCTATCCTCCCCCCAACCCCCCCTCCCCTTTAAAATTATTGGAAAATGTAAACCTAAACGTAGAGTCGGATTCGTAACCTCGAAGTTACAAGTTCATTCGCTCAACTATCAAGGGAGAGTAAACGCGGCGACTGTGGCGGCACTCGCCACGAATGCGAAGTCAGCATCACGAAGTTGGCGTTAAATTCGAACGTTTGAATCAGTTATTTTCTTTCCGGCCCTTTTCAGCCCTGAACCGTGGAAGCGCCGAAATTCGGGTTTCATTTTTAACGCGGCAGCTTATACCCCCCGAGCGTAACCGGCCACTGCCGGTGGTGGTCGGTAAGTTATCCTCCGCCGAGGTCGACGCGCGTTACCGATGCACACGTAAAAAATTTTTCGCGAATTTTCGCGAATTTTTCGCGCGGTAAACCTTCGTCTCCGCGTCCTCCGTCCGACGAGCCTACTCTCGCCCGCACCCGTCGACCCGTTCTCGAGCTATAAGGCGACAAAGAAACTTTGATTTTTCACTAATTTGACGTCATCGAGAAAGTTACGGAAAACTGGGAATTAAAGGTATATCGCCTTTCCGAGTTTTCCGGGAGCACGTCGGGCCTTCGGCCCCGCTCGGCTCGGCTCGGCTCGGCTCGGCTCGAGGTCGAGGTCGTCGGTAGCGACGATGGTGGCGGGGAGGTGCGCAATTGGTCTGTCATCGCCATCCCCCCCAACCCACCCTCCCCCTTTAAAATTAATGGAAAATGTAAACCCAAACGTAGAGTCGGATTCGTAACCTCGAAGTTACAAGTCGATTCGCTCATCTATCAAGGGAGAGTAAACGGGGCGACTGTGGCGGCACTCGCCACCGATGCGAAGTCAGCATCACGAAGTTGGCGTTAAATTCGAACGTTTGAATCAGTTATTTTCTTTCGGGCCCTTTTCAGCCCTGAACCGTGGAAGCGCCGAAAGTCGGGTTTCATATTTAACGCGGCAGCTTATACCCCCCGAGCGTTACCGACCACTGCCGGTGGTGGTCGGTAAGTTATCCTCCGCCGAGGACGACGCGAGTTACCTATGCACACGTAAAAAATTTTTCGCGAATTTTCGCGAATTTTTCGCGCGGTAAACCTTCGTCTTCGCGTCCTCCGTCCGACGAGCCTACTCTCGCCCGCACCCGTCGACCCGTTCTCGAGCTATACGGCGACAAAGAAACTTTGATTTTTCACTAATTTGACGTCATCGAGAAAGTTACGGCCAACTGGGAATTAAAGGTATATCGCCTTTCCGAATTTTCCGGGGCCCGTCGGGCCTACGGCCCCGCTCGGCGCGGCTCTGCTCGGCTCGAGGTCGAGGTCGTCGGTAGCAACGATGGTGTCGGGGAGGTGCGCAATTGGTCTGTCATCGCTATCCTCCCCCCAACCCCCCCCCCTTTAAAATTAATGGAAAATGTAAACCTAAACGTAGAGTCGGATTCGTAACCTCGAAGTTACAAGTCAACTCGCTCAACTATCAAGGGAGAGTAAACGCGGCGACTGTGGCGGCACTCGCCACCGATGCGAAGTCAGCGTCGCGAAGTTGGCGTTAAATTCGAACGTTTGAATCAGTTATTTTCTTTCGGGCCCTTTTCAGCCCTGAACCGTGGAAGCGCCGGAATTCGGGTTTCATTTTTAACGCGGCAGCTTATACCCCCCGAGCGTTACCGACCACTGCCGGTGGTGGTCGGTAAGTTATCTTCCGCGAAGGACGACGCGCGTTACCGATGCACACGTAAAAAATTTTTCACGAATTTTCGCGAATTTTTCGCGCGGTAAACCTTCGTCTCCGCGTCCTCCGTCCGACGAGCCTACTCTCGCCCGCACCCGTCGACGCGTTCTCGAGCTATACGGCGACAAAGAAACTTTGATTTTTCACTAATTTGACGTCACCGAAAAAGTTACGGCCAACTGGGAATTAAAGGTATATTGCCTTTCCGAATTTTCCGGGAGCACGTCGGGCCTTCGACCCCGCTCGGCTCGGCTCGGCTCGGCTCGAGGTCGAGGTCGTCGGTAGCGACGATGGTGGCGGGGAGGTGCGCAATTGGTCTGTCATCGCCATCTCCCCAAACCCCCCTCCCCTTTAAAATTAATGGAAAATGTAAACCCAAACGTAGAGTCGGATTCGTAACCTCGAAGTTACAAGTCGATTCGCTCAACTATCAAGGGAGAGAAAACGCGGCGACTGTGGCGGCACTCGCCACGGATGCGAAGTCAGCATCACGAAGTTGGCGATAAATTCGAACGTTTGAATCAGTTATTTTCTTTCCGGCCCTTTTCAGCCCTGAACCGTGGATGCGCCGAAATTCGGGTTTCATTTTTAACGCGGCAGCTTATACCCCCCGAGCGTTACCGACCACTGCCGGTGGTGGTCGGTAAGTTATCCTCCGCCGAGGTCGACGCGCGTTACCGATGCACACGTAAAAAATTTTTCGCGAATTTTCGCGAATTTTTCGCGCGGTAAATCTTCGTCTCCGCGTGCTCCGTCCGACGAGCCTACTCTCGCCCGCATCCGTCGACCCGTTCTCGAGCTATACGGCGACAAAGAAATCGCAAAATTTCACTAATTTGACGTCACCGAAAAAGTTACGGCCAACTGGGAATTAAAGGTATATCGCCTTCCCGAATTTTCCGGGAGCCCATCGGGCCTTCGGCCCCGCTCGGCACGGCTCGGCTCGGCTCGGCTCGAGGTCGAGGTCGTCGATAGCGACGATGGTGGCGGGGAGGCGCGTGATTAGTCTGTCATCGCTATCCTCCCCCCAACCCCCCCTCCTTTTAAAATTAATGGAAAATGTAAACCTAAACGTAGAGTCGGATTCGTAACCTCGAAGTTACAAGTCCATTCGCTCAACTATCAAGGGAGAGTAAACGCGGCGACTGTGGCGGCACTCGCCACCGATGCGAAGTCAGCGTCGCGAAGTTGGCGTTAAATTCGAACGTTTGAATCAGTTATTTTCTTTAGGGCCCTTTTCAGCCCTGAACCGTGGAAGCGCCGAAATTCGGGTTTCATTTTTAACGCGGCAGCTTGTACCCCCCGAGCGTTACCGACCACTGCCGGTGGTGGTCGGTAACTTATCCTCCGCCGAGGTCGACGCGGGTTACCGATGCACACGTAAAAACTTTTTCGCGAATCTTCGCGAATTTTTCGCGCGGTAAACCTTCGCCTCCGCGTCCTCCGTCCGACGAGCCTACTCTCGCCCGCACCCGTCGACCCGTTCTCGAGCTATACGGCGACAAAGAAACTTTGATTTTTCACTAATTTGACGTCATCGAGAATGTTACGGCCAACTGGGAATTAAAGGTATATCGCCTTTCCGAGTTTTCCGGGAGCCCGTCGGGCCTTCGGCCCCGCTCGGCTCGGCTCCGCTCGGCTCGGCTCGAGGTCGAGGTCGTCGGTAGCGACGATGGTGGCGGGGAGGTGCGCAATTGGTCTGTCATCGCCATCTCCCCAACCCCCCCCCTACCCTTTAAAATTAATGGAAAATGTAAACCCAAACGTAGAGTCGGATTCGTAACCTCGAAGTTACAAGTCGATTCGCTCAACTATCAAGGGAGAGAAAACGCGGCGACTGTGGCGGCACTCGCCACGGATGCGAAGTCAGCATCACGAAGTTGGCGTTAAATTCGAACGTTTGAATCAGTTATTTTCTTTCCGGCCCTTTTCAGCCCTGAACCGTGGAAGCGCCGAAATTCGGGTTTCATTTTTAACGCGGCAGCTTATACCCCCCGAGCGTTACCGACCACTGCCGGTGGTGGTCGGTAAGTTATCCTCCGCCGAGGTCGACGCGCGTTACCGATGCACACGTAAAAAATTTTTCGCGAATTTTCGCGAATTTTTCGCGCGGTAAACCTTCCTCTCCGCGTCCTCCGTCCGACGAGCCTACTCTCGCCCGCACCCGTCGACCCGTTCTCGAGCTATACGGCGACAAAGAAACTTTGATTTTTCACTAATTTGACGTCATCGAGAATGTTACGGCCAACTGGGAATTAAAGGTATATCGCCTTTCCGAATTTTCCGGGAGCCCGTCGGGCCTACGGCCCCGCTCGGCGCGGCTCTGCTCGGCTCGAGGTCGAGGTCGTCGGTAGCAACGATGGTGTCGGGGAGGTGCGCAATTGGTCTGTCATCGCCATCCCCCCAACAACCCCTTCCCCTTTAAAATTAATGGAAAATGTAAACCCAAACGTAGAGTCGGATTCGTAACCTCGAAGTTACAAGTTCATTCGCTCAACTATTAAGGGAGAGTAAACGCGGCGACTGTGGCGGCACTCGCCACGGATGCGAAGTCAGCATCACGAAGTTGGCGTTAAATTCGAACGTTTGAATCAGTTATTTTCTTTCCGGCCCTTTGCAGCCCTGAACCGTGGAAGCGCCGGAATTCGGGTTTCATTTTTAACGCGGCAGCTTATACCCCCCGAGCGTTACCGACCACTGCCGGTGGTGGTCGGTAAGTTATCCTCCGCCGAGGTCGACGCGCGTTACCGATGCACACGTAAAAAATTTTTCGCGAACTTTCGCGAATTTTTCGCGGGGTAAACTTTCGTCTCCGCGTCCTCCGACCGACGAGCCTACTCTCGCCCGCACCCGTCGACCCGTTCTCGAGCTATACGGCGACAAAGAAACTTTGATTTTTCACTAATTTGACGTCATCGAGAAAGTTACGGAAAACTGGGAATTAAAGGTATATCGCCTTTCCGAGTTTTCCGGGAGCCCGTCGGGCCTTCGGCCCCGCTCGGCTCGGCTCGGCTCGGCTCGGCTCGAGGTCGAGGTCGTCGGTAGCGACGATGGTGGCGGGGAGGCTCGCGATTGGTCTGTCATCGCTATCCTCCCCCCAACCCCCCCTCCCCTTTAAAATTATTGGAAAATGTAAACCTAAACGTAGAGTCGGATTCGTAACCTCGAAGTTACAAGTTCATTCGCTCAACTATCAAGGGAGAGTAAACGCGGCGACTGTGGCGGCACTCGCCACGAATGCGAAGTCAGCATCACGAAGTTGGCGTTAAATTCGAACGTTTGAATCAGTTATTTTCTTTCCGGCCCTTTTCAGCCCTGAACCGTGGAAGCGCCGAAATTCGGGTTTCATTTTTAACGCGGCAGCTTATACCCCCCGAGCGTAACCGGCCACTGCCGGTGGTGGTCGGTAAGTTATCCTCCGCCGAGGTCGACGCGCGTTACCGATGCACACGTAAAAAATTTTTCGCGAATTTTCGCGAATTTTTCGCGCGGTAAACCTTCGTCTCCGCGTCCTCCGTCCGACGAGCCTACTCTCGCCCGCACCCGTCGACCCGTTCTCGAGCTATAAGGCGACAAAGAAACTTTGATTTTTCACTAATTTGACGTCATCGAGAAAGTTACGGAAAACTGGGAATTAAAGGTATATCGCCTTTCCGAGTTTTCCGGGAGCACGTCGGGCCTTCGGCCCCGCTCGGCTCGGCTCGGCTCGGCTCGGCTCGAGGTCGAGGTCGTCGGTAGCGACGATGGTGGCGGCGAGGTGCGCAATTGGTCTGTCATCGCCATCCCCCCCAACCCACCCTCCCCCTTTAAAATTAATGGAAAATGTAAACCCAAACGTAGAGTCGGATTCGTAACCTCGAAGTTACAAGTCGATTCGCTCATCTATCAAGGGAGAGTAAACGGGGCGACTGTGGCGGCACTCGCCACCGATGCGAAGTCAGCATCACGAAGTTGGCGTTAAATTCGAACGTTTGAATCAGTTATTTTCTTTCGGGCCCTTTTCAGCCCTGAACCGTGGAAGCGCCGAAAGTCGGGTTTCATATTTAACGCGGCAGCTTATACCCCCCGAGCGTTACCGACCACTGCCGGTGGTGGTCGGTAAGTTATCCTCCGCCGAGGACGACGCGAGTTACCTATGCACACGTAAAAAATTTTTCGCGAATTTTCGCGAATTTTTCGCGCGGTAAACCTTCGTCTTCGCGTCCTCCGTCCGACGAGCCTACTCTCGCCCGCACCCGTCGACCCGTTCTCGAGCTATACGGCGACAAAGAAACTTTGATTTTTCACTAATTTGACGTCATCGAGAAAGTTACGGCCAACTGGGAATTAAAGGTATATCGCCTTTCCGAATTTTCCGGGGCCCGTCGGGCCTACGGCCCCGCTCGGCGCGGCTCTGCTCGGCTCGAGGTCGAGGTCGTCGGTAGCAACGATGGTGTCGGGGAGGTGCGCAATTGGTCTGTCATCGCTATCCTCCCCCCAACCCCCCCCCTTTAAAATTAATGGAAAATGTAAACCTAAACGTAGAGTCGGATTCGTAACCTCGAAGTTACAAGTCAACTCGCTCAACTATCAAGGGAGAGTAAACGCGGCGACTGTGGCGGCACTCGCCACCGATGCGAAGTCAGCGTCGCGAAGTTGGCGTTAAATTCGAACGTTTGAATCAGTTATTTTCTTTCGGGCCCTTTTCAGCCCTGAACCGTGGAAGCGCCGGAATTCGGGTTTCATTTTTAACGCGGCAGCTTATACCCCCCGAGCGTTACCGACCACTGCCGGTGGTGGTCGGTAAGTTATCTTCCGCGGAGGACGACGCGCGTTACCGATGCACACGTAAAAAATTTTTCACGAATTTTCGCGAATTTTTCGCGCGGTAAACCTTCGTCTCCGCGTCCTCCGTCCGACGAGCCTACTCTCGCCCGCACCCGTCGACGCGTTCTCGAGCTATACGGCGACAAAGAAACTTTGATTTTTCACTAATTTGACGTCACCGAAAAAGTTACGGCCAACTGGGAATTAAAGGTATATTGCCTTTCCGAATTTTCCGGGAGCACGTCGGGCCTTCGACCCCGCTCGGCTCGGCTCGGCTCGGCTCGAGGTCGAGGTCGTCGGTAGCGACGATGGTGGCGGGGAGGTGCGCAATTGGTCTGTCATCGCCATCTCCCCAACCCCCCCTCCCCTTTAAAATTAATGGAAAATGTAAACCCAAACGTAGAGTCGGATTCGTAACCTCGAAGTTACAAGTCGATTCGCTCAACTATCAAGGGAGAGAAAACGCGGCGACTGTGGCGGCACTCGCCACGGATGCGAAGTCAGCATCACGAAGTTGGCGATAAATTCGAACGTTTGAATCAGTTATTTTCTTTCCGGCCCTTTTCAGCCCTGAACCGTGGATGCGCCGAAATTCGGGTTTCATTTTTAACGCGGCAGCTTATACCCCCCGAGCGTTACCGACCACTGCCGGTGGTGGTCGGTAAGTTATCCTCCGCCGAGGTCGACGCGCGTTACCGATGCACACGTAAAAAATTTTTCGCGAATTTTCGCGAATTTTTCGCGCGGTAAATCTTCGTCTCCGCGTGCTCCGTCCGACGAGCCTACTCTCGCCCGCATCCGTCGACCCGTTCTCGAGCTATACGGCGACAAAGAAATCGCAAAATTTCACTAATTTGACGTCACCGAAAAAGTTACGGCCAACTGGGAATTAAAGGTATATCGCCTTCCCGAATTTTCCGGGAGCCCATCGGGCCTTCGGCCCCGCTCGGCACGGCTCGGCTCGGCTCGGCTCGAGGTCGAGGTCGTCGATAGCGACGATGGTGGCGGGGAGGCGCGTGATTAGTCTGTCATCGCTATCCTCCCCCCAACCCCCCCCTCCTTTTAAAATTAATGGAAAATGTAAACCTAAACGTAGAGTCGGATTCGTAACCTCGAAGTTACAAGTCCATTCGCTCAACTATCAAGGGAGAGTAAACGCGGCGACTGTGGCGGCACTCGCCACCGATGCGAAGTCAGCGTCGCGAAGTTGGCGTTAAATTCGAACGTTTGAATCAGTTATTTTCTTTAGGGCCCTTTTCAGCCCTGAACCGTGGAAGCGCCGAAATTCGGGTTTCATTTTTAACGCGGCAGCTTGTACCCCCCGAGCGTTACCGACCACTGCCGGTGGTGGTCGGTAACTTATCCTCCGCCGAGGTCGACGCGGGTTACCGATGCACACGTAAAAACTTTTTCGCGAATCTTCGCGAATTTTTCGCGCGGTAAACCTTCGCCTCCGCGTCCTCCGTCCGACGAGCCTACTCTCGCCCGCACCCGTCGACCCGTTCTCGAGCTATACGGCGACAAAGAAACTTTGATTTTTCACTAATTTGACGTCACCGAAAAAGTTACGGCCAACTGGGAATTAAAGGTATATTGCCTTTCCGAATTTTCCGGGAGCACGTCGGGCCTTCGACCCCGCTCGGCTCGGCTCGGCTCGGCTCGAGGTCGAGGTCGTCGGTAGCGACGATGGTGGCGGGGAGGTGCGCAATTGGTCTGTCATCGCCATCTCCCCAACCCCCCCTACCCTTTAAAATTAATGGAAAATGTAAACCCAAACGTAGAGTCGGATTCGTAACCTCGAAGTTACAAGTCGATTCGCTCAACTATCAAGGGAGAGAAAACGCGGCGACTGTGGCGGCACTCGCCACGGATGCGAAGTCAGCATCACGAAGTTGGCGTTAACTTCGAACGTTTGAATCAGTTATTTTCTTTCCGGCCCTTTTCAGCCCTGAACCGTGGAAGCGCCGAAATTCGGGTTTCATTTTTAACGCGGCAGCTTATACCCCCCGAGCGTTACCGACCACTGCCGGTGGTGGTCGGTAAGTTATCCTCCGCCGAAGACGACGCGCGTTACCGATGCACATGTAAAAAATTTTTCGCGAATCTTCGCGAATTTTTCGCGCGGTAAACCTTCGTCTCCGCGGCCTCCGCCCGACGAGCCTACTCTCGCCCGCACCCGTCGACCCGTTCTCGAGCTATACGGCGACAAAGAAACTTTGATTTTTCACTAATTTGACGTCATCGAGAAAGTTACGGCCAACTGGGAATTAAAGGTATATCGCCTTTCCGAATTTTCCGGGAGCACGTCGGGCCTTCGACCCCGCTCGGCTCGGCTCGGCTCGGCTCGAGGTCGAGGTCGTCGGTAGCGACGATGGTGGCGGGGAGGTGCGCAATTGGTCTGTCATCGCCATCTCCCCAACCCCCCCTCCCCCTTAAAATTAATGGAAAATGTAAACCCAAACGTAGAGTCGGATTCGTAACCTCGAATTTACAAGTCGATTCGCTCAACTATCAAGGGAGAGAAAACGCGGCGACTGTGGCGGCACTCGCCACGGATGCGAAGTCAGCATCACGAAGTTGGCGTTAAATTCGAACGTTTGAATCAGTTATTTTCTTTCCGGCCCTTCTCAGCCCTGAACCGTGGAAGCGCCGAAATTCGGGTTTCATTTTTAACGCGGCAGCTTATACCCCCCGAGCGTTATCGACCACTGCCGGTGGTGGTCGGTAAGTTATCCTCCGCCGAAGACGACGCGCGTTACCGATGCTCACGTAAAAAATTTTTCGCGAATTTTTCGCGCGGTAAACCTTCGTCTCCGCGTCCTCCGTCCGACGAGCCTACTCTCGCCCGCACCCGTCGACCCGTTCTCGAGCTATACGGCGACAAAGAAACTTTGATTTTTCACTAATTTGACGTCATCGAGAAAGTTACGGAAAACTGGGAATTAAAGGTATATCGCCTTTCCGAGTTTTCCGGGAGCCCGTCGGGCCTTCGGCCCCGCTCGGCTCGGCTCGGCTCGGCTCGAGGTCGAGGTCGTCGGTAGCGACGATGGTGGCGGGGAGGTGCGCAATTGGTCTGTCATCGCCATCTCCCCAACCCCCCTCCCCTTTAAAATTAATGGAAAATGTAAACCCAAACGTAGAATCGGATTCGTAACCTCGAAGTTACAAGTCGATTCGCTCAACTATCAAGGGAGAGAAAACGCGGCGACTGTGGCGGCTCTCGCCACGGATGCGAAGTCAGCATTACGAAGTTGGCGTTAATTTCGAACGTTTGAATCAGTTATTTTCTTTCCGGCCCTTTTCAGCCCTGAACCGTGGAAGCGCCGAAATTCGGGTTTCATTTTTAAAGCGACAGCTTATACCCCCCGAGCGTTACCGACCACTGCCGGTGGTGGTCGGTAAGTTATCCTCCGCCGAAGACGACGCGCGTTAGCGATGCACACGAAAATTTTTTTCGCGAACTTTCGCGAATTTTTCGCGCGGTAAAGCTTCGTCTCCGCGTCCTCCGTCCGACGAGCCTACCCTCGCCCGCACCCGTCGACCCGTTCTCGAGCTATACGGCGACAAAGAAACTTTGATTTTTCACTAATTCGACGTCACCGAAAAAGTTACGGCCAACTGGGAATTAAAGGTATATCGCCTTCCCGAATTTTACGGGAGCCCATCGGGCCTTCGGCCCCGCTCGGCACGGCTCGGCTCGGCTCGGCTCGAGGTCGAGGTCGTCGATAGCGACGATGGTGGCGGGGAGGCGCGTGATTAGTCTGTCATCGCCATCCTCCCCCCAACCCCCCCTCCTTTTAAAATTAATGGTAAATGTAAACCTAAACGTAGAGTCGGATTCGTAACCTCGAAGTTACAAGTCCATTCGCTCAACTATCAAGGGAGAGTAAACGCGGCGACTGTGGCGGCACTCGCCACCGATGCGAAGTCAGCGTCGCGAAGTTGGCGTTAAATTCGAACGTTTGAATCAGTTATTTTCTTTAGGGCCCTTTTCAGCCCTGAACCGTGGATGCGCCGAAATTCGGGTTTCATTTTTAACGCGGCAGCTTGTACCCCCCGAGCGTAACCGACCACTGCCGGTGGTGGTCGGTAACTTATCCTCCGCCGAGGTCGACGCGGGTTACCGATGCACACGTAAAAACTTTTTCGCGAATCTTCGCGAATTTTTCGCGCGGTAAACCTTCGTCTCCGCGTCCTCCGTCCGACGAGCCTACTCTCGCCCGCACCCGTCGACGCGTTCTCGAGCTATACGGCGACAAAGAAACTTTGATTTTTCACTAATTTGACGTCATCGAGAAAGTTACGGAAAACTGGGAATTAAAGGTATATCGCCTTTCCGAGTTTTCCGGGAGCCCGTGGGGCCTTCGGCCCCGCTCGGCTCGGCTCGGCTCGGCTCGGCTCGAGGTCGAGGTCGTCGGTAGCGACGATGGTGGCGGGGAGGTGCGCAATTGGTCTGTCATCGCCATCTCTCCAACCCCCCCCCCCTTTAAAATTAATGGAAAATGTAAACCCAAACGTAGAGTCGGATTCGTAACCTCGAAGTTACAAGTCGATTCGCTCAACTATCAAGGGAGAGAAAACGCGGCGACTGTGGCGGCTCTCGCCACGGATGCGAAGTCAGCATTACGAAGTTGGCGTTAATTTCGAACGTTTGAATCAGTTATTTTCTTTCCGGCCCTTTTCAGCCCTGAACCGTGGAAGCGCCGAAATTCGGGTTTCATTTTTAACGCGGCAGCTTATACCCCCCGAGCGTTATCGACCACTGCCGGTGGTGGTCGGTAAGTTATCCTCCGCCGAAGACGACGCGCGTTACCGATGCACACGTAAAAAATTTTTCGCGAATTTTCGCGAATTTTTCGCGCGGTAAACCTTCGTCTCCGCGTCCTCCGTCCGACGAGCCTACTCTCGCCCGCAGCCGTCGACCCGTTCTCGAGCTATACGGCGACAAAGAAACTTTGATTTTTCACTAATTTGACGTCATCGAGAAAGTTACGGAAAACTGGGAATTAAAGGTATATCGCCTTTCCGAGTTTTCCGGGAACCCGTCGGGCCTTCGGCCCCGCTCGGCCCGGCTCGGCTCGGCTCGGCTCGGCTCGGCTCGGCTAGAGGTCGAGGTCGTCGGTAGCGACGATGGTGGCGGGGAGGTGCGCAATTGGTCTGTCATCGCCATCTCCCCAACCCCCCCTCCCCTTTAAAATTAATGAAAATGTAAACCCAAACGTAGAGTCGGATTCGTAACCTCGAATTAACAAGTCGATTCGCTCAACTATCAAGGGAGAGAAAACGCGGCGACTGTGGCGGCTCTCGCCACGGATGCGAAGTCAGCATTACGAAGTTGGCGTTAATTTCGAACGTTTGAATCAGTTATTTTCTTTCCGGCCCTTTTCAGCCCTGAACCGTGGAAGCGCCGAAATTCGGGTTTCATTTTTAACGCGGCAGCTTATACCCCCCGAGCGTTATCGACCACTGCCGGTGGTGGCCGATAAGTTATCCTCCGCCGAAGACGACGCGCGTTACCGATGCACACGTAAAAAATTTTTCGCGAATTTTCGCGAATTTTTCGCGCTGTAAACCTTCGTCTCCGCGTCCTCCGTCCGACGAGCCTACTCTCGCCCGCACCCGTCTACCCGTTCTCGAGCTATACGGCGACAAAGAAACTTTGATTTTTCACTAATTTGACGTCATCGAGAAAGTTACGGAAAACTGGGAATTAAAGGTATATCGCCTTTCCGAGTTTTCCGGAAGCCCGTCGGGCCTTCGGCCCCGCTCGGCTCGGCTCGGCTCGGCTCGGCTCGGCTCGGCTCAGCTCGGCTCGAGGTCGAGGTCGTCGGTAGCGACGATGGTGGCGGGGAGGTGCGCAATTGGTCTGTCATCGCCATCTCCCCAACCCCCCCTCCCCTTTAAAATTAACGGAAAATGTAAACCCAAACGTAGAGTCGGATTCGTAACCTCGAATTTACAAGTCGATTCGCTCAACTATCAAGGGAGAGAAAACGCGGCGACTGTGGCGGCACTCGCCACGGATGCGAAGTCAGCATCACGAAGTTGGCGTTAAATTCGAACTTTTGAATCAGTTATTTTCTTTCCGGCCCTTTTCAGCCCTGAACCGTGGAAGCGCCGAAATTCGGGTTTCATTTTTAACGCGGCAGCTTATACCCCCCGAGCGTTATCGACCACTGCCGGTGGTGGTCGGTAAGTTATCCTCCGCCGAAGACGACGCGCGTTACCGATGCACACGTAAAAACTTTTTCGCGAATCTTCGCGAATTTTTCGCGCGGTAAACCTTCGTCTCCGCGTCCTCCGTCCGACGAGCCTACTCTCGCCCGCACCCGTCGACGCGTTCTCGAGCTATACGGCGACAAAGAAACTTTGATTTTTCACTAATTTGACGTCATCGAGAAAGTTACGGAAAACTGGGAATTAAAGGTATATCGCCTTTCCGAGTTTTCCGGGAGCCCGTCGGGCCTTCGGCCCCGCTCGGCTCGGCTCGGCTCGGCTCGGCTCGAGGTCGAGGTCGTCGGTAGCGACGATGGTGGCGGGGAGGTGCGCAATTGGTCTGTCATCGCCATCTCCCCAACCCCCCCCCCCCCCCGCCCCTTTAAAATTAATGGAAAATGTAAACCCAAACGTAGAGTCGGATTCGTAACCTCGAAGTTACAAGTCGATTCGCTCAACTATCAAGGGAGAGAAAACGCGGCGACTGTGGCGGCTCTCGCCACGGATGCGAAGTCAGCATTACGAAGTTGGCGTTAATTTCGAACGTTTGAATCAGTTATTTTCTTTCCGGCCCTTTTCAGCCCTGAACCGTGGAAGCGCCGAAATTCGGGTTTCATTTTTAACGCGGCAGCTTATACCCCCCGAGCGTTATCGACCACTGCCGGTGGTGGTCGGTAAGTTATCCTCCGCCGAAGACGACGCGCGTTACCGATGCACACGTAAAAAATTTTTCGCGAATTTTCGCGAATTTTTCGCGCGGTAAACCTTCGTCTCCGCGTCCTCCGTCCGACGAGCCTACACTCGCCCGCAGCCGTCGACCCGTTCTCGAGCTATACGGCGACAAAGAAACTTTGATTTTTCACTAATTTGACGTCATCGAGAAAGTTACGGAAAACTGGGAATTAAAGGTATATCGCCTTTCCGAGTTTTCCGGGAACCCGTCGGGCCTTCGGCCCCGCTCGGCTCGGCTCGGCTCGGCTCGGCTCGGCTCGGCTCGGCTCGGCTCGGCTCAGCTCGGCTCGAGGTCGAGGTCGTCGGTAGCGACGATGGTGGCGGGGAGGTGCGCAATTGGTCTGTCATCGCCATCTCCCCAACCCCCCCTCCCCTTTAAAATTAACGGAAAATGTAAACCCAAACGTAGAGTCGGATTCGTAACCTCGAATTTACAAGTCGATTCGCTCAACTATCAAGGGAGAGAAAACGCGGCGACTGTGGCGGCACTCGCCACCGATGCGAAGTCAGCGTCGCGAAGTTGGCGTTAAATTCGAACGTTTGAATCAGTTATTTTCTTTCCGGCCCTTTTCAGCCCTGAACCGTGGAAGCGCCGAAATTCGGGTTTCATTTTTAACGCGGCAGCTTATACCCCCCGAGCGTTATCGACCACTGCCGGTGGTGGTCGGTAAGTTATCCTCCGCCGAAGACGACGCGCGTTACCGATGCACACGTAAAAAATTTTTCGCGAATTTTCGCGCATTTTTCGCGCGGTAAACCTTCGTCTCCGCGTGCTCCGTCCGACGAGCCTACTCTCGCCCGCACCCGTCGACCCGTTCTCGAGCTATACGGCGACAAAGAAATCGCAAAATTTCACTAATTCGACTTCACCGAAAAAGTTACGGCCAAGTGGGAATTAAAGGTATATCGCCTTCCCGAATTTTCCGGGAGCCCATCGGGCCTTCGGCCCCGCTCGGCACGGCTCGGCTCGGCTCGGCTCGGCTCGAGGTCGAGGTCGTCGATAGCGACGATGGTGGCGGGGAGGCGCGTGATTGGTCTGTCATCGCCATCCTCCCCCCAACCCCCCCTCCTTTTATAATTAATGGAAAATGTAAACCTAAAAGTAGAGTCGGATTCGTAACCTCGAAGTTACAAGTCAATTCGCTCAACTATCAAGGGAGAGTAAACGCGGCGACTGTGGCGGCACTCGCCACCGATGCGAAGTCAGCGTCGCGAAGTTGGCGTTAAATTCGAACGTTTGAATCAGTTATTTTCTTTAGGGCCCTTTTCAGCCCTGAACCGTGGAAGCGCCGAAATTCGGGTTTCATTTTTAACGCGGCAGCTTGTACCCCCCGAGCGTTACCGACCACTGCCGGTGGTGGTCGGTAACTTATCCTCCGCCGAGGTCGACGCGGGTTACCGATGCACACGTAAAAACTTTTTCGCGAATCTTCGCGAATTTTTCGCGCGGTAAACCTTCGTCTCCGCGTCCTCCGTCCGACGAGCCTACTCTCGCCCGCACCCGTCGACCCGTTCTCGAGCTATACGGCGACAAAGAAACTTTGATTTTTCACTAATTTGACGTCACCGAAAAAGTTACGGCCAACTGGGAATTAAAGGTATATTGCCTTTCCGAATTTTCCGGGAGCACGTCGGGCCTTCGACCCCGCTCGGCTCGGCTCGGCTCGGCTCGAGGTCGAGGTCGTCGGTAGCGACGATGGTGGCGGGGAGGTGCGCAATTGGTCTGTCATCGCCATCTCCCCAACCCCCCCTCCCCTTTAAAATTAATGGAAAATGTAAACCCAAACGTAGAGTCGGATTCGTAACCTCGAAGTTACAAGTCGATTCGCTCAACTATCAAGGGAGAGAAAACGCGGCGACTGTGGCGGCACTCGCCACGGATGCGAAGTCAGCATCACGAAGTTGGCGATAAATTCGAACGTTTGAATCAGTTATTTTCTTTCCGGCCCTTTTCAGCCCTGAACCGTGGAAGCGCCGAAATTCGGGTTTCATTTTTAACGCGGCAGCTTATACCCCCCGAGCGTTACCGACCACTGCCGGTGGTGGTCGGTAAGTTATCCTCCGCCGAGGTCGACGCGCGTTACCGATGCACACGTAAAAAATTTTTCGCGAATTTTCGCGAATTTTTCGCGCGGTAAACCTTCGTGTCCGCGTCCTCCGTCCGACGAGCCTACTCTCGCCCGCACCCGTCGACCCGTTCTCGAGCTGTACGGCGACAAAGAAACTTTGATTTTTCACTAATTTGACGTCATCGAGAATGTTACGGCCAACTGGGAATTAAAGGTATATCGCCTTTCCGAATTTTCCGGGAGCCCGTCGGGCCTTCGGCCCCGCTCGGCGCGGCTCGGCTCGAGGTCGAGGTCGTCGGTAGCGACGATGGTGGCGGGGAGGCGCGCGATTGGTTTGTCAGCGACATCCTCCCCCCAAACCCCCCTCCCTTTAAAATTAATGGAAAATGTAAACCTAAACGTAGAGTCGGATTCGTAACCTCGAAGTTACAAGTCAACTCGCTCAACTATCAAGGGAGAGTAAACGCGGCGACTGTGGCGGCACTCGCCACCGATGCGAAGTCAGCGTCGCGAAGTTAGCGTTAAATTCGAACGTTTGAATCAGTTATTTTCTTTCGGGCCCTTTTCAGCGCTGAACCGTGGAAGCGCCGGAATTCGGGTTTCATTTTTAACGCGGCAGCTTATACCCCCCGAGCGTTACCGACCACTGCCGGTGGTGGTCGGTAAGTTATCCTCCGCCGAGGACGACGCGCGTTACCGATGCACACGTAAAAAATTTTTCGCGAATTTTCGCGAATTTTTCGGGCGGTAAACCTTCGTCTCCGCGTCTTCCGTCCGACGAGCCTACTCTCGCCCGCACCCGTCGACCCGTTCTCGAGCTATACGGCGACAAAGAAACTTTGATTTTTCACTAATTTGACGTCATCGAGAAAGTTACGGCCAACTGGGAATTAAAGGTATATCGCCTTTCCGAATTTTCCGGGAGCCCGTCGGGCCTACGGCCCCGCTCGGCGCGGCTCTGCTCGGCTCGAGGTCGAGGTCGTCGGTAGCAACGATGGTGTCGGGGAGGTGCGCAATTGGTCTGTCATCGCCATCCCCCCAACAACCCCTTCCCCTTTAAAATTAATGGAAAATGTAAACCCAAACGTAGAGTCGGATTCGTAACCTCGAAGTTACAAGTTCATTCGCTCAACTATTAAGGGAGAGTAAACGCGGCGACTGTGGCGGCACTCGCCACGGATGCGAAGTCAGCATCACGAAGTTGGCGTTAAATTCGAACGTTTGAATCAGTTATTTTCTTTCCGGCCCTTTGCAGCCCTGAACCGTGGAAGCGCCGGAATTCGGGTTTCATTTTTAACGCGGCAGCTTATACCCCCCGAGCGTTACCGACCACTGCCGGTGGTGGTCGGTAAGTTATCCTCCGCCGAGGTCGACGCGCGTTACCGATGCACACGTAAAAAATTTTTCGCGAACTTTCGCGAATTTTTCGCGGGGTAAACCTTCGTCTCCGCGTCCTCCGACCGACGAGCCTACTCTCGCCCGCACCCGTCGACCCGTTCTCGAGCTATACGGCGACAAAGAAACTTTGATTTTTCACTAATTTGACGTCATCGAGAAAGTTACGGAAAACTGGGAATTAAAGGTATATCGCCTTTCCGAGTTTTCCGGGAGCCCGTCGGGCCTTCGGCCCCGCTCGGCTCGGCTCGGCTCGGCTCGGCTCGAGGTCGAGGTCGTCGGTAGCGACGATGGTGGCGGGGAGGCTCGCGATTGGTCTGTCATCGCTATCCTCCCCCCAACCCCCCCTCCCCTTTAAAATTATTGGAAAATGTAAACCTAAACGTAGAGTCGGATTCGTAACCTCGAAGTTACAAGTTCATTCGCTCAACTATCAAGGGAGAGTAAACGCGGCGACTGTGGCGGCACTCGCCACGAATGCGAAGTCAGCATCACGAAGTTGGCGTTAAATTCGAACGTTTGAATCAGTTATTTTCTTTCCGGCCCTTTTCAGCCCTGAACCGTGGAAGCGCCGAAATTCGGGTTTCATTTTTAACGCGGCAGCTTATACCCCCCGAGCGTAACCGGCCACTGCCGGTGGTGGTCTGTAAGTTATCCTCCGCCGAGGTCGACGCGCGTTACCGATGCACACGTAAAAAATTTTTCGCGAATTTTCGCGAATTTTTCGCGCGGTAAACCTTCGTCTCCGCGTCCTCCGTCCGACGAGCCTACTCTCGCCCGCACCCGTCGACCCGTTCTCGAGCTATACGGCGACAAAGAAACTTTGATTTTTCACTAATTTGACGTCATCGAGAAAGTTACGGAAAACTGGGAATTAATGGTATATCGCCTTTCCGAGTTTTCCGGGAGCACGTCGGGCCTTCGGCCCCGCTCGGCTCGGCTCGGCTCGGCTCGGCTCGAGGTCGAGGTCGTCGGTAGCGACGATGGTGGCGGGGAGGTGCGCAATTGGTCTGTCATCGCCATCCCCCCCAACCCACCCTCCCCCTTTAAAATTAATGGAAAATGTAAACCCAAACGTAGAGTCGGATTCGTAACCTCGAAGTTACAAGTCGATTCGCTCATCTATCAAGGGAGAGTAAACGGGGCGACTGTGGCGGCACTCGCCACCGATGCGAAGTCAGCATCACGAAGTTGGCGTTAAATTCGAACGTTTGAATCAGTTATTTTCCTTCGGGCCCTTTTCAGCCCTGAACCGTGGAAGCGCCGAAAGTCGGGTTTCATATTTAACGCGGCAGCTTATACCCCCCGAGCGTTACCGACCACTGCCGGTGGTGGTCGGTAAGTTATCCTCCGCCGAGGACGACGCGAGTTACCTATGCACACGTAAAAAATTTTTCGCGAATTTTCGCGAATTTTTCGCGCGGTAAACCTTCGTCTTCGCGTCCTCCGTCCGACGAGCCTACTCTCGCCCGCACCCGTCGACCCGTTCTCGAGCTATACGGCGACAAAGAAACTTTGATTTTTCACTAATTTGACGTCATCGAGAAAGTTACGGCCAACTGGGAATTAAAGGTATATCGCCTTTCCGAATTTTCCGGGGCCCGTCGGGCCTACGGCCCCGCTCGGCGCGGCTCTGCTCGGCTCGAGGTCGAGGTCGTCGGTAGCAACGATGGTGTCGGGGAGGTGCGCAATTGGTCTGTCATCGCTATCCTCCCCCCAACCCCCCCCCCTTTAAAATTAATGGAAAATGTAAACCTAAACGTAGAGTCGGATTCGTAACCTCGAAGTTACAAGTCCATTCGCTCAACTATCAAGGGAGAGTAAACGCGGCGACTGTGGCGGCACTCGCCACCGATGCGAAGTCAGCATCACGAAGTTGGCGTTAAATTCGAACTTTTGAATCAGTTATTTTCTTTCCGGCCCTTTTCAGCCCTGAACCGTGGAAGCGCCGAAATTCGGGTTTCATTTTTAACGCGGCAGCTTATACCCCCCGAGCGTTATCGACCACTGCCGGTGGTGGTCGGTAAGTTATCCTCCGCCGAAGACGACGCGCGTTACCGATGCACACGTAAAAAATTTTTCGCGAATTTTCGCGAATTTTTCGCGCGGTAAACCTTCGTCTCCGCGTCCTCCGTCCGACGAGCCTACTCTCGCCCGCACCCGTCGACCCGTTCTCGAGCTATACGGCGACAAAGAAACTTTGATTTTTCACTAATTTGACGTCATCGAGAAAGTTACGGAAAACTGGGAATTAAAGGTATATTGCCTTTCCGAATTTTCCGGGAGCACGTCGGGCCTTCGACCCCGCTCGGCTCGGCTCGGCTCGGCTCGAGGTCGAGGTCGTCGGTAGCGACGATGGTGGCGGGGAGGTGCGCAATTGGTCTGTCATCGCCGTCTCCCCAACCCCCCCTCCCCTTTAAAATTAATGGAAAATGTAAACCCAAACGTAGAGTCGGATTCGTAACCTCGAAGTTACAAGTCGATTCGCTCAACTATCAAGGGAGAGAAAACGCGGCGACTGTGGCGGCACTCGCCACGGATGCGAAGTCAGCATCACGAAGTTGGCGATAAATTCGAACGTTTGAATCAGTTATTTTCTTTCCGGCCCTTTTCAGCCCTGAACCGTGGAAGCGCCGAAATTCGGGTTTCATTTTTAACGCGGCAGCTTATATCCCCCGAGCGTTACCGACCACTGCCGGTGGTGGTCGGTAAGTTATCCTCCGCCGAGGTCGACGCGCGTTACCGATGCACACGTAAAAAATTTTTCGCGAATTTTCGCGAATTTTTCGGGCGGTAAACCTTCGTCTCCGCGTCCTCCGTCCGACGAGCCTACTCTCGCCCGCACCCGTCGACCCGTTCTCGAGCTATAAGGCGACAAAGAAACTTTGATTTTTCACTAATTTGACGTCATCGAGAAAGTTACGGAAAACTGGGAATTAAAGGTATATCGCCTTTCCGAGTTTTCCGGGAGCCCGTCGGGCCTTCGGCCCCGCTCGGCTCGGCTCGCCTCGGCTCGGCTCGGCTCGGCTCGAGGTCGAGGTCGTCGGTAGCGACGATGGTGGCGGGGAGGTGCGCAATTGGTCTGTCATCGCCATCTCCCCAACCCCCCCCCTTTAAAATTAATGGAAAATGTAAACCCAAACGTAGAGTCGGATTCGTAACCTCGAAGTTAGAAGTCGATTCGCTCAACTATCAAGGGAGAGAAAACGCGGCGACTGTGGCGGCTCTCGCCACGGATGCGAAGTCAGCATTACGAAGTTGGCGTTAATTTCGAACGGTTGAATCAGTTATTTTCTTTCCGGCCCTTTTCAGCCCTGAACCGTGGAAGCGCCGAAATTCGGCTTTCATTTTTAAAGCGACAGCTTATACCCCCCGAGCGTTACCGACCACTGCCGGTGGTGGTCGGTAACTTATCCTCCGCCGAGGTCGACGCGGGTTACCGATGCACACGTAAAAAATTTTTCGCGAATTTTCGCGCATTTTTCGCGCGGTAAACCTTCGTCTCCGCGTGCTCCGTCCGACGAGCCTACTCTCGCCCGCACCCGTCGACCCGTTCTCGAGCTATACGGCGACAAAGAAATCGCAAAATTTCACTAATTTGACTTCACCGAAAAAGTTACGGCCAAGTGGGAATTAAAGGTATATCGCCTTCCCGAATTTTCCGGGAGCCCATCGGGCCTTCGGCCCCGCTCGGCACGGCTCGGCTCGGCTCGGCTCGGCTCGGCTCGAGGTCGAGGTCGTCGATAGCGACGATGGTGGCGGGGAGGCGCGTGATTGGTCTGTCATCGCCATCCTCCCCCCAACCCCCCCTCCTTTTATAATTAATGGAAAATGTAAACCTAAAAGTAGAGTCGGATTCGTAACCTCGAAGTTACAAGTCAATTCGCTCAACTATCAAGGGAGAGTAAACGCGGCGACTGTGGCGGCACTCGCCACCGATGCGAAGTCAGCGTCGCGAAGTTGGCGTTAAATTCGAACGTTTGAATCAGTTATTTTCTTTAGGGCCCTTTTCAGCCCTGAACCGTGGAAGCGCCGAAATTCGGGTTTCATTTTTAACGCGGCAGCTTGTACCCCCCGAGCGTTACCGACCACTGCCGGTGGTGGTCGGTAAGTTATCCTCCGCCGAAGACGACGCGCGTTACCGATGCACACGTAAAAAATTTTTCGCGAATTTTCGCGAATTTTTCGCGCGGTAAACCTTCGTCTCCGCGTCCTCCGTCCGACGAGCCTACTCTCGCCCGCACCCGTCGACCCGTTCTCGAGCTATACGGCGACAAAGAAACTTTGATTTTTCACTAATTTGACGTCATCGAGAAAGTTACGGAAAACTGGGAATTAAAGGTATATCGCCTTTCCGAGTTTTCCGGGAGCCCGTCGGGCCTTCGGCCCCGCTCGGCTCGAGGTCGAGGTCGTCGGTAGCGACGATGGTGGCGGGGAGGTGCGCAATTGGTCTGTCATCGCCATCTCCCCAACCCCCCCCCCCTTTAAAATTAATGGAAAATGTAAACCCAAACGTAGAGTCGGATTCGTAACCTCGAAGTTACAAGTCGATTCGCTCAACTATCAAGGGAGAGAAAACGCGGCGACTGTGGCGGCTCTCGCCACGGATGCGAAGTCAGCATTACGAAGTTGGCGTTAATTTCGAACGTTTGAATCAGTTATTTTCTTTCCGGCCCTTTTCAGCCCTGAACCGTGGAAGCGCCGAAATTCGGGTTTCATTTTTAAAGCGACAGCTTATACCCCCCGAGCGTTACCGACCACTGCCGGTGGTGGTCGGTAACTTATCCACCGCCGAGGTCGACGCGGGTTACCGATGCACACGTAAAAAATTTTTCGCGAATTTTCGCGCATTTTTCGCGCGGTAAACCTTCGTCTCCGCGTGCTCCGTCCGACGAGCCTACTCTCGCCCGCACCCGTCGACCCGTTCTCGAGCTATACGGCGACAAAGAAATCGCAAAATTTCACTAATTTGACTTCACCGAAAAAGTTACGGCCAAGTGGGAATTAAAGGTATATCGCCTTCCCGAATTTTCCGGGAGCCCATCGGGCCTTCGGCCCCGCTCGGCACGGCTCGGCTCGGCTCGGCTCGGCTCGAGGTCGAGGTCGTCGATAGCGACGATGGTGGCGGGGAGGCGCGTGATTGGTCTGTCATCGCCATCCTCCCCCCAAACCCCCTCCTTTTATAATTAATGGAAAATGTAAACCTAAAAGTAGAGTCGGATTCGTAACCTCGAAGTTACAAGTCAATTCGCTCAACTATCAAGGGAGAGTAAACGCGGCGACTGTGGCGGCACTCGCCACCGATGCGAAGTCAGCGCCGCGAAGTTGGCGTTAAATTCGAACGTTTGAATCAGTTATTTTCTTTAGGGCCCTTTTCAGCCCTGAACCGTGGAAGCGCCGAAATTCGGGTTTCATTTTTAACGCGGCAGCTTGTACCCCCCGAGCGTTACCGACCACTGCCGGTGGTGGTCGGTAACTTATCCTCCGCCGAGGTCGACGCGGGTTACCGATGCACACGTAAAAACTTTTTCGCGAATCTTCGCGAATTTTTCGCGCGGTAAACCTTCGTCTCCGCGTCCTCCGTCCGACGAGCCTACTCTCGCCCGCACCCGTCGACCCGTTCTCGAGCTATACGGCGACAAAGAAACTTTGATTTTTCACTAATTTGACGTCACCGAAAAAGTTACGGCCAACTGGGAATTAAAGGTATATTGCCTTTCCGAATTTTCCGGGAGCACGTCGGGCCTTCGACCCCGCTCGGCTCGGCTCGGCTCGGCTCGAGGTCGAGGTCGTCGGTAGCGACGATGGTGGCGGGGAGGTGCGCAATTGGTCTGTCATCGCCATCTCCCCAACCCCCCCTCCCCTTTAAAATTAATGGAAAATGTAAACCCAAACGTAGAGTCGGATTCGTAACCTCGAAGTTACAAGTCGATTCGCTCAACTATCAAGGGAGAGAAAACGCGGCGACTGTGGCGGCACTCGCCACGGATGCGAAGTCAGCATCACGAAGTTGGCGATAAATTCGAACGTTTGAATCAGTTATTTTCTTTCCGGCCCTTTTCAGCCCTGAACCGTGGAAGCGCCGAAATTCGGGTTTCATTTTTAACGCGGCAGCTTATACCCCCCGAGCGTTACCGACCACTGCCGGTGGTGGTCGGTAAGTTATCCTCCGCCGAGGTCGACGCGCGTTACCGATGCACACGTAAAAAATTTTTCGCGAATTTTCGCGAATTTTTCGCGCGGTAAACCTTCGTCTCCGCGTCCTCCGTCCGACGAGCCTACTCTCGCCCGCACCCGTCGACCCGTTCTCGAGCTATAAGGCGACAAAGAAACTTTGATTTTTCACTAATTTGACGTCATCGAGAAAGTTACGGAAAACTGGGAATTAAAGGTATATTGCCTTTCCGAATTTTCCGGGAACACATCGGGCCTTCGACCCCGCTCGGCTCGGCTCGGCTCGGCTCGAGGTCGAGGTCGTCGGTAGCGACGATGGTGGCGGGGAGGTGCGCAATTGGTCTGTCATCGCCATCTCCCCAACCCCCCCTCCCCTTTAAAATTAATGGAAAATGTAAACCCAAACGTAGAGTCGGATTCGTAACCTCGAAGTTACAAGTCGATTCGCTCAACTATCAAGGGAGAGAAAACGCGGCGACTGTGGCGGCTCTCGCCACGGATGCGAAGTCAGCATTACGAAGTTGGCGTTAATTTCGAACGGTTGAATCAGTTATTTTCTTTCCGGCCCTTTTCAGCCCTGAACCGTGGAAGCGCCGAAATTCGGGTTTCATTTTTAAAGCGACAGCTTATACCCCCCGAGCGTTACCGACCACTGCCGGTGGTGGTCGGTAACTAATCCTCCGCCGAGGTCGACGCGGGTTACCGATGCACACGTAAAAAATTTTTCGCGAATTTTCGCGCATTTTTCGCGCGGTAAACCTTCGTCTCCGCGTGCTCCGTCCGACGAGCCTACTCTCGCCCGCACCCGTCGACCCGTTCTCGAGCTATACGGCGACAAAGAAATCGCAAAATTTCACTAATTTGACTTCACCGAAAAAGTTACGGCCAAGTGGGAATTAAAGGTATATCGCCTTCCCGAATTTTCCGGGAGCCCATCGGGCCTTCGGCCCCGCTCGGCACGGCTCGGCTCGGCTCGGCTCGGCTCGAGGTCGAGGTCGTCGATAGCGACGATGGTGGCGGGGAGGCGCGTGATTGCTCTGTCATCGCCATCCTCCCCCCAACCCCCCCTCCTTTTATAATTAATGGAAAATGTAAACCTAAAAGTAGAGTCGGATTCGTAACCTCGAAGTTACAAGTCAATTCGCTCAACTATCAAGGGAGAGTAAACTCGGCGACTGTGGCGGCACTCGCCACCGATGCGAAGTCAGCGTCGCGAAGTTGGCGTTAAATTCGAACGTTTGAATCAGTTATTTTCTTTAGGGCCCTTTTCAGCCCTGAACCGTGGAAGCGCCGAAATTCGGGTTTCATTTTTAACGCGGCAGCTTGTACCCCCCGAGCGTTACCGACCACTGCCGGTGGTGGTCGGTAACTTATCCTCCGCCGAGGTCGACGCGGGTTACCGATGCACACGTAAAAACTTTTTCGCGAATCTTCGCGAATTTTTCGCGCGGTAAACCTTCGTCTCCGCGTCCTCCGTCCGACGAGCCAACTCTCGCCCGCACCCGTCGACCCGTTCTCGAGCTATACGGCGACAAAGAAACTTTGATTTTTCACTAATTTGACGTCATCGAGAAAGTTACGGCCAACTGGGAATTAAAGGTATATCGCCTTTCCGAATTTTCCGGGAGCCCGTCGGGCCTCCGGCCCCGCTCGGCGCGGCTTGGCTCGGCTCGAGGTCGAGGTCGTCGGTAGCGACGATGGTGGCGGGGAGGGGCGCGATTGGTCTGTCATCGCCATCTCCCCAACCCCCCCTCCCCTTTAAAATTAACGGAAAATGTAAACCCAAACGTAGAGTCGGATTCGTAACCTCGAATTTACAAGTCGATTCGCTCAACTATCAAGGGAGAGAAAACGCGGCGACTGTGGCGGCACTCGCCACGGATGCGAAGTCAGCATCACGAAGTTGGCGTTAAATTCGAACTTTTGAATCAGTTATTTTCTTTCCGGCCCTTTTCAGCCCTGAACCGTGGAAGCGCCGAAATTCGGGTTTCATTTTTAACGCGGCAGCTTATACCCCCCGAGCGTTATCGACCACTGCCGGTGGTGGTCGGTAAGTTATCCTCCGCCGAAGACGACGCGCGTTACCGATGCACACGTAAAAAATTTTTCGCGAATTTTCGCGCATTTTTCGCGCGGTAAACCTTCGTCTCCGCGTGCTCCGTCCGACGAGCCTACTCTCGCCCGCACCCGTCGACCCGTTCTCGAGCTATACGGCGACAAAGAAATCGCAAAATTTCACTAATTTGACTTCACCGAAAAAGTTACGGCCAAGTGGGAATTAAAGGTATATCGCCTTCCCGAATTTTCCGGGAGCCCATCGGGCCTTCGGCCCCGCTCGGCACGGCTCGGCTCGGCTCGGCTCGGCTCGAGGTCGAGGTCGTCGATAGCGACGATGGTGGCGGGGAGGCGCGTGATTGGTCTGTCATCGCCATCCTCCCCCCAACCCCCCCTCCTTTTATAATTAATGGAAAATGTAAACCTAAAAGTAGAGTCGGATTCGTAACCTCGAAGTTACAAGTCAATTCGCTCAACTATCAAGGGAGAGTAAACGCGGCGACTGTGGCGGCACTCGCCACCGATGCGAAGTCAGCGTCGCGAAGTTGGCGTTAAATTCGAACGTTTGAATCAGTTATTTTCTTTAGGGCCCTTTTCAGCCCTGAACCGTGGAAGCGCCGAAATTCGGGTTTCATTTTTAACGCGGCAGCTTGTACCCCCCGAGCGTTACCGACCACTGCCGGTGGTGGTCGGTAACTTATCCTCCGCCGAGGTCGACGCGGGTTACCGATGCACACGTAAAAACTTTTTCGCGAATCTTCGCGAATTTTTCGCGCGGTAAACCTTCGTCTCCGCGTCCTCCGTCCGACGAGCCTACTCTCGCCCGCACCCGTCGACCCGTTCTCGAGCTATACGGCGACAAAGAAACTTTGATTTTTCACTAATTTGACGTCACCGAAAAAGTTACGGCCAACTGGGAATTAAAGGTATATTGCCTTTCCGAATTTTCCGGGAGCACGTCGGGCCTTCGACCCCGCTCGGCTCGGCTCGGCTCGGCTCGAGGTCGAGGTCGTCGGTAGCGACGATGGTGGCGGGGAGGTGCGCAATTGGTCTGTCATCGCCATCTCCCCAACCCCCCCTCCCCTTTAAAATTAATGGAAAATGTAAACCCAAACGTAGAGTCGGATTCGTAACCTCGAAGTTACAAGTCGATTCGCTCAACTATCAAGGGAGAGAAAACGCGGCGACTGTGGCGGCACTCGCCACGGATGCGAAGTCAGCATCACGAAGTTGGCGATAAATTCGAACGTTTGAATCAGTTATTTTCTTTCCGGCCCTTTTCAGCCCTGAACCGTGGAAGCGCCGAAATTCGGGTTTCATTTTTAACGCGGCAGCTTATACCCCCCGAGCGTTACCGACCACTGCCGGTGGTGGTCGGTAAGTTATCCTCCGCCGAGTTCGACGCGCGTTACCGATGCACACGTAAAAAATTTTTCGCGAATTTTCGCGAATTTTTCGCGCGGTAAACCTTCGTCTCCGCGTCCTCCGTCCGACGAGCCTACTCTCGCCCGCACCCGTCGACCCGTTCTCGAGCTATACGGCGACAAAGAAACTTTGATTTTTCACTAATTTGACGTCATCGAGAATGTTACGGCCAACTGGGAATTAAAGGTATATCGCCTTTCCGAGTTTTCCGGGAGCCCGTCGGGCCTTCGGCCCCGCTCGGCTCGGCTCGAGGTCGAGGTCGTCGGTAGCGACGATGGTGGCGGGGAGGTGCGCAATTGGTCTGTCATCGCCATCTCCCCAACCCCCCCCCTACCCTTTAAAATTAATGGAAAATGTAAACCCAAACGTAGTGTCGGATTCGTAACCTCGAAGTTACAAGTCGATTCGCTCAACTATCAAGGGAGAGAAAACGCGGCGACTGTGGCGGCACTCGCCACGGATGCGAAGTCAGCATCACGAAGTTGGCGTTAAATTCGAACGTTTGAATCAGTTATTTTCTTTCCGGCCCTTTTCAGCCCTGAACCGTGGAAGCGCCGAAATTCGGGTTTCATTTTTAACGCGGCAGCTTATACCCCCCGAGCGTTACCGACCACTGCCGGTGGTGGTCGGTAAGTTATCCTCCGCCGAGGTCGACGCGCGTTACCGATGCACACGTAAAAAATTTTTCGCGAATTTTCGCGAATTTTTCGCGCGGTAAACCTTCGTCTCCGCGTCCTCCGTCCGACGAGCCTACTCTCGCCCGCACCCGTCGACCCGTTCTCGAGCTGTACGGCGACAAAGAAACTTTGATTTTTCACTAATTTGACGTCATCGAGAATGTTACGGCCAACTGGGAATTAAAGGTATATCGCCTTTCCGAATTTTCCGGGAGCCCGTCGGGCCTTCGGCCCCGCTCGGCGCGGCTCGGCTCGAGGTCGAGGTCGTCGGTAGCGACGATGGTGGCGGGGAGGCGCGCGATTGGTTTGTCAGCGACATCCTCCCCCCAAACCCCCCTCCCTTTAAAATTAATGGAAAATGTAAACCTAAACGTAGAGTCGGATTCGTAACCTCGAAGTTACAAGTCAACTCGCTCAACTATCAAGGGAGAGTAAACGCGGCGACTGTGGCGGCACTCGCCACCGATGCGAAGTCAGCGTCGCGAAGTTAGCGTTAAATTCGAACGTTTGAATCAGTTATTTTCTTTCGGGCCCTTTTCAGCGCTGAACCGTGGAAGCGCCGGAATTAGGGTTTCATTTTTAACGCGGCAGCTTATACCCCCCGAGCGTTACCGACCACTGCCGGTGGTGGTCGGTAAGTTATCCTCCACCGAGGACGACGCGCGTTACCGATGCACACGTAAAAAATTTTTCGCGAATTTTCGCGAATTTTTCGCGCGGTAAACCTTCGTCTCCGCGTCTTCCGTCCGACGAGCCTACTCTCGCCCGCACCCGTCGACCCGTTCTCGAGCTATACGGCGACAAAGAAACTTTGATTTTTCACTAATTTGACGTCATCGAGAAAGTTACGGCCAACTGGGAATTAAAGGTATATCGCCTTTCCGAATTTTCCGGGAGCCCGTCGGGCCTACGGCCCCGCTCGGCGCGGCTCTGCTCGGCTCGAGGTCGAGGTCGTCGGTAGCAACGATGGTGTCGGGGAGGTGCGCAATTGGTCTGTCATCGCCATCCCCCCAACAACCCCTTCCCCTTTAAAATTAATGGAAAATGTAAACCCAAACGTAGAGTCGGATTCGTAACCTCGAAGTTACAAGTTCATTCGCTCAACTATTAAGGGAGAGAAAACGCGGCGACTGTGGCGGCACTCGCCACGGATGCGAAGTCAGCATCACGAAGTTGGCGTTAAATTCGAACGTTTGAATCAGTTATTTTCTTTCCGGCCCTTTTCAGCCCTGAACCGTGGAAGCGCCGAAATTCGGGTTTCATTTTTAACGCGGCAGCTTATACCCCCCGAGCGTTACCGACCACTGCCGGTGGTGGTCGGTAAGTTATCCTCCGCCGAGGTCGACGCGCGTTACCGATGCACACGTAAAAAATTTTTCGCGAATTTTCGCGAATTTTTCGCGCGGTAAACCTTCGTCTCCGCGTCCTCCGTCCGACGAGCCTACTCTCGCCCGCACCCGTCGACCCGTTCTCGAGCTGTACGGCGACAAAGAAACTTTGATTTTTCACTAATTTGACGTCATCGAGAATGTTACGGCCAACTGGGAATTAAAGGTATATCGCCTTTCCGAATTTTCCGGGAGCCCGTCGGGCCTTCGGCCCCGCTCGGCGCGGCTCGGCTCGAGGTCGAGGTCGTCGGTAGCGACGATGGTGGCGGGGAGGCGCGCGATTGGTTTGTCAGCGACATCCTCCCCCCAAACCCCCCTCCCTTTAAAATTAATGGAAAATGTAAACCTAAACGTAGAGTCGGATTCGTAACCTCGAAGTTACAAGTCAACTCGCTCAACTATCAAGGGAGAGTAAACGCGGCGACTGTGGCGGCACTCGCCACCGATGCGAAGTCAGCGTCGCGAAGTTAGCGTTAAATTCGAACGTTTGAATCAGTTATTTTCTTTCGGGCCCTTTTCAGCGCTGAACCGTGGAAGCGCCGGAATTCGGGTTTCATTTTTAACGCGGCAGCTTATACCCCCCGAGCGTTACCGACCACTGCCGGTGGTGGTCGGTAAGTTATCCTCCGCCGAGGACGACGCGCGTTACCGATGCACACGTAAAAAATTTTTCGCGAATTTTCGCGAATTTTTCGCGCGGTAAACCTTCGTCTCCGCGTCTTCCGTCCGACGAGCCTACTCTCGCCCGCACCCGTCGACCCGTTCTCGAGCTATACGGCGACAAAGAAACTTTGATTTTTCACTAATTTGACGTCATCGAGAAAGTTACGGCCAACTGGGAATTAAAGGTATATCGCCTTTCCGAATTTTCCGGGAGCCCGTCGGGCCTACGGCCCCGCTCGGCGCGGCTCTGCTCGGCTCGAGGTCGAGGTCGTCGGTAGCAACGATGGTGTCGGGGAGGTGCGCAATTGGTCTGTCATCGCCATCCCCCCAACAACCCCTTCCCCTTTAAAATTAATGGAAAATGTAAACCCAAACGTAGAGTCGGATTCGTAACCTCGAAGTTACAAGTTCATTCGCTCAACTATTAAGGGAGAGTAAACGCGGCGACTGTGGCGGCACTCGCCACGGATGCGAAGTCAGCATCACGAAGTTGGCGTTAAATTCGAACGTTTGAATCAGTTATTTTCTTTCCGGCCCTTTGCAGCCCTGAACCGTGGAAGCGCCGGAATTCGGGTTTCATTTTTAACGCGGCAGCTTATACCCCCCGAGCGTTACCGACCACTGCCGGTGGTGGTCGGTAAGTTATCCTCCGCCGAGGTCGACGCGCGTTACCGATGCACACGTAAAAAATTTTTCGCGAACTTTCGCGAATTTTTCGCGGGGTAAACCTTCGTCTCCGCGTCCTCCGACCGACGAGCCTACTCTCGCCCGCACCCGTCGACCCGTTCTCGAGCTATACGGCGACAAAGAAACTTTGATTTTTCACTAATTTGACGTCATCGAGAAAGTTACGGAAAACTGGGAATTAAAGGTATATCGCCTTTCCGAGTTTTCCGGGAGCCCGTCGGGCCTTCGGCCCCGCTCGGCTCGGCTCGGCTCGAGGTCGAGGTCGTCGGTAGCGACGATGGTGGCGGGGAGGCTCGCGATTGGTCTGTCATCGCTATCCTCCCCCCAACCCCCCCACCCCTTTAAAATTATTGGAAAATGTAAACCTAAACGTAGAGTCGGATTCGTAACCTCGAAGTTACAAGTTCATTCGCTCAACTATCAAGGGAGAGTAAACGCGGCGACTGTGGCGGCACTCGCCACGAATGCGAAGTCAGCATCACGAAGTTGGCGTTAAATTCGAACGTTTGAATCAGTTATATTCTTTCCGGCCCTTTTCAGCCCTGAACCGTGGAAGCGCCGAAATTCGGCTTTCATTTTTAAAGCGACAGCTTGTACCCCCCGAGCGTTACCGACCACTGCCGGTGGTGGTCGGTAAGTTATCCTCCGCCGAGGTCGACGCGCGTTACCGATGCACACGTAAAAAATTTTTCGCGAATTTTCGCGAATTTTTCGCGCGGTAAATCTTCGTCTCCGCGTGCTCCGTCCGACGAGCCTACTCTCGCCCGCATCCGTCGACCCGTTCTCGAGCTATACGGCGACAAAGAAATCGCAAAATTTCACTAATTTGACGTCACCGAAAAAGTTACGGCCAACTGGGAATTAAAGGTATATCGCCTTCCCGAATTTTCCGGGAGCCCATCGGGCCTTCGGCCCCGCTCGGCACGGCTCGGCTCGGCTCGGCTCGAGGTCGAGGTCGTCGATAGCGACGATGGTGGCGGGGAGGCGCGTGATTAGTCTGTCATCGCTATCCTCCCCCCAACCCCCCCCTCCTTTTAAAATTAATGGAAAATGTAAACCTAAACGTAGAGTCGGATTCGTAACCTCGAAGTTACAAGTCCATTCGCTCAACTATCAAGGGAGAGTAAACGCGGCGACTGTGGCGGCACTCGCCACCGATGCGAAGTCAGCGTCGCGAAGTTGGTGTTAAATTCGAACGTTTGAATCAGTTATTTTCTTTAGGGCCCTTTTCAGCCCTGAACCGTGGAAGCGCCGAAATTCGGGTTTCATTTTTAACGCGGCAGCTTGTACCCCCCGAGCGTTACCGACCACTGCCGGTGGTGGTCGGTAACTTATCCTCCGCCGAGGTCGACGCGGGTTACCGATGCACACGTAAAAACTTTTTCGCGAATCTTCGCGAATTTTTCGCGCGGTAAACCTTCGCCTCCGCGTCCTCCGTCCGACGAGCCTACTCTCGCCCGCACCCGTCGACCCGTTCTCGAGCTATACGGCGACAAAGAAACTTTGATTTTTCACTAATTTGACGTCACCGAAAAAGTTACGGCCAACTGGGAATTAAAGGTATATTGCCTTTCCGAATTTTCCGGGAGCACGTCGGGCCTTCGACCCCGCTCGGCTCGGCTCGGCTCGGCTCGAGGTCGAGGTCGTCGGTAGCGACGATGGTGGCGGGGAGGTGCGCAATTGGTCTGTCATCGCCATCTCCCCAACCCCCCCTACCCTTTAAAATTAATGGAAAATGTAAACCCAAACGTAGAGTCGGATTCGTAACCTCGAAGTTACAAGTCGATTCGCTCAACTATCAAGGGAGAGAAAACGCGGCGACTGTGGCGGCACTCGCCACGGATGCGAAGTCAGCATCACGAAGTTGGCGTTAACTTCGAACGTTTGAATCAGTTATTTTCTTTCCGGCCCTTTTCAGCCCTGAACCGTGGAAGCGCCGAAATTCGGGTTTCATTTTTAACGCGGCAGCTTATACCCCCCGAGCGTTACCGACCACTGCCGGTGGTGGTCGGTAAGTTATCCTCCGCCGAAGACGACGCGCGTTACCGATGCACATGTAAAAAATTTTTCGCGAATCTTCGCGAATTTTTCGCGCGGTAAACCTTCGTCTCCGCGGCCTCCGCCCGACGAGCCTACTCTCGCCCGCACCCGTCGACCCGTTCTCGAGCTATACGGCGACAAAGAAACTTTGATTTTTCACTAATTTGACGTCATCGAGAAAGTTACGGCCAACTGGGAATTAAAGGTATATCGCCTTTCCGAATTTTCCGGGAGCACGTCGGGCCTTCGACCCCGCTCGGCTCGGCTCGGCTCGGCTCGAGGTCGAGGTCGTCGGTAGCGACGATGGTGGCGGGGAGGTGCGCAATTGGTCTGTGATCGCCATCTCCCCAACCCCCCCTCCCCCTTAAAATTAATGGAAAATGTAAACCCAAACGTAGAGTCGGATTCGTAACCTCGAATTTACAAGTCGATTCGCTCAACTATCAAGGGAGAGAAAACGCGGCGACTGTGGCGGCACTCGCCACGGATGCGAAGTCAGCATCACGAAGTTGGCGTTAAATTCGGACGTTTGAATCAGTTATTTTCTTTCCGGCCCTTTTCAGCCCTGAACCGTGGAAGCGCCGAAATTCGGGTTTCATTTTTAACGCGGCAGCTTATACCCCCCGAGCGTTATCGACCACTGCCGGTGGTGGTCGGTAAGTTATCCTCCGCCGAAGACGACGCGTGTTACCGATGCTCACGTAAAAAATTTTTCGCGAATTTTTCGCGCGGTAAACCTTCGTCTCCGCGTCCTCCGTCCGACGAGCCTACTCTCGCCCGCACCCGTCGACCCGTTCTCGAGCTATACGGCGACAAAGAAACTTTGATTTTTCACTAATTTGACGTCATCGAGAAAGTTACGGAAAACTGGGAATTAAAGGTATATCGCCTTTCCGAGTTTTCCGGGAGCCCGTCGGGCCTTCGGCCCCGCTCGGCTCGGCTCGGCTCGGCTCGAGGTCGAGGTCGTCGGTAGCGACGATGGTGGCGGGGAGGTGCGCAATTGGTCTGTCATCGCCATCTCCCCAACCCCCCTCCCCTTTAAAATTAATGGAAAATGTAAACCCAAACGTAGAATCGGATTCGTAACCTCGAAGTTACAAGTCGATTCGCTCAACTATCAAGGGAGAGAAAACGCGGCGACTGTGGCGGCTCTCGCCACGGATGCGAAGTCAGCATTACGAAGTTGGCGTTAATTTCGAACGTTTGAATCAGTTATTTTCTTTCCGGCCCTTTTCAGCCCTGAACCGTGGAAGCGCCGAAATTCGGGTTTCATTTTTAAAGCGACAGCTTATACCCCCCGAGCGTTACCGACCACTGCCGGTGGTGGTCGGTAAGTTATCCTCCGCCGAAGACGACGCGCGTTAGCGATGCACACGAAAATTTTTTTCGCGAACTTTCGCGAATTTTTCGCGCGGTAAAGCTTCGTCTCCGCGTCCTCCGTCCGACGAGCCTACCCTCGCCCGCACCCGTCGACCCGTTCTCGAGCTATACGGCGACAAAGAAACTTTGATTTTTCACTAATTCGACGTCACCGAAAAAGTTACGGCCAACTGGGAATTAAAGGTATATCGCCTTCCCGAATTTTACGGGAGCCCATCGGGCCTTCGGCCCCGCTCGGCACGGCTCGGCTCGGCTCGGCTCGAGGTCGAGGTCGTCGATAGCGACGATGGTGGCGGGGAGGCGCGTGATTAGTCTGTCATCGCCATCCTCCCCCAACCCCCCCTCCTTTTAAAATTAATGGTAAATGTAAACCTAAACGTAGAGTCGGATTCGTAACCTCGAAGTTACAAGTCCATTCGCTCAACTATCAAGGGAGAGTAAACGCGGCGACTGTGGCGGCACTCGCCACCGATGCGAAGTCAGCGTCGCGAAGTTGGCGTTAAATTCGAACGTTTGAATCAGTTATTTTCTTTAGGGCCCTTTTCAGCCCTGAACCGTGGATGCGCCGAAATTCGGGTTTCATTTTTAACGCGGCAGCTTGTACCCCCCGAGCGTAACCGACCACTGCCGGTGGTGGTCGGTAACTTATCCTCCGCCGAGGTCGACGCGGGTTACCGATGCACACGTAAAAACTTTTTCGCGAATCTTCGCGAATTTTTCGCGCGGTAAACCTTCGTCTCCGCGTCCTCCGTCCGACGAGCCTACTCTCGCCCGCACCCGTCGACGCGTTCTCGAGCTATACGGCGACAAAGAAACTTTGATTTTTCACTAATTTGACGTCATCGAGAAAGTTACGGAAAACTGGGAATTAAAGGTATATCGCCTTTCCGAGTTTTCCGGGAGCCCGTCGGGCCTTCGGCCCCGCTCGGCTCGGCTCGGCTCGGCTCGGCTCGAGGTCGAGGTCGTCGGTAGCGACGATGGTGGCGGGGAGGTGCGCAATTGGTCTGTCATCGCCATCTCCCCAACCCCCCCCACCCCTTTAAAATTAATGGAAAATGTAAACCCAAACGTAGAGTCGGATTCGTAACCTCGAAGTTACAAGTCGATTCGCTCAACTATCAAGGGAGAGAAAACGCGGCGACTGTGGCGGCACTCGCCACGGATGCGAAGTCAGCATCACGAAGTTGGCGTTAAATTCGAACGTTTGAATCAGTTATTTTCTTTCCGGCCCTTTGCAGCCCTGAACCGTGGAAGCGCCGGAATTCGGGTTTCATTTTTAACGCGGCAGCTTATACCCCCCGAGCGTTACCGACCACTGCCGGTGGTGGTCGGTAAGTTATCCTCCGCCGAGGTCGACGCGCGTTACCGATGCACACGTAAAAAATTTTTCGCGAACTTTCGCGAATTTTTCGCGGGGTAAACCTTCGTCTCCGCGTCCTCCGACCGACGAGCCTACTCTCGCCCGCACCCGTCGACCCGTTCTCGAGCTATACGGCGACAAAGAAACTTTGATTTTTCACTAATTTGACGTCATCGAGAAAGTTATGGAAAACTGGGAATTAAAGGTATATCGCCTTTCCGAGTTTTCCGGGAGCCCGTCGGGCCTTCGGCCCCGCTCGGCTCGGCTCGGCTCGGCTCGGCTCGAGGTCGAGGTCGTCGGTAGCGACGATGGTGGCGGGGAGGCTCGCGATTGGTCTGTCATCGCTATCCTCCCCCCAACCCCCCCTCCCCTTTAAAATTATTGGAAAATGTAAACCTAAACGTAGAGTCGGATTCGTAACCTCGAAGTTACAAGTTCATTCGCTCAACTATCAAGGGAGAGTAAACGCGGCGACTGTGGCGGCACTCGCCACGAATGCGAAGTCAGCATCACGAAGTTGGCGTTAAATTCGAACGTTTGAATCAGTTATTTTCTTTCCGGCCCTTTTCAGCCCTGAACCGTGGAAGCGCCGAAATTCGGGTTTCATTTTTAACGCGGCAGCTTATACCCCCCGAGCGTAACCGGCCACTGCCGGTGGTGGTCTGTAAGTTATCCTCCGCCGAGGTCGACGCGCGTTACCGATGCACACGTAAAAAATTTTTCGCGAATTTTCGCGAATTTTTCGCGCGGTAAACCTTCGTCTCCGCGTCCTCCGTCCGACGAGCTTACTCTCGCCCGCACCCGTCGACCCGTTCTCGAGCTATACGGCGACAAAGAAACTTTGATTTTTCACTAATTTGACGTCATCGAGAAAGTTACGGAAAACTGGGAATTAATGGTATATCGCCTTTCCGAGTTTTCCGGGAGCACGTCGGGCCTTCGGCCCCGCTCGGCTCGGCTCGGCTCGGCTCGGCTCGAGGTCGAGGTCGTCGGTAGCGACGATGGTGGCGGGGAGGTGCGCAATTGGTCTGTCATCGCCATCCCCCCCAACCCACCCTCCCCCTTTAAAATTAATGGAAAATGTAAACCCAAACGTAGAGTCGGATTCGTAACCTCGAAGTTACAAGTCGATTCGCTCATCTATCAAGGGAGAGTAAACGGGGCGACTGTGGCGGCACTCGCCACCGATGCGAAGTCAGCATCACGAAGTTGGCGTTAAATTCGAACGTTTGAATCAGTTATTTTCCTTCGGGCCCTTTTCAGCCCTGAACCGTGGAAGCGCCGAAAGTCGGGTTTCATATTTAACGCGGCAGCTTATACCCCCCGAGCGTTACCGACCACTGCCGGTGGTGGTCGGTAAGTTATCCTCCGCCGAAGACGACGCGCGTTACCGATGCACACGTAAAAAATTTTTCGCGAATTTTCGCGAATTTTTCGCGCGGTAAACCTTCGTCTCCGCGTCCTCCGTCCGACGAGCCTACTCTCGCCCGCACCCGTCGACCCGTTCTCGAGCTATACGGCGACAAAGAAACTTTGATTTTTCACTAATTTGACGTCATCGAGAAAGTTACGGAAAACTGGGAATTAAAGGTATATTGCCTTTCCGAATTTTCCGGGAGCACGTCGGGCCTTCGACCCCGCTCGGCTCGGCTCGGCTCGGCTCGAGGTCGAGGTCGTCGGTAGCGACGATGGTGGCGGGGAGGTGCGCAATTGGTCTGTCATCGCCGTCTCCCCAACCCCCCCTCCCCTTTAAAATTAATGGAAAATGTAAACCCAAACGTAGAGTCGGATTCGTAACCTCGAAGTTACAAGTCGATTCGCTCAACTATCAAGGGAGAGAAAACGCGGCGACTGTGGCGGCACTCGCCACGGATGCGAAGTCAGCATCACGAAGTTGGCGATAAATTCGAACGTTTGAATCAGTTATTTTCTTTCCGGCCCTTTTCAGCCCTGAACCGTGGAAGCGCCGAAATTCGGGTTTCATTTTTAACGCGGCAGCTTATATCCCCCGAGCGTTACCGACCACTGCCGGTGGTGGTCGGTAAGTTATCCTCCGCCGAGGTCGACGCGCGTTACCGATGCACACGTAAAAAATTTTTCGCGAATTTTCGCGAATTTTTCGGGCGGTAAACCTTCGTCTCCGCGTCCTCCGTCCGACGAGCCTACTCTCGCCCGCACCCGTCGACCCGTTCTCGAGCTATAAGGCGACAAAGAAACTTTGATTTTTCACTAATTTGACGTCATCGAGAAAGTTACGGAAAACTGGGAATTAAAGGTATATCGCCTTTCCGAGTTTTCCGGGAGCCCGTCGGGCCTTCGGCCCCGCTCGGCTCGGCTCGCCTCGGCTCGGCTCGGCTCGGCTCGAGGTCGAGGTCGTCGGTAGCGACGATGGTGGCGGGGAGGTGCGCAATTGGTCTGTCATCGCCATCTCCCCAACCCCCCCCTTTAAAATTAATGGAAAATGTAAACCCAAACGTAGAGTCGGATTCGTAACCTCGAAGTTAGAAGTCGATTCGCTCAACTATCAAGGGAGAGAAAACGCGGCGACTGTGGCGGCTCTCGCCACGGATGCGAAGTCAGCATTACGAAGTTGGCGTTAATTTCGAACGGTTGAATCAGTTATTTTCTTTCCGGCCCTTTTCAGCCCTGAACCGTGGAAGCGCCGAAATTCGGCTTTCATTTTTAAAGCGACAGCTTATACCCCCCGAGCGTTACCGACCACTGCCGGTGGTGGTCGGTAACTTATCCTCCGCCGAGGTCGACGCGGGTTACCGATGCACACGTAAAAAATTTTTCGCGAATTTTCGCGCATTTTTCGCGCGGTAAACCTTCGTCTCCGCGTGCTCCGTCCGACGAGCCTACTCTCGCCCGCACCCGTCGACCCGTTCTCGAGCTATACGGCGACAAAGAAATCGCAAAATTTCACTAATTTGACTTCACCGAAAAAGTTACGGCCAAGTGGGAATTAAAGGTATATCGCCTTCCCGAATTTTCCGGGAGCCCATCGGGCCTTCGGCCCCGCTCGGCACGGCTCGGCTCGGCTCGGCTCGGCTCGGCTCGAGGTCGAGGTCGTCGATAGCGACGATGGTGGCGGGGAGGCGCGTGATTGGTCTGTCATCGCCATCCTCCCCCCAACCCCCCCTCCTTTTATAATTAATGGAAAATGTAAACCTAAAAGTAGAGTCGGATTCGTAACCTCGAAGTTACAAGTCAATTCGCTCAACTATCAAGGGAGAGTAAACGCGGCGACTGTGGCGGCACTCGCCACCGATGCGAAGTCAGCGTCGCGAAGTTGGCGTTAAATTCGAACGTTTGAATCAGTTATTTTCTTTAGGGCCCTTTTCAGCCCTGAACCGTGGAAGCGCCGAAATTCGGGTTTCATTTTTAACGCGGCAGCTTGTACCCCCCGAGCGTTACCGACCACTGCCGGTGGTGGTCGGTAAGTTATCCTCCGCCGAAGACGACGCGCGTTACCGATGCACACGTAAAAAATTTTTCGCGAATTTTCGCGAATTTTTCGCGCGGTAAACCTTCGTCTCCGCGTCCTCCGTCCGACGAGCCTACTCTCGCCCGCACCCGTCGACCCGTTCTCGAGCTATACGGCGACAAAGAAACTTTGATTTTTCACTAATTTGACGTCATCGAGAAAGTTACGGAAAACTGGGAATTAAAGGTATATCGCCTTTCCGAGTTTTCCGGGAGCCCGTCGGGCCTTCGGCCCCGCTCGGCTCGAGGTCGAGGTCGTCGGTAGCGACGATGGTGGCGGGGAGGTGCGCAATTGGTCTGTCATCGCCATCTCCCCAACCCCCCCCCCTTTAAAATTAATGGAAAATGTAAACCCAAACGTAGAGTCGGATTCGTAACCTCGAAGTTACAAGTCGATTCGCTCAACTATCAAGGGAGAGAAAACGCGGCGACTGTGGCGGCTCTCGCCACGGATGCGAAGTCAGCATTACGAAGTTGGCGTTAATTTCGAACGTTTGAATCAGTTATTTTCTTTCCGGCCCTTTTCAGCCCTGAACCGTGGAAGCGCCGAAATTCGGGTTTCATTTTTAAAGCGACAGCTTATACCCCCCGAGCGTTACCGACCACTGCCGGTGGTGGTCGGTAACTTATCCACCGCCGAGGTCGACGCGGGTTACCGATGCACACGTAAAAAATTTTTCGCGAATTTTCGCGCATTTTTCGCGCGGTAAACCTTCGTCTCCGCGTGCTCCGTCCGACGAGCCTACTCTCGCCCGCACCCGTCGACCCGTTCTCGAGCTATACGGCGACAAAGAAATCGCAAAATTTCACTAATTTGACTTCACCGAAAAAGTTACGGCCAAGTGGGAATTAAAGGTATATCGCCTTCCCGAATTTTCCGGGAGCCCATCGGGCCTTCGGCCCCGCTCGGCACGGCTCGGCTCGGCTCGGCTCGGCTCGAGGTCGAGGTCGTCGATAGCGACGATGGTGGCGGGGAGGCGCGTGATTGGTCTGTCATCGCCATCCTCCCCCCAACCCCCCCTCCTTTTATAATTAATGGAAAATGTAAACCTAAAAGTAGAGTCGGATTCGTAACCTCGAAGTTACAAGTCAATTCGCTCAACTATCAAGGGAGAGTAAACGCGGCGACTGTGGCGGCACTCGCCACCGATGCGAAGTCAGCGCCGCGAAGTTGGCGTTAAATTCGAACGTTTGAATCAGTTATTTTCTTTAGGGCCCTTTTCAGCCCTGAACCGTGGAAGCGCCGAAATTCGGGTTTCATTTTTAACGCGGCAGCTTGTACCCCCCGAGCGTTACCGACCACTGCCGGTGGTGGTCGGTAACTTATCCTCCGCCGAGGTCGACGCGGGTTACCGATGCACACGTAAAAACTTTTTCGCGAATCTTCGCGAATTTTTCGCGCGGTAAACCTTCGTCTCCGCGTCCTCCGTCCGACGAGCCTACTCTCGCCCGCACCCGTCGACCCGTTCTCGAGCTATACGGCGACAAAGAAACTTTGATTTTTCACTAATTTGACGTCACCGAAAAAGTTACGGCCAACTGGGAATTAAAGGTATATTGCCTTTCCGAGTTTTCCGGGAGCCCGTCGGGCCTTCGGCCCCGCTCGGCTCGAGGTCGAGGTCGTCGGTAGCGACGATGGTGGCGGGGAGGTGCGCAATTGGTCTGTCATCGCCATCTCCCCAACCCCCCCCCCCTTTAAAATTAATGGAAAATGTAAACCCAAACGTAGAGTCGGATTCGTAACCTCGAAGTTACAAGTCGATTCGCTCAACTATCAAGGGAGAGAAAACGCGGCGACTGTGGCGGCTCTCGCCACGGATGCGAAGTCAGCATTACGAAGTTGGCGTTAATTTCGAACGTTTGAATCAGTTATTTTCTTTCCGGCCCTTTTCAGCCCTGAACCGTGGAAGCGCCGAAATTCGGGTTTCATTTTTAAAGCGACAGCTTATACCCCCCGAGCGTTACCGACCACTGCCGGTGGTGGTCGGTAACTTATCCACCGCCGAGGTCGACGCGGGTTACCGATGCACACGTAAAAAATTTTTCGCGAATTTTCGAGCATTTTTCGCGCGGTAAACCTTCGTCTCCGCGTGCTCCGTCCGACGAGCCTACTCTCGCCCGCACCCGTCGACCCTTTCTCGAGCTATACGGCGACAAAGAAATCGCAAAATTTCACTAATTTGACTTCACCGAAAAAGTTACGGCCAAGTGGGAATTAAAGGTATATCGCCTTCCCGAATTTTCCGGGAGCCCATCGGGCCTTCGGCCCCGCTCGGCACGGCTCGGCTCGGCTCGGCTCGGCTCGAGGTCGAGGTCGTCGATAGCGACGATGGTGGCGGGGAGGCGCGTGATTGGTCTGTCATCGCCATCCTCCCCCCAACCCCCCCTCCTTTTATAATTAATGGAAAATGTAAACCTAAAAGTAGAGTCGGATTCGTAACCTCGAAGTTACAAGTCAATTCGCTCAACTATCAAGGGAGAGTAAACGCGGCGACTGTGGCGGCACTCGCCACCGATGCGAAGTCAGCGTCGCGAAGTTGGCGTTAAATTCGAACGTTTGAATCAGTTATTTTCTTTAGGGCCCTTTTCAGCCCTGAACCGTGGAAGCGCCGAAATTCGGGTTTCATTTTTAACGCGGCAGCTTGTACCCCCCGAGCGTTACCGACCACTGCCGGTGGTGGTCGGTAACTTATCCTCCGCCGAGGTCGACGCGGGTTACCGATGCACACGTAAAAACTTTTTCGCGAATCTTCGCGAATTTTTCGCGCGGTAAACCTTCGTCTCCGCGTCCTCCGTCCGACGAGCCTACTCTCGCCCGCACCCGTCGACCCGTTCTCGAGCTATACGGCGACAAAGAAACTTTGATTTTTCACTAATTTGACGTCACCGAAAAAGTTACGGCCAACTGGGAATTAAAGGTATATTGCCTTTCCGAATTTTCCGGGAGCACGTCGGGCCTTCGACCCCGCTCGGCTCGGCTCGGCTCGGCTCGAGGTCGAGGTCGTCGGTAGCGACGATGGTGGCGGGGAGGTGCGCAATTGGTCTGTCATCGCCATCTCCCCAACCCCCCCTCCCCTTTAAAATTAATGGAAAATGTAAACCCAAACGTAGAGTCGGATTCGTAACCTCGAAGTTACAAGTCGATTCGCTCAACTATCAAGGGAGAGAAAACGCGGCGACTGTGGCGGCACTCGCCACGGATGCGAAGTCAGCATCACGAAGTTGGCGATAAATTCGAACGTTTGAATCAGTTATTTTCTTTCCGGCCCTTTTCAGCCCTGAACCGTGGAAGCGCCGAAATTCGGGTTTCATTTTTAACGCGGCAGCTTATACCCCCCGAGCGTTACCGACCACTGCCGGTGGTGGTCGGTAAGTTATCCTCCGCCGAGGTCGACGCGCGTTACCGATGCACACGTAAAAAATTTTTCGCGAATTTTCGCGAATTTTTCGCGCGGTAAACCTTCGTCTCCGCGTCCTCCGTCCGACGAGCCTACTCTCGCCCGCACCCGTCGACCCGTTCTCGAGCTATAAGGCGACATAGAAACTTTGATTTTTCACTAATTTGACGTCATCGAGAAAGTTACGGCCAACTGGGAATTAAAGGTATATCGCCTTTCCGAATTTTCCGGGAGCCCGTCGGGCCTTCGGCCCCGCTCGGCGCGGCTCGGCTCGGCTCGAGGTCGAGGTCGTCGGTAGCGACGATGGTGGCGGGGAGGGGCGCGATTGGTCTGTCATCGCTATCCTCCCCCCAACCCCCCCTCCCCTTTAAAATTATTGGAAAATGTAAACCTAAACGTAGAGTCGGATTCGTAACCTCGAAGTTACAAGTTCATTCGCTCAACTATCAAGGGAGAGTAAACGCGGCGACTGTGGCGGCACTCGCCACAGATGCGAAGTCAGCATCACGAAGTTGGCGTTAAATTCGAACGTTTGAATCAGTTATTTTCTTTCCGGCCCATTTCAGCCCTGAACCGTGGAAGCGCCGAAATTCGGGTTTCATTTTTAACGCGGCAGCTTATACCCCCCGAGCGTTACCGAACACTGCCGGTGGTGGTCGGTAAGTTATCCTCCGCCGAGGTCGACGCGCGTTACCGATGCACACGTAAAAAATTTTTCGCGTATTTTCGCGAATTTTTCGCGCGGTAAACCTTCGCCTTCGCGGGCTCCGTCCGACGAGCCTACTCTCGCCCGCACCCGTCGACCCGTTCTCGAGCTATACGGCGACAAAGAAATCGCAAAATTTCACTAATTTGACGTCACCGAAAAAGTTACGGCCAACTGGGAATTAAAGGTATATCGCCTTCCCGAATTTTCCGGGAGCCCATCGGGCCTTCGGCCCCGCTTGGCACGGCTCGGCTCGGCTCGGCTCGTGGTCGAGGTCGTCGGTAGCGACGATGGTGGCGGGGAGGTGCGCAATTGGTCTGTCATAGGCATCCCCCCCAACCCCCCTCCCCCTTTAAAATTAATGGAAAATGTAAACCTAAACGTAGAGTCGGATTCGTAACCTCGAAGTTACAAGTTCATTCGCTCAACTATCAAGGCAGAGTAAACGCGGCGACTGTGGCGGCACTCGCCACCGATACGAAGTCAGCATCACGAAGTTGGCGTTAAATTCGAACGTTTGAATCAGTTATTTTCTTTCCGGCCCTTTTCAGCCCTGAACCGTGGAAGCGCCGGAATTCGGGTTTCATTTTTAACGCGGCAGCTTATACCCCCCGAGCGTTACCGACCACTGCCGGTGGTGGTCGGTAAGTTATCCTCCGCCGAGGTCGACGCGCGTTACCGATGCACACGTAAAAGATTTTTCGCGATTTTTCGAGAATTTTTCGAGCGGTAAACCTTCGCCTCCGCGTGCTCCGTCCGACGAGCCTACTCTCGCCCGCACCCGTCGACCCGTTCTCGAGCTATACGGCGACAAAGAAATCGCAAAATTTCACTAATTTGACGTCACCGAAAAAGTTACGGCCAACTGGGAATTAAAGGTATATCGCCTTCCCGAATTTTCCGGGAGCCCATCGGGCTTTCGGCCCCGCTCGGCACGGCTCGGCTCGGCTCGGCTCGGCTCGAGGTCGAGGTCGTCGATAGCGACGATGGTGGCGGGGAGGCGCGTGATTGGTCTGTCATCGCCATCCTCCCCCCAACCCCCCTCCTTTTAAAATTAATGGAAAATGTAAACCTAAAAGTAGAGTCGGATTCGTAACCTCGAAGTTACAAGTCAATTCGCTCAACTATCAAGGGAGAGTAAACGCGGCGACTGTGGCGGCACTCGCCACCGATGCGAAGTCAGCGTCGCGAAGTTGGCGTTAAATTCGAACGTTTGAATCAGTTATTTTCTTTAGGGCCCTTTTCAGCCCTGAACCGTGGAAGCGCTGAAATTCGGGTTTCATTTTTAACGCGGCAGCTTGTACCCCCCGAGCGTTACCGACCACTGCCGGTGGTGGTCGGTAAGTTATCCTCCGCCGAAGACGACGCGCGTTACCGATGCACACGTAAAAAATTTTTCGCGAATTTTCGCGAATTTTTCGCGCGGTAAACCTTCGTCTCCGCGTCCTCCGTCCGACGAGCCTACTCTCGCCCGCACCCGTCGACCCGTTCTCGAGCTATACGGCGACAAAGAAACTTTGATTTTTCACTAATTTGACGTCACCGAAAAAGTTACGGCCAACTGGGAATTAAAGGTATATTGCCTTTCCGAATTTTCCGGGAGCACGTCGGGCCTTCGACCCCGCTCGGCTCGGCTCGGCTCGGCTCGAGGTCGAGGTCGTCGGTAGCGACGATGGTGGCGGGGAGGTGCGCAATTGGTCTGTCATCGCCATCTCCCCAACCCCCCCTCCCCTTTAAAATTAATGGAAAATGTAAACCCAAACGTAGAGTCGGATTCGTAACCTCGAAGTTACAAGTCGATTCGCTCAACTATCAAGGGAGAGAAAACGCGGCGACTGTGGCGGCACTCGCCACGGATGCGAAGTCAGCATCACGAAGTTGGCGATAAATTCGAACGTTTGAATCAGTTATTTTCTTTCCGGCCCTTTTCAGCCCTGAACCGTGGAAGCGCCGAAATTCGGGTTTCATTTTTAACGCGGCAGCTTATACCCCCCGAGCGTTACCGACCACTGCCGGTGGTGGTCGGTAAGTTATCCTCCGCCGAGGTCGACGCGCGTTACCGATGCACACGTAAAAAATTTTTCGCGAATTTTCGCGAATTTTTCGCGCGGTAAACCTTCGTCTCCGCGTCCTCCGTCCGACGAGCCTACTCTCGCCCGCACCCGTCGACCCGTTCTCGAGCTATAAGGCGACATAGAAACTTTGATTTTTCACTAATTTGACGTCATCGAGAAAGTTACGGCCAACTGGGAATTAAAGGTATATCGCCTTTCCGAATTTTCCGGGAGCCCGTCGGGCCTTCGGCCCCGCTCGGCGCGGCTCGGCTCGGCTCGAGGTCGAGGTCGTCGGTAGCGACGATGGTGGCGGGGAGGGGCGCGATTGGTCTGTCATCGCTATCCTCCCCCCAACCCCCCCTCCCCTTTAAAATTATTGGAAAATGTAAACCTAAACGTAGAGTCGGATTCGTAACCTCGAAGTTACAAGTTCATTCGCTCAACTATCAAGGGAGAGTAAACGCGGCGACTGTGGCGGCACTCGCCACAGATGCGAAGTCAGCATCACGAAGTTGGCGTTAAATTCGAACGTTTGAATCAGTTATTTTCTTTCCGGCCCATTTCAGCCCTGAACCGTGGAAGCGCCGAAATTCGGGTTTCATTTTTAACGCGGCAGCTTATACCCCCCGAGCGTTACCGAACACTGCCGGTGGTGGTCGGTAAGTTATCCTCCGCCGAGGTCGACGCGCGTTACCGATGCACACGTAAAAAATTTTTCGCGTATTTTCGCGAATTTTTCGCGCGGTAAACCTTCGCCTTCGCGGGCTCCGTCCGACGAGCCTACTCTCGCCCGCACCCGTCGACCCGTTCTCGAGCTATACGGCGACAAAGAAATCGCAAAATTTCACTAATTTGACGTCACCGAAAAAGTTACGGCCAACTGGGAATTAAAGGTATATCGCCTTCCCGAATTTTCCGGGAGCCCATCGGGCCTTCGGCCCCGCTTGGCACGGCTCGGCTCGGCTCGGCTCGTGGTCGAGGTCGTCGGTAGCGACGATGGTGGCGGGGAGGTGCGCAATTGGTCTGTCATAGGCATCCCCCCCAACCCCCCTCCCCCTTTAAAATTAATGGAAAATGTAAACCTAAACGTAGAGTCGGATTCGTAACCTCGAAGTTACAAGTTCATTCGCTCAACTATCAAGGCAGAGTAAACGCGGCGACTGTGGCGGCACTCGCCACCGATACGAAGTCAGCATCACGAAGTTGGCGTTAAATTCGAACGTTTGAATCAGTTATTTTCTTTCCGGCCCTTTTCAGCCCTGAACCGTGGAAGCGCCGGAATTCGGGTTTCATTTTTAACGCGGCAGCTTATACCCCCCGAGCGTTACCGACCACTGCCGGTGGTGGTCGGTAAGTTATCCTCCGCCGAGGTCGACGCGCGTTACCGATGCACACGTAAAAGATTTTTCGCGATTTTTCGAGAATTTTTCGAGCGGTAAACCTTCGCCTCCGCGTGCTCCGTCCGACGAGCCTACTCTCGCCCGCACCCGTCGACCCGTTCTCGAGCTATACGGCGACAAAGAAATCGCAAAATTTCACTAATTTGACGTCACCGAAAAAGTTACGGCCAACTGGGAATTAAAGGTATATCGCCTTCCCGAATTTTCCGGGAGCCCATCGGGCTTTCGGCCCCGCTCGGCACGGCTCGGCTCGGCTCGGCTCGGCTCGAGGTCGAGGTCGTCGATAGCGACGATGGTGGCGGGGAGGCGCGTGATTGGTCTGTCATCGCCATCCTCCCCCCAACCCCCCTCCTTTTAAAATTAATGGAAAATGTAAACCTAAAAGTAGAGTCGGATTCGTAACCTCGAAGTTACAAGTCAATTCGCTCAACTATCAAGGGAGAGTAAACGCGGCGACTGTGGCGGCACTCGCCACCGATGCGAAGTCAGCATCACGAAGTTGGCGTTAAATTCGAACGTTTGAATCAGTTATTTTCTTTCCGGCCCTTTTCAGCCCTGAACCGTGGAAGCGCCGAAATTCGGGTTTCATTTTTAACGCGGCAGCTTATACCCCCCGAGCGTTACCGACCACAGCCGGTGGTGGTCGGTAAGTTATCCTCCGCCGAGGTCGACGCGCGTTACCGATGCACACGTAAAAAATTTTTCGCGAATTTTCGCGCATTTTTCGCGCGGTAAACCTTCGTCTCCGCGTCCTCCGTCCGACGAGCGTACTCTCGCCCGCACCTGTCGACCCGTTCTCGAGCTATACGGCGACAAAGAAACTTTGATTTTTCACTAATTCGACGTCATCGAGAAAGTTACGGCCAACTGGGAATTAAAGGTATATCGGCTTTCCGAATTTTCCGGGAGCCCGTCGGGCCTTCGGCCCCGCTCGGCTCGGCTCGGCTCGGCTCGTGGTCGAGGTCGTCGGTAGCGACGATGGTGGCGGGGAGGTGCGCAATTGGTCTGTCATCGCCATCCCCCCAACCCCCCTCCCCGTTTAAAATTAATGGAAAATGTAAACCTAAACGTAGAGTCGGATTCGTAACCTCGAAGTTACAAGTTCATTCGCTCAACTATCAAGGGAGAGTAAACGCGGCGACTGTGGCGGCACTCGCCACCGATGCGAAGTCAGCATCACGAAGTTGGCGTTAAATTCGAACGTTTGAATCAGTTATTTTCTTTCCGGCCCTTTTCAGCCCTGAACCGTGGAAGCGCCGAAATTCGGGTTTCATTTTTAACGCGGCAGCTTATACCCCCCGAGCGTTACCGACCACAGCCGGTGGTGGTCGGTAAGTTATCCTCCGCCGAGGTCGACGCGCGTTACCGATGCACACGTAAAAAATTTTTCGCGAATTTTCGTAAATTTTTCGCGCGGTAAACCTTCGTCTCCGCGTCCTCCGTCCGACGAGCCTACTCTCGCCCGCACCCGTCGACCCGTTCTCGAGCTATACGGCGACAAAGAAACTTTGATTTTTCACTAATTTGACGTCATCGAGGAAGTTACGGCCAACTGGGAATTAAAGGTATATCGCCTTTCCGAATTTTCCGGGAGCCCTTCGGGCCTCCGGCCCCGCTCGGCGCGGCTCGGCTCGGCTCGAGGTCGAGGTCGTCGGTAGCGACGATGGTGGCGGGGAGGGGCGCGATTGGTCTGTCATCGCTATCCTCCCACCAACCCCCCCTCCCCCTTTAAAATTAATGGAAAATGTAAACCTAAACGTAGAGTCGGATTCGTAACCTCGAAGTTACAAGTCCATTCGCTCAACTATCAAGGGAGAGTAAACGCGGCGACTGTGGCGGCACTCGCCACAGATGCGAAGTCAGCATCACGAAGTTGGCGTTAAATTCGAACGTTTGAATCAGTTATTTTCTTTCCGGCCCTTTTCAGCCCTGAACCGTGGAAGCGCCGAAATTCGGGTTTCATTTTTAACGCGGCAGCTTATACCCCCCGAGCGTTACCGACCACAGCCGGTGGTGGTCGGTAAGTTATCCTCCGCCGAGGTCGACGCGCGTTACCGATGCACACGTAAAAAATTTTTCGCGAATTTTCGCGAATTTTTCGCTCGGTAAACCTTCGCCTTCGCGGGCTCCGTCCGACGAGCCTACTCTCGCCCGCACCCGTCGACCCGTTCTCGAGCTATACGGCGACAAAGAACTCGCAAAATTTCACTAATTTGACGTCACCGAAAAAGTTACGGCCAACTGGGAATTAAAGGTATATCGCCTTCCCGAATTTTCCGGGAGCCCATCGGGCCTTCGGCCCCGCTTGGCACGGCTCGGCTCGGCTCGGCTCGTGGTCGAGGTCGTCGGTAGCGACGATGGTGGCGGGGAGGTGCGCAATTGGTCTGTCATAGGCATCCCCCCCCCTCCCCCTTTAAAATTAATGGAAAATGTAAACCTAAACGTAGAGTCGGATTCGTAACCTCGAAGTTACAAGTTCATTCGCTCAACTATCAAGGGAGAGTAAACGCGGCGACTGTGGCGGCACTCGCCACCGATACGAAGTCAGCATCACGAAGTTGGCGTTAAATTCGAACGTTTGAATCAGTTATTTTCTTTCCGGCCCTTTTCAGCCCTGAACCGTGGAAGCGCCGAAATTCGGGTTTCATTTTTAACGCGGCAGCTTATACCCCCCGAGCGTTACCGACCACTGCCGGTGGTGGTCGGTAAGTTATCCTCCGCCGAGGTCGACGCGCGTTACCGATGCACACGTAAAAAATTTTTCGCGAATTTTCGCGAATTTTTCGAGCGGTAAACCTTCGCCTCCGCGTGCTCCGTCCGACGAGCCTACTCTCGCCCGCACCCGTCGACCCGTTCTCGAGCTACACGGCGACAAAGAAATCGCAAAATTTCACTAATTTGACGTCACCGAAAAAGTTACGGCCAACTGGGAATTAAAGGTATATCGTCTTCCCGAATTTTCCGGGAGCCCATCGGGCCTTCGGCCCCGCTCGGCACGGCTCGGCTCGCCTCGGCTCGGCTCGAGGTCGAGGTCGTCGATAGCGACGATGGTGGCGGGGAGGCGCGTGATTGGTCTGTCATCGCCATCCTCCCCCCAACCCCCCTCCTTTTAAAATTAATGGAAAATGTAAACCTAAAAGTAGAGTCGGATTCGTAACCTCGAAGTTACAAGTCAATTCGCTCAACTATCAAGGGAGAGTAAACGCGGCGACTGTGGCGGCACTCGCCACCGATGCGAAGTCAGCATCACGAAGTTGGCGTTAAATTCGAAATTTTGAATCAGTTATTTTCTTTCCGGCCCTTTTCAGCCCTGAACCGTGGAAGCGCCGAAATTCGGGTTTCATTTTTAACGCGGCAGCTTATACCCCCCGAGCGTTACCGACCACTGCCGGTGGTGATCGGTAAGTTATCCTCCGCCGAGGTCGACGCGCGTTACCGATGCACACGTAAAAAATTTTTCGCGAATTTTCGCGAATTTTTCGCGCGTTAAACCTTCGCCTTCGCGGGCTCCGTCCGACGAGCCTACTCTCGCCCGCACCCGTCGACCCGTTCTCGAGCTATACGGCGACAAAGAACTCGCAAAATTTCACTAATTTGACGTCACCGAAAAAGTTACGGCCAACTGGGAATTAAAGGTATATCGCCTTCCCGAATTTTCCGGGAGCCCATCGGGCCTTCGGCCCCGCTTGGCACGGCTCGGCTCGGCTCGGCTCGTGGTCGAGGTCGTCGGTAGCGACGATGGTGGCGGGGAGGTGCGCAATTGGTCTGTCATAGGCATCCCCCCCCCTCCCCCTTTAAAATTAATGGAAAATGTAAACCTAAACGTAGAGTCGGATTCGTAACCTCGAAGTTACAAGTTCATTCGCTCAACTATCAAGGGAGAGTAAACGCGGCGACTGTGGCGGCACTCGCCACCGATACGAAGTCAGCATCACGAAGTTGGCGTTAAATTCGAACGTTTGAATCAGTTATTTTCTTTCCGGCCCTTTTCAGCCCTGAACCGTGGAAGCGCCGAAATTCGGGTTTCATTTTTAACGCGGCAGCTTATACCCCCCGAGCGTTACCGACCACTGCCGGTGGTGGTCGGTAAGTTATCCTCCGCCGAGGTCGACGCGCGTTACCGATGCACACGTAAAAAATTTTTCGCGAATTTTCGCGAATTTTTCGAGCGGTAAACCTTCGCCTCCGCGTGCTCCGTCCGACGAGCCTACTCTCGCCCGCACCCGTCGACCCGTTCTCGAGCTACACGGCGACAAAGAAATCGCAAAATTTCACTAATTTGACGTCACCGAAAAAGTTACGGCCAACTGGGAATTAAAGGTATATCGTCTTCCCGAATTTTCCGGGAGCCCATCGGGCCTTCGGCCCCGCTCGGCACGGCTCGGCTCGCCTCGGCTCGGCTCGAGGTCGAGGTCGTCGATAGCGACGATGGTGGCGGGGAGGCGCGTGATTGGTCTGTCATCGCCATCCTCCCCCCAACCCCCCTCCTTTTAAAATTAATGGAAAATGTAAACCTAAAAGTAGAGTCGGATTCGTAACCTCGAAGTTACAAGTCAATTCGCTCAACTATCAAGGGAGAGTAAACGCGGCGACTGTGGCGGCACTCGCCACCGATGCGAAGTCAGCATCACGAAGTTGGCGTTAAATTCGAAATTTTGAATCAGTTATTTTCTTTCCGGCCCTTTTCAGCCCTGAACCGTGGAAGCGCCGAAATTCGGGTTTCATTTTTAACGCGGCAGCTTATACCCCCCGAGCGTTACCGACCACTGCCGGTGGTGATCGGTAAGTTATCCTCCGCCGAGGTCGACGCGCGTTACCGATGCACACGTAAAAAATTTTTCGCGAATTTTCGCGAATTTTTCGCGCGTTAAACCTTCGCCTTCGCGGGCTCCGTCCGACGAGCCTACTCTCGCCCGCACCCGTCGACCCGTTCTCGAGCTATACGGCGACAAAGAAATCGCAAAATTTCACTAATTTGACGTCACCGAAAAAGTTACGGCCAACTGGGAATTAAAGGTATATCGCCTTCCCGAATTTTCCAGGAGCCCATTTTCTCGAGCTATACGGCGACATAGAAACTTTGATTTTTCACTAATTTGACGTCATCGAGAAAGTTACGGCCAACTGGGAATTAAAGGTATATCGCCTTTCCGAATTTTCCGGGAGCCCGTCGGGCCTTCGGCCCCGCTCGGCGCGGCTCGGCTCGGCTCGAGGTCGAGGTCGTCGGTAGCGACGATGGTGGCGGGGAGGGGCGCGATTGGTCTGTCATCGCTATCCTCCCCCCAACCCCCCCTCCCCTTTAAAATTATTGGAAAATGTAAACCTAAACGTAGAGTCGGATTCGTAACCTCGAAGTTACAAGTCCATTCGCTCAACTATCAAGGGAGAGTAAACGCGGCGACTGTGGCGGCACTCGCCACCGATGCGAAGTCAGCATCACGAAGTTGGCGTTAAATTCGAACGTTTGAATCAGTTATTTTCTTTCCGGCCCTTTTCAGCCCTGAACCGTGGAAGCGCCGAAATTCGGGTTTCATTTTTAACGCGGCAGCTTATACCCCCCGAGCGTTACCGACCACAGCCGGTGGTGGTCGGTAAGTTATCCTCCGCCGAGGTCGACGCGCGTTACCGATGCACACGTAAAAAATTTTTCGCGAATTTTCGTAAATTTTTCGCGCGGTAAACCTTCGTCTCCGCGTCCTCCGTCCGACGAGCCTACTCTCGCCCGCACCCGTCGACCCGTTCTCGAGCTATACGGCGACAAAGAAACTTTGATTTTTCACTAATTTGACGTCATCGAGAAAGTTACGGCCAACTGGGAATTAAAGGTATATCGCCTTTCCGAATTTTCCGGGAGCCCTTCGGGCCTCCGGCCCCGCTCGGCGCGGCTCGGCTCGGCTCGAGGTCGAGGTCGTCGGTAGCGACGATGGTGGCGGGGAGGGGCGCGATTGGTCTGTCATCGCTATCCTCCCCCCAACCCCCCCTCCCCCTTTAAAATTAATGGAAAATGTAAACCTAAACGTAGAGTCGGATTCGTAACCTCGAAGTTACAAGTCCATTCGCTCAACTATCAAGGGAGAGTAAACGCGGCGACTGTGGCGGCACTCGCCACCGATACGAAGTCAGCATCACGAAGTTGGCGTTAAATTCGAACGTTTGAATCAGTTATTTTCTTTCCGGCCCTTTTCAGCCCTGAACCGTGGAAGCGCCGAAATTCGGATCTCATTTTTAACGCGGCAGCTTATACCCCCCGAGCGTTACCGACCACTGCCGGTGGTGGTCGGTAAGTTATCCTCCGCCGAGGTCGACGCGCGTTACCGATGCACACGTAAAAAATTTTTCGCGAATTTTCGTAAATTTTTCGAGCGGTAAACCTTCGTCTCCGCGTCCTCCGTCCGACGAGCCTACTCTCGCCCGCACCCGTCGACCCGTTCTCGAGCTATACGGCGACAAAGAAACTTTGATTTTTCACTAATTTGACGTCATCGAGAAAGTTACGGCCAACTGGGAATTAAAGGTATATCGCCTTTCCGAATTTTCCGGGAGCCCTTCGGGCCTCCGGCCCCGCTCGGCGCGGCTCGGCTCGGCTCGAGGTCGAGGTCGTCGGTAGCGACGATGGTGGCGGGGAGGGGCGCGATTGGTCTGTCATCGCTATCCTCCCCCCAACCCCCCCTACCCCTTTAAAATTAATGGAAAATGTAAACCTAAACGTAGAGTCGGATTCGTAACCTCGAAGTTACAAGTCCATTCGCTCAACTATCAAGGGAGAGTAAACGCGGCGACTGTGGCTGCACTCGCCACCGATACGAAGTCAGCATCACGAAGTTGGCGTTAAATTCGAACGTTTGAATCAGTTATTTTCTTTCCGGCCCTTTTCAGCCCTGAACCGTGGAAGCGCCGAAATTCGGGTCTCATTTTTAACGCGGCAGCTTATACCCCCCGAGCGTTACCGACCACTGCCGGTGGTGGTCGGTAAGTTATCCTCCGCCGAGGTCGACGCGCGTTACCGATGCACACGTAAAAAATTTTTCGCGAATTTTCGCGAATTTTTCGTGCGGTAAACCTTCGCCTCCGCGTGCTCCGTCCGACGAGCCTACTCTCGCCCGCACCCGTCGACCCGTTCTCGAGCTATACGGCGACAAAGAAATCGCAAAATTTCACTAATTTGACGTCACCGAAAAAGTTACGGCCAACTGGGAATTAAAGGTATATCGCCTTCCCGAATTTTCCGGGAGCTCATCGGGCCTTCGGCCCCGCTCGGCACGGCTCGGCTCGGCTCGGCTCGGCTCGAGGTCGAGGTCGTCGATAGCGACGATGGTGGCGGGGAGGCGCGTGATTGGTCTGTCATCGCCATCCTCCCCCCAACCCCCCTCTTTTTAAAATTAATGGAAAATGTAAACCTAAAAGTAGAGTCGGATTCGTAACCTCGAAGTTACAAGTCAATTCGCTCAACTATCAAGGGAGAGTAAACGCGGCGACTGTGGCGGCACTCGCCACCGATGCGAAGTCAGCATCACGAAGTTGGCGTTAAATTCGAAAGTTTGAATCAGTTTTTTTCTTTCCGGCCCTTTTCAGCCCTGAACCGTGGAAGCACCGAAATTCGGGTTTCATTTTTAACGCGGCAGCTTATACCCCCCGAGCGTTACCGACCACTGCCGGTGGTGATCGGTAAGTTATCCTCCGCCGAGGTCGACGCGCGTTACCGATGCACACGTAAAAAATTTTTCGCGAATTTTCGCGAATTTTTCGCGCGGTAAACCTTCGCCTTCGCGGGCTCCGTCCGACGAGCCTACTCTCGCCCGCACCCGTCGACCCGTTCTCGAGCTATACGGCGACAAAGAAATCGCAAAATTTCACTAATTTGACGTCACCGAAAAAGTTACGGCCAACTGGGAATTAAAGGTATATCGCCTTCCCGAATTTTCCGGGAGCCCATTTTCTCGAGCTATACGGCGACATAGAAACTTTGATTTTTCACTAATTTGACGTCATCGAGAAAGTTACGGCCAACTGGGAATTAAAGGTATATCGCCTTTCCGAATTTTCCGGGAGCCCGTCGGGCCTTCGGCCCCGCTCGGCGCGGCTCGGCTCGGCTCGAGGTCGAGGTCGTCGGTAGCGACGATGGTGGCGGGGAGGGGCGCGATTGGTCTGTCATCGCTATCCTCCCCCCAACCCCCCCTCCCCTTTAAAATTATTGGAAAATGTAAACCTAAACGTAGAGTCGGATTCGTAACCTCGAAGTTGCAAGTTCATTCGCTCAACTATCAAGGGAGAGTAAACGCGGCGACTGTGGCGGCACTCGCCACCGATACGAAGTCAGCATCACGAAGTTGGCGTTAAATTCGAACGTTTGAATCAGTTATTTTCTTTCCGGCCCTTTTCAGCCCTGAACCGTGGAAGCGCCGAAATTCGGGTTTCATTTTTAACGCGGCAGCTTATACCCCCCGAGCGTTACCGACCACTGCCGGTGGTGGTCGGTAAGTTATCCTCCGCCGAGGTCGACGCGCGTTACCGATGCACACGTAAAAATTTTTCGCGAATTTTCACGAATTTTTCGAGCGGTAAACCTTCGCCTCCGCGTGCTCCGTCCGACGAGCCTACTCTCGCCCGCACCCGTCGACCCGTTCTCGAGCTATACGGCGACAAAGAAATCGCAAAATTTCACTAATTTGACGTCACCGAAAAAGTTACGGCCAACTGGGAATTAAAGGTATATCGCCTTCCCGAATTTTCCGGGAGCCCATCGGGCCTTCGGCCCCGCTCGGCACGGCTCGGCTCGGCTCGGCTCGGCTCGAGGTCGAGGTCGTCGGTAGCGACGATGGTGGCGGGGAGGTGCGCGATTGGTCTGTCATCGCTATCCTCCCCCCAACCCCCCCTACCCCCTTTAAAATTAATGGAAAATGTAAACCTAAACGTAGAGTCGGATTCGTAACCTCGAAGTTACAAGTCCATTCGCTCAACTATCAAGGGAGAGTAAACGCGGCGACTGTGGCGGCACTCGCCACAGATGCGAAGTCAGCATCACGAAGTTGGCGTTAAATTCGAACGTTTGAATCAGTTATTTTCTTTCCGGCCCTTTTCAGCCCTGAACCGTGGAAGCGCCGAAATTCGGGTTTCATTTTTAACGCGGCAGCTTATACCCCCCGAGCGTTACCGACCACAGCCGGTGGTGGTCGGTAAGTTATCCTCCGCCGAGGTCGACGCGCGTTACCGATGCACACGTAAAAAATTTTTCGCGAATTTTCGCGCATTTTTCGCGCGGTAAACCTTCGCCTCCGCGTGCTCCGTCCGACGAGCCTACTCTCGCCCGCACCCGTCGACCCGTTCTCGAGCTATACGGCGACAAAGAAACTTTGATTTTTCACTAATTCGACGTCATCGAGAACGTTACGGCCAACTGGGAATTAAAGGTATATCGCCTTTCCGAATTTTCCGGGAGCCCGTCGGGCCTTCGACCCCGCTCGGCTCGGCTCGAGGTCGAGGTCGTCGGTAGCGACGATGGTGGCGGGGAGGTGCGCAATTGGTCTGTCATCGCCATCCCCCCAACCCCCCTCCCCCTTTAAAATTAATGGAAAATGTAAACCTAAACGTAGAGTCGGATTCGTAACCTCGAAGTTACAAGTCCATTCGCTCAACTATCAAGGGAGAGTAAACGCGGCGACTGTGGCGGCACTCGCCACCGATACGAAGTCAGCATCACGAAGTTGGCGTTAAATTCGAACGTTTGAATCAGTTATTTTCTTTCCGGCCCTTTTCAGCCCTGAACCGTGGAAGCGCCGAAATTCGGGTCTCATTTTTAACGCGGCAGCTTATACCCCCCGAGCGTTACCGACCACTGCCGGTGGTGGTCGGTAAGTTATCCTCCGCCGAGGTCGACGCGCGTTACCGATGCACACGTAATAAATTTTTCGCGAATTTTCGCGAATTTTTCGCGCGGTAAACCTTCGCCTTCGCGGGCTCCGTCCGACGAGCCTACTCTCGCCCGCACCCGTCGACCCGTTCTCGAGCTATACGGCGACAAAGAAATCGCAAAATTTCACTAATTTGACGTCACCGAAAAAGTTACGGCCAACTGGGAATTAAAGGTATATCGCCTTCCCGAATTTTCCGGGAGCCCATCGGGCCTTCGGCCCCGCTTGGCACGGCTCGGCTCGGCTCGGCTCGTGGTCGAGGTCGTCGGTAGCGACGATGGTGGCGGGGAGGTGCGCAATTGGTCTGTCATAGGCATCCCCCCCAACCCCCCTCCCCCTTTAAAATTAATGGAAAATGTAAACCTAAACGTAGAGTCGGATTCGTAACCTCGAAGTTACAAGTCAATTCGCTCAACTATCAAGGGAGAGTAAACGCGGCGACTGTGGCGGCACTCGCCACCGATGCGAAGTAAGCATCACGAAGTTGGCGTTAAATTCGAACGTTTGAATCAGTTATTTTCTTTCCGGCCCTTTTCAGCCCTGAACCGTGGAAGCGCCGAAATTCGGGTTTCATGTTTAACGCGGCAGCTTATACCCCCCGAGCGTTACCGACCACAGCTGGTGGTGGTCGGTAAGTTATCCTCCGCCGAGGTCGACGCGCGTTACCGATGCACACGTAAAAAATTTTTCGCGAATTTTCGTAAATTTTTCGCGCGGTAAACCTTCGTCTCCGCGTCCTCCGTCCGACGAGCCTACTCTCGCCCGCACCCGTCGACCCGTTCTCGAGCTATACGGCGACAAAGAAACTTTGATTTTTCACTAATTTGACGTCATCGAGAAAGTTACGGCCAACTGGGAATTAAAGGTATATCGCCTTTCCGAATTTTCCGGGAGCCCTTCGGGCCTCCGGCCCCGCTCGGCGCGGCTCGGCTCGGCTCGAGGTCGAGGTCGTCGGTAGCGACGATGGTGGCGGGGAGGGGCGCGATTGGTCTGTCATCGCTATCCTCCCCCCAACCCCCCCTCCCCCTTTAAAATTAATGGAAAATGTAAACCTAAACGTAGAGTCGGATTCGTAACCTCGAAGTTACAAGTCCATTCGCTCAACTATCAAGGGAGAGTAAACGCGGCGACTGTGGCGGCACTCGCCACCGATGCGAAGTCAGCATCACGAAGTTGGCGTTAAATTCGAAAGTTTGAATCAGTTATTTTCTTTCCGGCCCTTTTTAGCCCTGAACCGTGGAAGCGCCGAAATTCGGGTTTCATTTTTAACGCGGCAGCTTTTACCCCCCGAGCGTTACCGACCACTGCCGGTGGTGATCGGTAAGTTATCCTCCGCCGAGGTCGACGCGCGTTACCGATGCACACGTAAAAAATTTTTCGCGAATTTTCGCGAATTTTTCGCGCGGTAAACCATCGCGTTCGCGGGCTCCGTCCGACGAGCCTACTCTCGCCCGCACCCGTCGACCCGTTCTCGAGCTATACGGCGACAAAGAAATCGCAAAATTTCACTAATTTGACGTCACCGAAAAAGTTACGGCCAACTGGGAATTAAAGGTATATCGCCTTCCCGAATTTTCCGTGAGCCCATTTTCTCGAGCTATACGGCGACATAGAAACTTTGATTTTTCACTAATTTGACGTCATCGAGAAAGTTACGGCCAACTGGGAATTAAAGGTATATCGCCTTTCCGAATTTTCCGGGAGCCCGTCGGGCCTTCGGCCCCGCTCGGCGCGGCTCGGCTCGGCTCGAGGTCGAGGTCGTCGGTAGCGACGATGGTGGCGGGGAGGGGCGCGATTGGTCTGTCATCGCTATCCTCCCCCCAACCCCCCCTCCCCTTTAAAATTATTGGAAAATGTAAACGTAAACGTAGAGTCGGATTCGTAACCTCGAAGTTACAAGTCCATTCGCTCAACTATCAAGGGAGAGTAAACGCGGCGACTGTGGCGGCACTCGCCACCGATGCGAAGTCAGCATCACGAAGTTGGCGTTAAATTCGAACGTTTGAATCAGTTATTTTCTTTCCGGCCCTTTTCAGCCCTGAACCGTGGAAGCGCCGAAATTCGGGTTTCATTTTTAACGCGGCAGCTTATACCCCCCGAGCGTTACCGACCACAGCCGGTGGTGGTCGGTAAGTTATCCTCCGCCGAGGTCGACGCGCGTTACCGATGCACACGTAAAAAATTTTTCGCGAATTTTCGTAAATTTTTCACGCGGTAAACCTTCGTCTCCGCGTCCTCCGTCCGACGAGCCTACTCTCGCCCGCACCCGTCGACCCGTTCTCGAGCTATACGGCGACAAAGAAACTTTGATTTTTCACTAATTTGACGTCATCGAGAAAGTTACGGCCAACTGGGAATTAAAGGTATATCGCCTTTCCGAATTTTCCGGGAGCCCTTCGGGCCTCCGGCCCCGCTCGGCGCGGCTCGGCTCGGCTCGAGGTCGAGGTCGTCGGTAGCGACGATGGTGGCGAGGAGGGGCGCGATTGGTCTGTCATCGCTATCCTCCCCCCAACCCCCCCTCCCCCTTTAAAATTAATGGAAAATGTAAACCTAAACGTAGAGTCGGATTCGTAACCTCGAAGTTACAAGTCCATTCGCTCAACTATCAAGGGAGAGTAAACGCGGCGACTGTGGCGGCACTCGCCACCGATGCGAAGTCAGCATCACGAAGTTGGCGTTAAATTCGAACGTTTGAATCAGTTATTTTCTTTCCGGCCCTTTTCAGCCCTGAACCGTGGAAGCGCCGAAATTCGGGTTTCATTTTTAACGCGGCAGCTTATACCCCCCGAGCGTTACCGACCACAGCCGGTGGTGGTCGGTAAGTTATCCTCCGCCGAGGTCGACGCGCGTTACCGATGCACACGTAAAAAATTTTTCGCGAATTTTCGTAAATTTTTCACGCGGTAAACCTTCGTCTCCGCGTCCTCCGTCCGACGAGCCTACTCTCGCCCGCACCCGTCGACCCGTTCTCGAGCTATACGGCGACAAAGAAACTTTGATTTTTCATTAATTTGACGTCATCGAGAAAGTTACGGCCAACTGGGAATTAAAGGTATATCGCCTTTCCGAATTTTCCGGGAGCCCGTCGGGCCTTCGGCCCCGCTCGGCACGGCTCGGCTCGGCTCGGCTCGGCTCGAGGTCGAGGTCGTCGGTAGCGACGATGGTGGCGGGGAGGGGCGCGATTGGTCTGTCATCGCTATCCTCCCCCCAACCCCCCCTCCCCTTTAAAATTAATGGAAAATGTAAACCTAAACGTAGAGTCGGATTCGTAACCTCGAAGTTACAAGTCCATTCGCTCAACTATCAAGGGAGAGTAAACGCGGCGACTGTGGCGGCACTCGCCACCGTTGCGAAGTCAGCATCACGAAGTTAGCGTTAAATTCGAACGTTTGAATCAGTTATTTTCTTTCCGGCCCTTTTCAGCCCTGAACCGTGGAAGCGCCGAAATTCGGGTTTCATTTTTAACGCGGCAGCTTATACCCCCCGAGCGTTACCGACCACAGCCGGTGGTGGTCGGTAAGTTATCCTCCGCCGAGGTCGACGCGCGTTACCGATGCACACGTAAAAAATTTTTCGCGAATTTTCGCGCATTTTTCGCGCGGTAAACCTTCGCCTCCGCGTGCTCCGTCCGACGAGCCTACTCTCGCCCGCACCCGTCGACCCGTTCTCGAGCTATACGGCGACAAAGAAACTTTGATTTTTCACTAATTCGACGTCATCGAGAAAGTTACGGCCAACTGGGAATTAAAGGTATATCGCCTTTCCGAATTTTCGGGGAGCCCGTCGGGCCTTCGACCCCGCTCGGCTCGGCTCGAGGTCGAGGTCGTCGGTAGCGACGATGGTGGCGGGGAGGTGCGCAATTGGTCTGTCATCGCCATCCCCCCAACCCCCCTCCCCCTTTAAAATTAAGTGAAAATGTAAACCTAAACGTAGAGTCGGATTCGTAACCTCGAAGTTACAAGTCCATTCGCTCAACTATCAAGGGAGAGTAAACGCGGCGACTGTGGCGGCACTCGCCACCGATACGAAGTCAGCATCACGAAGTTGGCGTTAAATTCGAACGTTTGAATCAGTTATTTTCTTTCCGGCCCTTTTCAGCCCTGAACCGTGGAAGCGCCGAAATTCGGGTTTCATTTTTAACGCGGCAGCTTATACCCCCCGAGCGTTACCGACCACTGCCGGTGGTGGTCGGTAAGTTATCCTCCGCCGAGGTCGACGCGCGTAACCGATGCACACGTAAAAAATTTGTCGCGAATTTTCGCGAATTTTTCGAGCGGTAAACCTTCGCCTCCGCGTGCTCCGTCCGACGAGCCTACTCTCGCCCGCACCCGTCGACCCGTTCTCGAGCTATACGGCGACAAAGAAATCGCAAAATTTCACTAATTTGACGTCACCGAAAAAGTTACGGCCAACTGGGAATTAAAGGTATATCGCCTTCCCGAATTTTCCGGGAGCCCATCGGGCCTTCGGCCCCGCTCGGCACGGCTCGGCTCGGCTCGGCTCGGCTCGAGGTCGAGGTCGTCGATAGCGACGATGGTGGCGGGGAGGCGCGTGATTGGTCTGTCGTCGCCATCCTCCCCCCAACCCCCCTCCTTTTAAAATTAATGGAAAATGTAAACCTAAAAGTAGAGTCGGATTCGTAACCTCGAAGTTACAAGTCAATTCCCTCAACTATCAAGGGAGAGTAAACGCGGCGACTGTGGCGGCACTCGCCACCGATGCGAAGTCAGCATCACGAAGTTGGCGTTAAATTCGAAAGTTTGAATCAGTTATTTTCTTTCCGGCCCTTTTCAGCCCTGAACCGTGGAAGCGCCGAAATTCGGGTTTCATTTTTAACGCGGCAGCTTATACCCCCCGAGCGTTACCGACCACAGCCGGTGGTGGTCGGTAAGTTATCCTCCGCCGAGGTCGACGCGCGTTACCGATGCACACGTAAAAAATTTTTCGCGAATTTTCGCGCATTTTTCGCGCGGTAAACCTTCGCCTCCGCGTGCTCCGTCCGACGAGCCTACTCTCGCCCTCACCCGTCGACCCGTTCTCGAGCTATACGGCGACAAAGAAATCGCAAAATTTCACTAATTTGACGTCACCGAAAAAGTTACGGCCAACTGGGAATTAAAGGTATATCGCCTTCCCGAATTTTCCGGGAGCCCATCGGGCCTTCGGCCCCGCTTGGCACGGCTCGGCTCGGCTCGGCTCGTGGTCGAGGTCGTCGGTAGCGACGATGGTGGCGGGGAGGTGCGCAATTGGTCTGTCATAGGCATCCCCCCCAACCCCCCTCCCCCTTTAAAATTAATGGAAAATGTAAACCTAAACGTAGAGTCGGATTCGTAACCTCGAAGTTACAAGTTCATTCGCTCAACTATCAAGGGAGAGTAAACGCGGCGACTGTGGCGGCACTCGCCACCGATGCGAAGTCAGCATCACGAAGTTGGCGTTAAATTCGAACGTTTGAATCAGTTATTTTCTTTCCGGCCCTTTTCAGCCCTGAACCGTGGAAGCGCCGAAATTCGGGTTTCATTTTTAACGCGGCAGCTTATACCCCCCGAGCGTTACCGACCACTGCCGGTGGTGGTCGGTAAGTTATCCTCCGCCGAGGTCGACGCGCGTTACCGATGCACACGTAAAAAATTTTTCGCGAATTTTCGCGAATTTTTCGAGCGGTAAACCTTCGCCTCCGCGTGCTCCGTCCGACGAGCCTACTGTCGCCCGCACCCGTCGACCCGTTCTCGAGCTATACGGCGACAAAGAAATCGCAAAATTTCACTAATTTGACGTCACCGAAAAAGTTACGGCCAACTGGGAATTAAAGGTATATCGCCTTCCCGAATTTTCCGGGAGCCCATCGGGCCTTCGGCCCCGCTCGGCACGGCTCGGCTCGGCTCGGCTCGGCTCGGCTCGAGGTCGAGGTCGTCGATAGCGACGATGGTGGCGGGGAGGCGCGTGATTGGTCTGTCATCGCCATCCTCCCCCCAACCCCCCTCCTTTTAAAATTAATGGAAAATGTAAACCTAAAAGTAGAGTCGGATTCGTAACCTCGAAGTTACAAGTCAATTCGCTCAACTATCAAGGGAGAGTAAACGCGGCGACTGTGGCGGCACTCGCCACCGATGCGAAGTCAGCATCACGAAGTTGGCGTTAAATTCGAACGTTTGAATCAGTTATTTTCTTTCCGGCCCTTTTCAGCCCTGAACCGTGGAAGCGCCGAAATTCGGGTTTCATTTTTAACGCGGCAGCTTATACCCCCCGAGCGTTACCGACCACAGCCGGTGGTGGTCGGTAAGTTATCCTCCGCCGAGGTCGACGCGCGTTACCGATGCACACGTAAAAAATTTTTCGCGAATTTTCGTAAATTTTTCGCGCGGTAAACCTTCGTCTACGCGACCTCCGTCCGACGAGCCTACTCTCGCCCGCACCCGTCGACCCGTTCTCGAGCTATACGGCGACAAAGAAACTTTGATTTTTCACTAATTTGACGTCATCGAGAAAGTTACGGCCAACTGGGAATTAAAGGTATATCGCCTTTCCGAATTTTCCGGGAGCCCTTCGGGCCTCCGGCCCCGCTCGGCGCGGCTCGGCTCGGCTCGAGGTCGAGGTCGTCGGTAGCGACGATGGTGGCGGGGAGGGGCGCTATTGGTCTGTCATCGCTATCCTCCCCACAACCCCCCCTCCCCCCCTTAAAATTAATGGAAAATGTAAACCTAAACGTAGAGTCGGATTCGTAACCTCGAAGTTACAAGTCCAATCGCTCAACTATCAAGGGAGAGTAAACGCGGCGACTGTGGCGGCACTCGCCACCGATGCGAAGTCAGCATCACGATGTTGGCGTTAAATTCGAACGTTTGATTCAGTTATTTTCTTTCCGGCCCTTTTCAGCCCTGAACCGTGGAAGCGCCGAAATTCGGTTTTCATTTTTAACGCGGCAGCTTATACCCCCCGAGCGTTACCGACCACTGCCGGTGGTGGTCGGTAAGTTATCCTCCGCCGAAGACGACGCGCGTTACCGATGCACACGTAAAAAATTTTTCGCGAATTTTCGCGAATTTTTCGCGCGGTAAACCTTCGCCTCCGCGGGCTCCGTCCGACGAGCCTACTCTCGCCCGCACCCGTCGACCCGTTCTCGAGCTATACGGCGACAAAGAAATCGCAAAATTTCACTAATTTGACGTCACCGTAAAAGTTACGGCCAACTGGGAATTAAAGGTATATCGCCTTTCCGAATTTTCCGGGAGCCCATTTTCTCGAGCTATACGGCGACATAGAAACTTTGATTTTTCACTAATTTGACGTCATCGAGAAAGTTACGGCCAACTGGGAATTAAAGGTATATCGCCTTTCCGATTTTTCCGGGAGCCCGTCGGGCCTTCGGCCCCGCTCGGCGCGGCTCGGCTCGGCTCGAGGTCGAGTTCGTCGGTAGCGACGATGGTGGCGGGGAGGGGCGCGATTGGTCTGTCATCGCTATCCTCCCCCCAACCCCCCTCCCCTTTAAAATTATTGGAAAATGTAAACCTAAACGTAGAGTCGGATTCGTAACCTCGAAGTTACAAGTTCATTCGCTCAACTATCAAGGGAGAGTAAACGCGGCGACTGTGGCGGCACTCGCCACGGATGCGAAGTCAGCATCACGAAGTTGGCGTTAAATTCGAACGTTTGAATCAGTTATTTTCTTTCCGGCCCTTTTCAGCCCTGAACCGTGGAAGCGCCGAAATTCGGGTTTCATTTTTAACGCGGCAGCTTATACCCCCCGAGCGTTACCGACCACTGCCGGTGGTGGTCGGTAAGTTATCCTCCGCCGAGGTCGACGCGCGTTACCGATGCACACGTAAAAAATTTTTCGCGAATTCTCGCGAATTTTTCGCGCGGTAAACCTTCGTCTCCGCGTCCTCCGTCCGACGAGCCTACTCTCGCCCGCACCCGTCGACCCGTTCTCGAGCTATACGGCGACAAAGAAACTTTGATTTTTTACTAATTTGACGTCATCGAGAAAGTTACGGCCAACTGGGAATGAAAGGCATATCGCCTTTTTGAATTTTCCGGGAGCCCGTCGGGCCTTCGGCCCCGCTCGGCTCGGCTCGGCTCGGCTCGAGGTCGAGGTCGTCGGTAGCGACGATGGTGGCGGGGAGGTGCGCAATTGGTCTGTCATCGCCATCCCCCCCAACTCACCCTCCCCCTTTAAAATTAATGGAAAATATAAACCCAAACGTAGAGTCGGATTCGTAACCTCGAAGTTACAAGTCGATTCGCTCAACTATCAAGGGAGAGTAAACGGGGCGACTGTGGCGGCACTCGCCACCGATGCGAAGTCAGCATGACGAAGTTGGCGTTAAATTCGAACGTTTGAATCAGTTATTTTCTTTCGGGCCCTTTTCAGCCCTGAACCGTGGAAGCGCCGAAATTCGGGTTTCATTTTTAACGCGGCAGCTTATACCCCCCGAGCGTTACCGACCACTGCCGGTGGTGGTCGGTAAGTTATCCTCCGCCGAGGTCGACGCGCGTTACCGATGCACACGTAAAAAATTTTTCGCGAATTCTCGCGAATTTTTCGCGCGGTAAACCTTCGTCTCCGCGTCCTCCGTCCGACGAGCCTACTCTCGCCCGCACCCGTCGACCCGTTCTCGAGCTATACGGCGACAAAGAAACTTTGATTTTTTACTAATTTGACGTCATCGAGAAAGTTACGGCCAACTGGGAATGAAAGGCATATCGCCTTTTTGAATTTTCCGGGAGCCCGTCGGGCCTTCGGCCCCGCTCGGCTCGGCTCGGCTCGGCTCGAGGTCGAGGTCGTCGGTAGCGACGATGGTGGCGGGGAGGTGCGCAATTGGTCTGTCATCGCCATCCCCCCCAACTCACCCTCCCCCTTTAAAATTAATGGAAAATATAAACCCAAACGTAGAGTCGGATTCGTAACCTCGAAGTTACAAGTCGATTCGCTCAACTATCAAGGGAGAGTAAACGGGGCGACTGTGGCGGCACTCGCCACCGATGCGAAGTCAGCATGACGAAGTTGGCGTTAAATTCGAACGTTTGAATCAGTTATTTTCTTTCGGGCCCTTTTCAGCCCTGAACCGTGGAAGCGCCGAAATTCGGGTTTCATTTTTAACGCGGCAGCTTATACCCCCCGAGCGTTACCGACCACAGCCGGTGGTGGTCGGTAAGTTATCCTCCGCCGAGGTCGACGCGCGTTACCGATGCACACGTAAAAAATTTTTCGCGAATTTTCGTAAATTTTTCGCGCGGTAAACCTTCGTCTCCGCGTCCTCCGTCCGACGAGCCTACTCTCGCCCGCACCCGTCGACCCGTTCTCGAGCTATACGGCGACAAAGAAACATTGATTTTTCACTAATTTGACGTCACCGAAAAAGTTACGGCCAACTGGGAATTAAAGGTATATTGCCTTTCCGAATTTTCCGGGAGCACGTCGGGCCTTCGACCCCGCTCGGCTCGGCTCGAGGTTGAGGTCGTCGGTAGCGACGATGGTGGCGGGGAGGTGCGCAATTGGTCTGTCATCGCCATCCCCCCAACCCCCCCTCCCCTTTAAAATTAATGGAAAATGTAAACCCAAACGTAGAGTCGGATTCGTAACCTCGAAGTTACAAGTCCATTCGCTCAACTATCAAGGGAGAGTAAACGCGGCGACTGTGGCGGCACTCGCCACCGATGCGAAGTCAGCATCACGAAGTTGGCGTTAAATTCGAACGTTTGAATCAGTTATTTTCTTTCCGGCCCTTTTCAGCCCTGAACCGTGGAAGCGCCGAAATTCGGGTTTCATTTTTAACGCGGCAGCTTATACCCCCCGAGCGTTACCGACCACAGCCGGTGGTGGTCGGTAAGTTATCCTCCGCCGAGGTCGACGCGCGTTACCGATGCACACGTAAAAAATTTTTCGCGAATTTTCGCGAATTTTTCGCGCGGTAAACCTTCGCCTCCGCGTGCTCCGTCCGACGAGCCTACTCTCGCCCGCACCCGTCGACCCGTTCTCGAGCTATACGGCGACAAAGAAACATTGATTTTTCACTAATTTGACGTCATCGAGAAAGTTACGGCCAACTGGGAATTAAAGGTATATCGCCTTTCCGAATTTTCCGGGAGCCCTTCGGGCCTCCGGCCCCGCTCGGCGCGGCTCGGCTCGGCTCGAGGTCGAGGTCGTCGGTAGCGACGATGGTGGCGGGGAGGGGCGCGATTGGTCTGTCATCGCTATCCTCCCCCCAACCCCCCCTCCCCCTTTAAAATTAATGGAAAATGTAAACCTAAACGTAGAGTCGGATTCGTAAGCTCGAAGTGACAAGTCCATTCGCTCAACTATCAAGGGAGAGTAAACGCGGCGACTGTGGCGGCACTCGCCACCGATGCGAAGTCAGCATCACGAAGTTGGCGTTAAATTCGAACGTTTGAATCAGTTATTTTCTTTCCGGCCCTTTTCAGCCCTGAACCGTGGAAGCGCCGAAATTCGGGTTTCATTTTTAACGCGGAAGCTTATACCCCCCGAGCGTTACCGACCACTGCCGGTGGTGGTCGGTAAGTTATCCTCCGCCGAGGTCGACGCGCGTTACCGATGCACACGTAAAAAATTTTTCGCGAATTTTCGCGAATTTTTCGCGCGGTAAACCTTCGCCTCCGCGTGCTCCGTCCGACGAGCCTACTCTCGCCCGCACCCGTCGACCCGTTCTCGAGCTATACGGCGACAAAGAAACTTTGATTTTTCACTAATTTGACGTCATCGAGAAAGTTACGGCCAACTGGGAATTAAAGGTATATCGCCTTTCCGAATTTTCCGGGAGCCCTTCGGGCCTCCGGCCCCGCTCGGCGCGGCTCGGCTCGGCTCGAGGTCGAGGTCGTCGGTAGCGACGATGGTGGCGGGGAGGGGCGCGATTGGTCTGTCATCGCTATCCTCCCCCCAACCCCCCCTCCCCCTTTAAAATTAATGGAAAATGTAAACCCAAACGTAGAGTCGGATTCGTAACCTCGAAGTTACAAGTCGACTCGCTCAACTATCAAGGGAGAGAAAACGCGTCGACTGTGGCGGCACTCGCCACGGATGCGAAGTCAGCATCACGAAGTTGGCGTTAAATTCGATCGTTTGAATCAGTTATTTTCTTTCCGGCCCTTTTCAGCCCTGAACCGTGGAAGCGCCGAAATTCGGGTTTCATTTTTAACGCGGCAGCTTATACCCCCCGAGCGTTACCGACCACTGCCGGTGGTGGTCGGTAAGTTATCCTCCGCCGAGGTCGACGCGCGTTACCGATGCACACGTAAAAAATTTTTCGCGAATTTTCGCGAATTTTTCGCGCGGTAAACCTTCGCCTTCGCGGGCTCCGTCCGACGAGCCTACTCTCGCCCGCACCCGTCGATCCGTTCTCGAGCTATACGGCGACAAAGAAATCGCAAAATTTCACTAATTTGACGTCACCGAAAAAGTTACGGCCAACTGGGAATTAAAGGTATATCGCCTTCCCGAATTTTCCGGGAGCCCATCGGGCCTTCGGCCCCGCTTGGCACGGCTCGGCTCGGCTCGGCTCGTGGTCGAGGTCGTCGGTAGCGACGATGGTGGCGGGGAGGTGCGCAATTGGTCTGTCATAGGCATCCCCCCCAACCCCCCTCCCCCTTTAAAATTAATGGAAAATGTAAACCTAAACGTAGAGTCGGATTCGTAACCTCGAAGTTACAAGTTCATTCGCTCAACTATCAAGGGAGAGTAAACGCGGCGACTGTGGCGGCACTCGCCACCGATACGAAGTCAGCATCACGAAGTTGGCGTTAAATTCGAACGTTTGAATCAGTTATTTTCTTTCCGGCCCTTTTCAGCCCTGAACCGTGGAAGCGCCGAAATTCGGGTTTCATTTTTAACGCGGCAGCTTATACCCCCCGAGCGTTACCGACCACTGCCGGTGGTGGTCGGTAAGTTATCCTCCGCCGAGGTCGACGCGCGTTACCGATGCACACGTAAAAAATTTTTCGCGAATTTTCGCGAATTTTTCGCGCGGTAAACCTTCGTCTCCGCGTCCTCCGTCCGACGAGCCTACTCTCGCCCGCACCCGTCGACCCGTTCTCGAGCTATACGGCGACAAAGAAACATTGATTTTTCACTAATTTGACGTCACCGAAAAAGTTACGGCCAACTGGGAATTAAAGGTATATTGCCTTTCCGAATTTTCCGGGAGCACGTCGGGCCTTCGACCCCGCTCGGCTCGGCTCGAGGTTGAGGTCGTCGGTAGCGACGATGGTGGCGGGGAGGTGCGCAATTGGTCTGTCATCGCCATCCCCCCAACCCCCCCTCCCCTTTAAAATTAATGGAAAATGTAAACCCAAACGTAGAGTCGGATTCGTAACCTCGAAGTTACAAGTCCATTCGCTCAACTATCAAGGGAGAGTAAACGCGGCGACTGTGGCGGCACTCGCCACCGATGCGAAGTCAGCATCACGAAGTTGGCGTTAAATTTGAACGTTTGAATCAGTTATTTTCTTTCCGGCCCTTTTCAGCCCTGAACCGTGGAAGCGCCGAAATTCGGGTTTCATTTTTAACGCGGCAGCTTATACCCCCCGAGCGTTACCGACCACAGCCGGTGGTGGTCGGTAAGTTATCCTCCGCCGAGGTCGACGCGCGTTACCGATGCACACGTAAAAAATTTTTCGCGAATCTTCGCGAATTTTTCGAGCGGTAAACCTTCGCCTCCGCGTGCTCCGTCCGACGAGCCTACTCTCGCCCGCACCCGTCGACCCGTTCTCGAGCTATACGGCGACAAAAGAAACCGCAAAATTTCACTAATTTCACGTCACCGAAAAAGTTACGGGCAACTGGGAATTAAAGGTATATCGCCTTCCCGAATTTTCCGGGAGCCCATCGTGCCTTCGGCCCCGCTCGGCACGGCTCGGCTCGGCTCGGCTCGGCTCGAGGTCGAGGTCGTCGATAGCGACGATGGTGGCGGGGAGGCGCGTGATTGGTCTGTCGTCGCCATCCTCCCCCCAACCCCCCTCCTTTTAAAATTAATGGAAAATGTAAACCTAAAAGTAGAGTCGGATTCGTAACCTCGAAGTTACAAGTCAATTCGCTCAACTATCAAGGGAGAGTAAACGCGGCGACTGTGGCGGCACTCGCCACCGATACGAAGTCAGCATCACGAAGTTGGCGTTAAATTCGAACGTTTGAATCAGTTATTTTCTTTCCGGCCCTTTTCAGCCCTGAACCGTGGAAGCGCCGAAATTCGGGTCTCATTTTTAACGCGGCAGCTTATACCCCCCGAGCGTTACCGACCACTGCCGGTGGTGGTCGGTAAGTTATCCTCCGCCGAGGTCGACGCGCGTTACCGATGCACACGTAAAAAATTTTTCGCGAATTTTCGCGAATTTTTCGCGCGGTAAACCTTCGCCTCCGCGTGCTCCGTCCGACGAGCCTACTCTCGCCCGCACCCGTCGACCCGTTCTCGAGCTATACGGCGACAAAGAAACATTGATTTTTCACTAATTTGACGTCACCGAAAAAGTTACGGCCAACTGGGAATTAAAGGTATATTGCCTTTTCGAATTTTCCGGGAGCACGTCGGGCCTTCGACCCCGCTCGGCTCGGCTCGAGGTCGAGGTCGTCGGTAGCGACGATGGTGGCGGGGAGGTGCGCAATTGGTCTGTCATCGCCATCCCCCCAACCCCCCCTCCACTTTAAAATTAATGGAAAATGTAAACCCAAACGTAGAGTCGGATTCGTAACCTCGAAGTTACAAGTCGACTCGCTCAACTATCAAGGGAGAGAAAACGCGTCGACTGTGGCGGCACTCGCCACGGATGCGAAGTCAGCATCACGAAGTTGGCGTTAAATTCGATCGTTTGAATCAGTTATTTTCTTTCCGGCCCTTTTCAGCCCTGAACCGTGGAAGCGCCGAAATTCGGGTTTCATTTTTAAAGCGACAGCTTATACCCCCCGAGCGTTACCGACCACTGCCGGTGGTGGTCGGTAACTTATCCACCGCCGAGGTCGACGCGGGTTACCGATGCACACGTAAAAAATTTTTCGCGAATTTTCGCGCATTTTTCGCGCGGTAAACCTTCGTCTCCGCGTGCTCCGTCCGACGAGCCTACTCTCGCCCGCACCCGTCGACCCGTTCTCGAGCTATACGGCGACAAAGAAATCGCAAAATTTCACTAATTTGACTTCACCGAAAAAGTTACGGCCAAGTGGGAATTAAAGGTATATCGCCTTCCCGAATTTTCCGGGAGCCCATCGGGCCTTCGGCCCCGCTCGGCACGGCTCGGCTCGGCTCGGCTCGGCTCGAGGTCGAGGTCGTCGATAGCGACGATGGTGGCGGGGAGGCGCGTGATTGGTCTGTCATCGCCATCCTCCCCCCAAACCCCCTCCTTTTATAATTAATGGAAAATGTAAACCTAAAAGTAGAGTCGGATTCGTAACCTCGAAGTTACAAGTCAATTCGCTCAACTATCAAGGGAGAGTAAACGCGGCGACTGTGGCGGCACTCGCCACCGATGCGAAGTCAGCGCCGCGAAGTTGGCGTTAAATTCGAACGTTTGAATCAGTTATTTTCTTTAGGGCCCTTTTCAGCCCTGAACCGTGGAAGCGCCGAAATTCGGGTTTCATTTTTAACGCGGCAGCTTGTACCCCCCGAGCGTTACCGACCACTGCCGTTGGTGGTCGGTAAGTTATCCTCCGCCGAGGTCGACGCGCGTTACCGATGCACACGTAAAAAATTTTTCGCGAATTTTCGCGAATTTTTCGCGCGGTAAACCTTCGCCTCCGCGTGCTCCGTCCGACGAGCCTACTCTCGCCCGCACCCGTCGACCCGTTCTCGAGCTATACGGCGACAAAGAAACATTGATTTTTCACTAATTTGACGTCACCGAAAAAGTTACGGCCAACTGGGAATTAAAGGTATATTGCCTTTCCGAATTTTCCGGGAGCACGTCGGGCCTTCGACCCCGCTCGGCTCGGCTCGAGGTCGAGGTCGTCGGTAGCGACGATGGTGGCGGGGAGGTGCGCAATTGGTCTGTCATCGCCATCCCCCCAACCCCCCCTCCACTTTAAAATTAATGGAAAATGTAAACCCAAACGTAGAGTCGGATTCGTAACCTCGAAGTTACAAGTCGACTCGCTCAACTATCAAGGGAGAGAAAACGCGTCGACTGTGGCGGCACTCGCCACGGATGCGAAGTCAGCATCACGAAGTTGGCGTTAAATTCGATCGTTTGAATCAGTTATTTTCTTTCCGGCCCTTTTCAGCCCTGAACCGTGGAAGCGCCGAAATTCGGGTTTCTTTTTAACGCGGCAGCTTATACCCCCCGAGCGTTACCGACCACTGCCGGTGGTGGTCGGTAAGTTATCCTCCGCCGAGGTCGACGCGCGTTACCGATGCACACGTAAAAAATTCTTCGCGAATTTTCGCGAATTTTTCGCGCGGTAAACCTTCGTCTCCGCGTCCTCTGACCGACGAGCCTACTCTCGCCCGCACCCGTCGACCCGTTCTCGAGCTATACGGCGACAAAGAAACTTTGATTTTTCACTAATTTGACGTCATCGAGAAAGTTACGGCCAACTGGGAATTAAAGGTATATCGCCTTTCCGAATTTTCCGGGAGCCCTTCGGGCCTCCGGCCCCGCTCGGCGCGGCTCGGCTCGGCTCGAGGTCGAGGTCGTCGGTAGCGACGATGGTGGCGGGGAGGGGCGCGATTGGTCTGTCATCGCTATCCTCCCCCCAACCCCCCCTCCCCCTTTAAAATTAATGGAAAATGTAAACCTAAACGTAGAGTCGGATTCGTAACCTCGAAGTTACAAGTCCATTCGCTCAACTATCAAGGGAGAGTAAACGCGGCGACTGTGGCGGCACTCGCCACCGATGCGAAGTCAGCATCACGAAGGTGGCGTTAAATTCGAACGTTTGAATCAGTTATTTTCTTTCCGGCCCTTTTCAGCCCTGAACCGTGGAAGCGCCTAAATTCGGGTTTCATTTTTAACGCGGCAGCTTATACCCCCCGAGCGTTACCGACCACTGCCGGTGGTGGTCGGTAAGTTATCCTCCGCCGAGGTCGACGCGCGTTACCGATGCACACGTAAAAAATTTTTCGCGAATTTTCGCGAATTTTTCGAGCGGTAAACCTTCGCCTCCGCGTGCTCCGTCCGACGAGCCTACTGTCGCCCGCACCCGTCGACCCGTTCTCGAGCTATACGGCGACAAAGAAATCGCAAAATTTCACTAATTTGACGTCACCGAAAAAGTTACGGCCAACTGGGAATTAAAGGTATATCGCCTTCCCGAATTTTCCGGGAGCCCATCGGGCCTTCGGCCCCGCTCGGCACGGCTCGGCTCGGCTCGGCTCGGCTCGAGGTCGAGGTCGTCGATAGCGACGATGGTGGCGGGGAGGCGCGTGATTGGTCTGTCATCGCCATCCTCCCCCCAACCCCCCTCCTTTTAAAATTAATGGAAAATGTAAACCTAAAAGTAGAGTAGGATTCGTAACCTCGAAGTTACAAGTCAATTCGCTCAACTATCAAGGGAGAGTAAACGCGGCGACTGTGGCGGCACTCGCCACCGATGTGAAGTCAGCATCACGAAGTTGGCGTTAAATTCGAACGTTTGAATCAGTTATTTTCTTTCCGGCCCTTTTCAGCCCTGAACCGTGGAAGCGCCGAAATTCGGGTTTCATTTTTAACGCGGCAGCTTATACCCCCCGAGCGTTACCGACCACTGCCGGTGGTGGTCGGTAAGTTATCCTCCGCCGAGGTCGACGCGCGTTACCGATGCACACGTAAAAAATTTTTCGCGAATTTTCGCGAATTTTTCGCGCGGTAAACCTTCGCCTTCGCGGGCTCCGTCCGACGAGCCTACTCTCGCCCGCACCCGTCGACCCGTTCTCGAGCTATACGGCGACAAAGAAATCGCAAAATTTCACTAATTTGACGTCACCGAAAAAGTTACGGCCAACTGGGAATTAAAGGTATATCGCCTTCCCGAATTATCCGGGTGCCCATTTTCTCGAGCTATACGGCGACATAGAAACTTTGATTTTTCACTAATTTGACGTCATCGAGAAAGTTACGGCCAACTGGGAATTAAAGGTATATCGCCTTTCCGAATTTTCCGGGAGCCCGTCGGGCCTTCGGCCCCGCTCGGCGCGGCTCGGCTCGGCTCGAGGTCGAGTTCGTCGGTAGCGACGATGGTGGCGGGGAGGGGCGCGATTGGTCTGTCATCGCTATCCTCCCCCCAACCCCCCCTCCCCTTTAAAACTATTGGAAAATGTAAACCTAAACGTAGAGTCGGATTCGTAACCTCGAAGTTACAAGTCGATTCGCTCAACTATCAAGGGAGAGTAAACGGGGCGACTGTGGCGGCACTCGCCACCGATGCGAAGTCAGCATCACGAAGTTGGCGTTAAATTCGAACGTTTGAATCAGTTATTTTCTTTCGGGCCCTTTTCAGCCCTGAACCGTGGAAGCGCCGGAATTCGGGTTTCATTTTTAACGCGGCAGCTTATACCCCCCGAGCGTTACCGACCACTGCCGGTGGTGGTCGGTAAGTTATCCTCCGCCGAGGTCGACGCGCGTTACCGATGCACACGTAAAAAATTTTTCGCGAATTTTCGCGAATTTTTCGCGCGGTAAACCTTCGTCTCCGCGTCCTCCGTCCGACGAGCCTACTCTCGCCCGCACCCGTCGAACCGTTCTCGAGCTATACGGCGACAAAGAAACTTTGATTTTTTACTAATTTGACGTCATCGAGAAAGTTACGGCCAACTGGGAATGAAAGGCATATCGCCTTTTTGAATTTTCCGGGAGCCCGTCGGGCCTTCGGCCCCGCTCGGCTCGGCTCGGCTCGGCTCGAGGTCGAGGTTGTCGGTAGCGACGATGGTGGCGGGGAGGTGCGCAATTGGTCTGTCATCACCATCCCCCCCAACCCACCCTCCCCCTTTAAAATTAATGGAAAATGTAAACCCAAACGTAGAGTCGGATTCGTAACCTCGAAGTTACAAGTCGATTCGCTCAACTATCAAGGGAGAGTAAACGGGGCGACTGTGGCGGCACTCGCCACCGATGCGAAGTCAGCATCACGAAGTTGGCGTTAAATTCGAACGTTTGAATCAGTTATTTTCTTTCGGGCCCTTTTCAGCCCTGAACCGTGGAAGCGCCGGAATTCGTGTTTCATTTTTAACGCGGCAGCTTATACCCCCCGAGCGTTACCGACCACTGCCGGTGGTGGTCGGTAAGTTATCCTCCGCCGAGGTCGACGCGCGTTACCGATGCACACGTAAAAAATTTTTCGCGAATTTTCGCGAACTTTTCGCGCGGTAAACCTTCGTCTCCGCGTCCTCCGTCCGACGAGCCTACTCTCGCCCGCACCCGTCGACCCGTTCTCGAGCTATACGGCGAAAAAGAAACTTTGATTTTTTACTAATTTGACGTCATCGAGAAAGTTACGGCCAACTGGGAATGAAAGGCATATCGCCTTTTTGAATTTTCCGGGAGCCCGTCGGGCCTTCGACCCCGCTCGGCTCGGCTCGAGGTCGAGGTCGAGGTCGTCGGTAGCGACGATGGTGGCGGGGAGGTGCGCAATTGGTCTGTCATCGCCATCCCCCCAACCCCCCCCCTTTAAAATTAATGGAAAATGTAAACCCAAACGTAGAGTCGGATTCGTAACCTCGAAGTTACAACTCCATTCGCTCAACTATCAAGGGAGAGAAAACGCGGCGACTGTGGCGGCACTCGCCACCGATACGAAGTCAGCATCACGAAGTTGGCGTTAAATTCGAACGTTTGAATCAGTTATTTTCTTTCCGGCCCTTTTCAGCCCTGAACCGTGGAAGCGCCGAAATTCGGGTTTCATTTTTAACGCGGCAGCTTATACCCCCCGAGCGTTACCGACCACAGCCGGTGGTGGTCGGTAAGTTATCCTCCGCCGAGGTCGACGCGCGTTACCGATGCACACGTAAAAAATTTTTCGCGAATTTTCGCGCATTTTTCGCGCGGTAAACCTTCGTCTCCGCGTCCTCCGTCCGTCGAGCGTACTCTCGCCCGCACCTGTCGACCCGTTCTCGAGCTATACGGCGACAAAGAAACTTTGATTTTTCACTAATTCGACGTCATCGAGAAAGTTACGGCCAACTGGGAATTAAAGGTATATCGCCTTCCCGAATTTTCCGGGAGCCCGTCGGGCCTTCGGCCCCGCTCGGCTCGGCTCGGCTCGGCTCGTGGTCGAGGTCGTCGGTAGCGACGATGGTGGCGGGGAGGTGCGCAATTGGTCTGTCATCGCCATCCCCCCAACCCCCCTCCCCCTTTAAAATTAATGGAAAATGTAAACCTAAACGTAGAGTCGGATTCGTAACCTCGAAGTTACAAGTCCATTCGCTCAACTATCAAGGGGAGTAAACGCGGCGACTGTGGCGGCACTCGCCACCGATGCGAAGTCAGCATCACGAAGTTGGCGTTAAATTCGAACGTTTAAATCAGTTATTTTCTTTCCGGCCCTTTTCAGCCCTGAACCGTGGAAGCGCCGAAATTCGGGTTTCATTTTTAACGCGGCAGCTTATACCCCCCGAGCGTTACCGACCACAGCCGGTGGTGGTCGGTAAGTTATCCTCCGCCGAGGTCGACGCGCGTTACCGATGCACACGTAAAAAATTTTTCGCGAATTTTCGTAAATTTTTCGCGCGGTAAACCTTCGTCTCCGCGTCCTCCGTCCGACGAGCCTACTCTCGCCCGCACCCGTCGACCCGTTCTCGAGCTATACGGCGACAAAGAAACTTTGATTTTTCACTAATTTGACGTCATCGAGAAAGTTACGGCCAACTGGGAATTAAAGGTATATCGCCTTTCCGAATTTTCCGGGAGCCCTTCGGGCCTCCGGGCCCGCTCGGCGCGGCTCGGCTCGGCTCGAGGTCGAGGTCGTCGGTAGCGACGATGGTGGCGGGGAGGGGCGCGATTGGTCTGTCATCGCTATCCTCCCCCCAACCCCCCCTCCCCCTTTAAAATTAATGGAAAATGTAAACCTAAACGTAGAGTCGGATTCGTAACCTCGAAGTTACAAGTCCATTCGCTCAACTATCAAGGGAGAGTAAACGCGGCGACTGTGGCGGCACTCGCCACCGATGCGAAGTCAGCATCACGAAGTTGGCGTTAAATTCGAACGTTTGAATCAGTTATTTTCTTTCCGGCCCTTTTCAGCCCTGAACCGTGGAAGCGCCGAAATTCGGGTTTCATTTTTAACGCGGCAGCTTATACCCCCCGAGCGTTACCGACCACAGCCGGTGGTGGTCGGTAAGTTATCCTCCGCCGAGGTCGACGCGCGTTACCGATGCACACGTAAAAAATTTTTCGCGAATTTTCGCGCATTTTTCGCGCGGTAAACCTTCGTCTCCGCGTCCTCCGTCCGACGAGCGTACTCTCGCCCGCACCTGTCGACCCGTTCTCGAGCTATACGGCGACAAAGAAACTTTGATTTTTCACTAATTCGACGTCATCGAGAAAGTTACGGCCAACTGGGAATTAAAGGTATATCGCCTTCCCGAATTTTCCGGGAGCCCGTCGGGCCTTCGGCCCCGCTCGGCTCGGCTCGGCTCGGCTCGTGGTCGAGGTCGTCGGTAGCGACGATGGTGGCGGGGAGGTGCGCAATTGGTCTGTCATCGCCATCCCCCCAACCCCCCTCCCCCTTTAAAATTAATGGAAAATGTAAACCTAAACGTAGAGTCGGATTCGTAACCTCGAAGTTACAAGTCCATTCGCTCAACTATCAAGGGGAGTAAACGCGGCGACTGTGGCGGCACTCGCCACCGATGCGAAGTCAGCATCACGAAGTTGGCGTTAAATTCGAACGTTTAAATCAGTTATTTTCTTTCCGGCCCTTTTCAGCCCTGAACCGTGGAAGCGCCGAAATTCGGGTTTCATTTTTAACGCGGCAGCTTATACCCCCCGAGCGTTACCGACCACAGCCGGTGGTGGTCGGTAAGTTATCCTCCGCCGAGGTCGACGCGCGTTACCGATGCACACGTAAAAAATTTTTCGCGAATTTTCGTAAATTTTTCGCGCGGTAAACCTTCGTCTCCGCGTCCTCCGTCCGACGAGCCTACTCTCGCCCGCACCCGTCGACCCGTTCTCGAGCTATACGGCGACAAAGAAACTTTGATTTTTCACTAATTTGACGTCATCGAGAAAGTTACGGCCAACTGGGAATTAAAGGTATATCGCCTTTCCGAATTTTCCGGGAGCCCTTCGGGCCTCCGGGCCCGCTCGGCGCGGCTCGGCTCGGCTCGAGGTCGAGGTCGTCGGTAGCGACGATGGTGGCGGGGAGGGGCGCGATTGGTCTGTCATCGCTATCCTCCCCCCAACCCCCCCTCCCCCTTTAAAATTAATGGAAAATGTAAACCTAAACGTAGAGTCGGATTCGTAACCTCGAAGTTACAAGTCCATTCGCTCAACTATCAAGGGAGAGTAAACGCGGCGACTGTGGCGGCACTCGCCACCGATGCGAAGTCAGCATCACGAAGTTGGCGTTAAATTCGAACGTTTGAATCAGTTATTTTCTTTCCGGCACTTTTGAGCCCTGAACCGTGTAAGCGCCGAAATTCGGGTTTCATTTTTAACGCGGCAGCTTATACCCCCCGAGCGTTACCGACCACAGCCGGTGGTGGTCGGTAAGTTATCCTCCGCCGAGGTCGACGCGCGTTACCGATGCACACGTAAAAAATTTTTCGCGAATCTTCGCGAATTTTTCGCGCGGTAAACCTTCGCCTCCGCGTCCTCCGTCCGACGAGCCTACTCTCGCCCGCACCCGTCGACCCGTTCTCGAGCTATACGGCGACAAAGAAACTTTGATTTTTCACTAATTTGACGTCATCGAGAAAGTTACGGCCAACTGGGAATTAAAGGTATATCGCCTTTCCGAATTTTTCGGGAGCCCTTCGGGCCTCCGGCCCGCTCGGCGCGGCTCGGCTCGGCTCGAGGTCGAGGTCGTCGGTAGCGACGATGGTGGCGGGGAGGGGCGCGATTGGTCTGTCATCGCTATCCTCCCCCCAACCCCCCCTCCCCCTTTAAAATTAATGGAAAATGTAAACCTAAACGTAGAGTCGGATTCGTAACCTCGAAGTTACAAGTCCATTCGCTCAACTATCAAGGGAGAGTAAACGCGGCGACTGTGGCGGCACTCGCCACCGATGCGAAGTCAGCATCACGAAGTTGGCGTTAAATTCGAACGTTTGAATCAGTTATTTTCTTTCCGGCCCTTTTCAGCCCTGAACCGTGGAAGCGCCGAAATTCGGGTTTCATTTTTAACGCGGCAGCTTATACCCCCCGAGCGTTACCGACCACAGCCGGTGGTGGTCGGTAAGTTATCCTCCGCCGAGGTCGACGCGCGTTACCGATGCACACGTAAAAAATTTTTCGCGAATTTTCGCGCATTTTTCGCGCGGTAAACCTTCGTCTCCGCGTCCTCCGTCCGACGAGCGTACTCTCGCCCGCACCTGTCGACCCGTTCTCGAGCTATACGGCGACAAAGAAACTTTGATTTTTCACTAATTCGACGTCATCGAGAAAGTTACGGCCAACTGGGAATTAAAGGTATATCGCCTTCCCGAATTTTCCGGGAGCCCGTCGGGCCTTCGGCCCCGCTCGGCTCGGCTCGGCTCGGCTCGTGGTCGAGGTCGTCGGTAGCGACGATGGTGGCGGGGAGGTGCGCAATTGGTCTGTCATCGCCATCCCCCCAACCCCCCTCCCCCTTTAAAATTAATGGAAAATGTAAACCTAAACGTAGAGTCGGATTCGTAACCTCGAAGTTACAAGTCCATTCGCTCAACTATCAAGGGGAGTAAACGCGGCGACTGTGGCGGCACTCGCCACCGATGCGAAGTCAGCATCACGAAGTTGGCGTTAAATTCGAACGTTTAAATCAGTTATTTTCTTTCCGGCCCTTTTCAGCCCTGAACCGTGGAAGCGCCGAAATTCGGGTTTCATTTTTAACGCGGCAGCTTATACCCCCCGAGCGTTACCGACCACAGCCGGTGGTGGTCGGTAAGTTATCCTCCGCCGAGGTCGACGCGCGTTACCGATGCACACGTAAAAAATTTTTCGCGAATTTTCGTAAATTTTTCGCGCGGTAAACCTTCGTCTCCGCGTCCTCCGTCCGACGAGCCTACTCTCGCCCGCACCCGTCGACCCGTTCTCGAGCTATACGGCGACAAAGAAACTTTGATTTTTCACTAATTTGACGTCATCGAGAAAGTTACGGCCAACTGGGAATTAAAGGTATATCGCCTTCCCGAATTTTCCGGGAGCCCATCGGGCCTTCGGCCCCGCTCGGCACGGCTCGGCTCGGCTCGGCTCGGCTCGGCTCGGCTCGAGGTCGAGGTCGTCGATAGCGACGATGGTGGCGGGGAGGCGCGTGATTGGTCTGTCATCGCCATCCTCCCTCCAACCCCACCTCCTTTTAAAATTAATGGAAAATGTTAACCTAAAAGTAGAGTCGGATTCGTAACCTCGAAGTTACAAGTCAATTCGCTCAACTATCAAGGGAGAGTAAACGCGGCGACTGTGGCGGCACTCGCCACCGATGCGAAGTCAGCGTCGCTAAGTTGGCGTTACATTCGAACGTTTGAATCATTTATTTTCTTTAGGGCCCTTTTCAGCCCTGAACCGTGGAAGCGCCGAATTCGGGATTCATTTTTAACGCAGCAGCTTGTACCCCCCGAGCGTTACCGACCACTGCCGGTGGTGGTCGGTAAGTTATCCTCCGCCGAGGTCGACGCGCGTAACCGATGCACACGTAAAAAATTTTTCGCGAATTTTCGCGAATTTTTCGAGCGGTAAACCTTCGCCTCCGCGTGCTCCGTCCGACGAGCCTACTCTCGCCCGCACCCGTCGACCCGTTCTCGAGCTATACGGCGACAAAGAAATCGCAAAATTTCACTAATTTGACGTCACCGAAAAAGTTACGGCCAACTGGGAATTAAAGGTATATCGCCTTCCCGAATTTTCCGGGAGCCCATCGGGCCTTCGGCCCCGCTCGGCACGGCTCGGCTCGGCTCGGCTCGGCTCGAGGTCGAGGTCGTCGATAGCGACGATGGTGGCGGGGAGGCGCGTGATTGGTCTGTCATCGCCATCCTCCCCCCAACCCCCCTCCTTTTAAAATTAATGGAAAATGTAAACCTAAAAGTAGAGTCGGATTCGTAACCTCGAAGTTACAAGTCAATTCGCTCAACTATCAAGGGAGAGTAAACGCGGCGACTGTGGCGGCACTCGCCACCGATGCGAAGTCAGCATCACGAAGTTGGCGTTAAATTCGAACGTTTGAATCAGTTATTTTCTTTCCGGCCCTTTTCAGCCCTGAACCGTGGAAGCGCCGAAATTCGGGTTTCATTTTTAACGCGGCAGCTTATACCCCCCGAGCGTTACCGACCACTGCCGGTGGTGGTCGGTAAGTTATCCTCCGCCGAGGTCGCCGCGCGTTACCGATGCACACGTAAAAAATTTTTCGCGAATTTTCGCAAATTTTTCGCGCGGTAAACCTTCGCCTTCGCGGGCTCCGTCCGACGAGCCTACTCTCGCCCGCACCCGTCGACCCGTTCTCGAGCTATACGGCGACAAAGAAATCGCAAAATTTCACTAATTTGACGTCACCGAAAAAGTTACGGCCAACTGGGAATTAAAGGTATATCGCCTTCCCGAATTTTCCGGGAGCCCATCGGGCCTTCGGCCCCGCTCGGCACGGCTCGGCTCGGCTCGGCTCGGCTCGAGGTCGAGGTCGTCGATAGCGACGATGGTGGCGGGGAGGCGCGTGATTGGTCTGTCATCGCCATCCTCCCCCCAACCCCCCTCCTTTTAAAATTAATGGAAAATGTAAACCTAAAAGTAGGGTCGGATTCGTAACCTCGAAGTTACAAGTCAATTCGCTCAACTATCAAGGGAGAGTAAACGCGGCGACTGTGGCGGCACTCGCCACCGATGCGAAGTCAGCATCACGAAGTTGGCGTTAAATTCGAACGTTTGAATCAGTTATTTTCTTTCCGGCCCTTTTCAGCCCTGAACCGTGGAAGCGCCGAAATTCGGGTTTCATTTTTAACGCGGCAGCTTATACCCCCCGAGCGTTACCGACCACTGCCGGTGGTGGTCGGTAAGTTATCCTCCGCCGAGGTCGCCGCGCGTTACCGATGCACACGTAAAAAATTTTTCGCGAATTTTCGCAAATTTTTCGCGCGGTAAACCTTCGCCTTCGCGGGCTCCGTCCGACGAGCCTACTCTCGCCCGCACCCGTCGACCCGTTCTCGAGCTATACGGCGACAAAGAAATCGCAAAATTTCACTAATTTGACGTCACCGAAAAAGTTACGGCCAACTGGGAATTAAAGGTATATCGCCTTCCCGAATTTTCCGGGAGCCCATTTTCTCGAGCTATACGGCGACATAGAAACTTTGATTTTTCACTAATTTGACGTCATCGAGAAAGTTACGGCCAACTGGGAATTAAAGGTATATTGCCTTTCCGAATTTACCGGGATCACGTCGGGCCTTCGACCCCGCTCGGCTCGGCTCGAGGTCGAGGTCGAGGTCGTCGGTAGCGACGATGGTGGCGGGGAGGTGCGCAATTGGTCTGTCATCGCCATCCCCCCAACCCCCCCCCTTTAAAATTAATGGAAAATGTAAACCCAAACGTAGAGTCGGATTCGTAACCTCGAAGTTACAACTCCATTCGCTCAACTATCAAGGGAGAGAAAACGCGGCGACTGTGGCGGCACTCGCCACCGTTACGAAGTCAGCATCACGAAGTTGGCGTTAAATTCGAACGTTTGAATCAGTTATTTTCTTTCCGGCCCTTTTCAGCCCTGAACCGTGGAAGCGCCGAAATTCGGGTTTCATTTTTAACGCGGCAGCTTATACCCCCCGAGCGTTACCGACCACAGCCGGTGGTGGTCGGTAAGTTATCCTCCGCCGAGGTCGACGCGCGTTACCGATGCACACGTAAAAAATTTTTCGCGAATCTTCGCGAATTTTTCGCGCGGTAAACCTTCGCCTCCGCGTCCTCCGTCCGACGAGCCTACTCTCGCCCGCACCCGTCGACCCGTTCTCGAGCTATACGGCGACAAAGAAACTTTGATTTTTCACTAATTTGACGTCATCGAGAAAGTTACGGCCAACTGGGAATTAAAGGTATATCGCCTTTCCGAATTTTCCGGGAGCCCTTCGGGCCTCCGGCCCCGCTCGGCGCGGCTCGGCTCGGCTCGAGGTCGAGGTCGTCGGTAGCGACGATGGTGGCGGGGAGGTGCGCAATTGGTCTGTCATCGCCATCCCCCCAACCCCCCCCCTTTAAAATTAATGGAAAATGTAAACCCAAACGTAGAGTCGGATTCGTAACCTCGAAGTTACAACTCCATTCGCTCAACTATCAAGGGAGAGAAAACGCGGCGACTGTGGCGGCACTCGCCACCGATACGAAGTCAGCATCACGAAGTTGGCGTTAAATTCGAACGTTTGAATCAGTTATTTTCTTTCCGGCCCTTTTCAGCCCTGAACCGTGGAAGCGCCGAAATTCGGGTTTCATTTTTAACGCGGCAGCTTATACCCCCCGAGCGTTACCGACCACAGCCGGTGGTGGTCGGTAAGTTATCCTCCGCCGAGGTCGACGCGCGTTACCGATGCACACGTAAAAAATTTTTCGCGAATCTTCGCGAATTTTTCGCGCGGTAAACCTTCGCCTCCGCGTCCTCCGTCCGACGAGCCTACTCTCGCCCGCACCCGTCGACCCGTTCTCGAGCTATACGGCGACAAAGAAACTTTGATTTTTCACTAATTTGACGTCATCGAGAAAGTTACGGCCAACTGGGTATTAAAGGTATATCGCCTTTCCGAATTTTCCGGGAGCCCTTCGGGCCTCCGGCCCCGCTCGGCGCGGCTCGGCTCGGCTCGGCTCGAGGTCGAGGTCGTCGGTAGCGACGATGGTGGCGGGGAGGGGCGCGATTGGTCTGTCATCGCTATCCTCCCCCCAACCCCCCCTCCCCCTTTAAAATTAATGGAAAATGTAAACCTAAACTTAGAGTCGGATTCGTAACCTCGAAGTTACAAGTCCATTCGCTCAACTATCAAGGGAGAGTAAACGCGGCGACTGTGGCGGCACTCGCCACCGATGCGAAGTCAGCATCACGAAGTTGGCGTTAAATTCGAACGTTTGAATCAGTTATTTTCTTTAGGTCCCTTTTCAGCCCTGAACCGTGGAAGCGCCGAAATTCGGGTTTCATTTTTAACGCGGCAGCTTATACCCCCCGAGCGTTACCGACCACTGCCGGTGGTGGTCGGTAAGTTATCCTCCGCCGAGGTCGACGCGCGTTACCGATGCACACGTAAAAAATTTTTCGCGAATTTTCGCGAATTTTTCGCGCGGTAAACCTTCGCCTCCGCGTGCACCGTCCGACGAGCCTACTCTCGCCCGCACCCGTCGACCCGTTCTCGAGCTATACGGCGACAAAGAAATCGCAAAATTTCACTAATTTGACGTCACCGAAAAAGTTACGGCCAACTGGGAATTAAAGGTATATCGCCTTCCCGAATTTTCCGGGAGCACGTCGGGCCTTCGACCCCGCTCGGCTCGGCTCGGCTCGGCTCGAGGTCGAGGTCGTCGGTAGCGACGATGGCGGCGGGGAGGTGCGCAATTGGTCTGTCATCGCCATCCCCCCCACCCCCCTCCTCTTTAAAATTAATGGAAAATGTAAAACCAAACGTAGAGTCGGATTCGTAACCTCGAAGTTACAAGTCGATTCGCTCAACTATCAAGGGAGAGATAACGCGGCGACTGTGGCGGCACTCGCCACGGATGCGAAGTCAGCATCACGAAGTTGGCGTTAAATTCGAACGTTTGAATCAGTTATTTTCTTTCCGGCCCTTTTCAGCCCTGAACCGTGGAAGCGCCGAAATTCGGGTTTCATTTTTAACGCGGCAGCTTATACCCCCCGAGCGTTACCGACCACTGCCGGTGGTGGTCGGTAAGTTATCCTCCCCCGAAGACGACGCGCGTTACCGATGCACACGTAAAAAATTTTTCGCGAATTTTCGCGCATTTTTCGCGCGGTAAACATTCGTCTCCGCGTCCTCCGTCCGACGAGCGTACTCTCGCCCGCACCTGTCGACCCGTTCTCGAGCTATACGGCGACAAAGAAACTTTGATTTTTCACTAATTTGACGTCATCGAGAAAGTTACGGCCAACTGGGAATTAAAGGTATATCGCCTTTCCGAATTTTCCGGGAGCCCGTCGGGCCTTCGGCCCCGCTCGGCTCGGCTCGGCTCGGCTCGTGGTCGAGGTCGTCGGTAGTGACGATGGTGGCGGGGAGGTGCGCAATTGGTCTGTCATCGCCATCCCCCCAACCCCCCTCCCCCTTTAAAATTAATGGAAAATGTAAACCTAAACGTAGAGTCGGATTCGTAACCTCGAAGTTACAAGTCGATTCGCTCAACTATCAAGGGAGAGAAAACGCGGCGACTGTGGCGGCACTCGCCACGGATGCGAAGTCAGCATCACGAAGTTGGCGTTAAATCCGAACGTTTGAATCAGTTATTTTCTTTCCGGCCCTTTTCGGCCCTGAACCGTGGAAGCGCCGAAATCGGGTTTCAATTTTAACGCGGCAGCTTATACCCCCCGAGCGTTACCGACCACAGCCGGTGGTGGTCGGTAAGTTATCCTCCGCCGAGGTCGACGCGCATTACCGATGCACACGTAAAAAATTTTTCGCGAATTTTCACGAATTTTCCGCGCGGTAAACCTTCGTCTCCGCGTGCTCCGTCCGACGAGCCTACTCTCGCCCGCACCCGTCGACCCGTTCTCGAGCTATACGGCGACAAAGAAATCGCAAAATTTCACTAATTTGACGTCACCGAAAAAGTTACGGCCAACTGGGAATTAAAGGTATATCGCCTTCCCGAATTTTCCGGGAGCCCATCGGGCCTTCGGCCCCGCTCGGCACGGCTCGGCTCGGCTCGGCTCGGCTCGGCTCGGCTCGAGGTCGAGGTCGTCGATAGCGACGATGGTGGCGGAGAGGCGCGTGATTGGTCTGTCATCGCCATCCTCCCCCCAACCCCCCCACCTTTTAAAATTAATGGAAAATGTAAACCTAAAAGTAGAGTCGGATTCGTAACCTCGAAGTTACAAGTCAATTCGCTCAACTATCAAGGGAGAGTAAACGCGGCGACTGTGGCGGCACTCGCCACCGATGCGAAGTCAGCGTCGCGAAGTTGGCGTTAAATTCGAACGTTTGAATCAGTTATTTTCTTTAGGGCCCTTTTCAGCCCTGAACCGTGGAAGCGCCGAAATTCGGGATTCATTTTTAACGCGGCAGCTTGTACCCCCCGAGCGTTACCGACCACTGCCGGTGGTGGTCGGTAACTTATCCTCTGCCGAGGTCGACGCGCGTTACCTATGCACACGTTTAAACTTTTTCGCGAATCTTCGCGAATTTTTCGCGCGGTAAACCTTCGTCTCCGCGTGCTCCGTCCGACGAGCCTACTCTCGCCCGCACCCGTCGACCCGTTCTCGAGCTATACGGCGACAAAGAAATCGCAAAATTTCACTAATTTGACGTCACCGAAAAAGTTGTGGCCAACTGGGAATTAAAGGTATATCGCCTTTCCGAATTTTCCGGGAGCCCGTCGGGCCTTCGGCCGCGCTCGGCTCGGCTCGGCTCGGCTCGGCTCGTGGTCGAGGTCGTCGGTAGCGACGATGGTGGCGGGGAGGTGCGCAATTGGTCTGTCATCGCCATCCCCCCACCCCCCTCCCCCTTTAAAATGAATGGAAAATGTAAACCTAAACGTAGAGTCGGATTCGTAACCTCGAAGTTACAAGTCCATTCGCTCAACTATCAAGGGAGAGTAAACGCGGCGACTGTGGCGGCACTCGCCACCGATACGAAGTCAGCATCACGAAGTTGGCGTTAAATTCGAACGTTTGAATCAGTTATTTTCTTTCCGGCCCTTTTCAGCCCTGAACCGTGGAAGCGCCGAAATTCGGGTTTCATTTTTAACGCGGCAGGTTATACCCCCCGAGCGTTACCGACCACTGCCGGTGGTGGTCGGTAAGTTATCCTCCGCCGAAGACGACGCGCGTTACCGATGCACACGAAAAAAATTTTTGGCGAATTTTCGCGAATTTTCCGCGCGGTAAACCTTCGTCTCCGCGTCCTCCGTCCGACGAGCCTACTCTCGCCCGCACCCGTCGACCCGTTCTCGAGCTATACGGCGACAAAGAAACTTTGATTTTTCACTAATTTGACGTCACCGAAAAAGTTACGGCCAACTGGGAATTAAAGGTATATTGCCTTTCCGAATTTTCCGGGAGCACGTCGGGCCTTCGACCCCGCTCGGCTCGGCTCGGCTCGGCTCGAGGTCGAGGTCGTCGGTAGCGACGATGGCGGCGGGGAGGTGCGCAATTGGTCTGTCATCGCCATCCCCCCCACCCCCCCTCCTCTTTAAAATTAATGGAAAATGTAAAACCAAACGTAGAGTCGGATTCGTAACCTCGAAGTTACAAGTCGATTCGCTCAACTATCAAGGGAGAGATAACGCGGCGACTGTGGCGGCACTCGCCACGGATGCGAAGTCAGCATCACGAAGTTGGCGTTAAATTCGAACGTTTGAATCAGTTATTTTCTTTCCGGCCCTTTTCAGCCCTGAACCGTGGAAGCGCCGAAATTCGGGTTTCATTTTTAACGCGGCAGCTTATACCCCCCGAGCGTTACCGACCACTGCCGGTGGTGGTCGGTAAGTTATCCTCCGCCGAGGTCGACGCGCGTTACCGATGCACACGTAAAAAATTTTTCGCGAATTTTCGCGAATTTTTCGCGCGGTAAACCTTCGTCTCCGCGTGCTCCGTCCGACGAGCCTACTCTCGCCCGCACCCGTCGACCCGTTCTCGAGCTATACGGCGACAAAGAAATCGCAAAATTTCACTAATTTGACGTCACCGAAAAAGTTACGGACAACTGGGAATTAAAGGTATATCGCCTTCCCGAATTTTCCGGGAGCCCATCGGGCCTTCGGCCCCGCTCGGCACGGCTCGGCTCGGCTCGGCTCGGCTCGGCTCGGCTCGAGGTCGAGGTCGTCGATAGCGACGATGGTGGCGGGGAGGCGCGTGATTGGTCTGTCATCGCCATCCTCCCCCCAACCCCACCTCCTTTTAAAATTAATGGGAAATGTTAACCTAAAAGTAGAGTCGGATTCGTAACCTCGAAGTTACAAGTCAATTCGCTCAACTATCAAGGGAGAGTAAACGCGGCGACTGTGGCGGCACTCGCCACCGATGCGAAGTCAGCGTCGCTAAGTTGGCGTTACATTCGAACGTTTGAATCATTTATTTTCTTTAGGGCCCTTTTCAGCCCTGAACCGTGGAAGCGCCGAATTCGGGATTCATTTTTAACGCGGCAGCTTGTACCCCCCGAGCGTTACCGACCACTGCCGGTGGTGGTCGGTAACTTATCCTCTGCCGAGGTCGACGCGCGTTACCGATGCACACGTTTAAACTTTTTCGCGAATCTTCGCGAATTTTTCGCGCGGTAAACCTTCGTCTCCGCGTGCTCCGTCCGACGAGCCTACTCTCGCCCGCACCCGTCGACCCGTTCTCGAGCTATACGGCGACAAAGAAATCGCAAAATTTCACTAATTTGACGTCACCGAAAAAGTTACGGCCAACTGGGAATTAAAGGTATATCGCCTTCCCGAATTTTCCGGGAGCCCATCGGGCCTTCGATCCCGCTCGGCTCGGCTCGGCTCGGCTCGGCTTGAGGTCGAGGTCGTCGATAGCGACGATGGTGGCGGGGAGGCGCGTGATTGGTCTGTCATCGCCATCCTCCCCCCAACCCCCCCTCCTTTTAAAATTAATGGAAAATGTAAACCCAAACGTAGTGTCGGATTCGTAACCTCGAAGTTACAAGTCGATTCGCTCAACTATCAAGGGAGAGAAAACGCGGCGACTGTGGCGGCACTCGCCACGGATGCGAAGTCAGCATCACGAAGTTGGCGTTAAATTCGAACGATTGAATCAGTTATTTTCTTTCCGGCCCTTTTCAGCCCTGAACCGTGGAAGCGCCGAAATTCGGGTTTCATATTTAACGCGGCAGCTTATACCCCCCGAGCGTTACCGACCACAGCCGGTGGTGGTCGGTAAGTTATCCTCCGCCGAAGACGACGCGCGTTACCGATGCACACGTAAAACATTTTTTGCGAATTTACGCGCATTTTTCGCGCGGTAAACCTTCGTCTCCGCGTCCTCCGTCCGACGAGCGTACTCTCGCCCGCACCCGTCGACCCGTTCTCGAGCTATACGGCGACAAAGAAACTTTGATTTTTCACTAATTTGACGTCATCGAGAAAGTTACGGCCAACTGGGAATTAAAGGTATATCGCCTTTCCGAATTTTCCGGGAGCCCGTCGGGCCTTCGGCCCCGCTCGGCTCGGCTCGGCTCGGCTCGTGGTCGAGGTCGTCGGTAGTGACGATGGTGGCGGGGAGGTGCGCAATTGGTCTGTCATCGCCATCCCCCCAACCCCCCTCCCCCTTTAAAATTAATGGAAAATGTAAACCTAAACGTAGAGTCGGATTCGTAACCTCGAAGTTACAAGTCCATTCGCTCAACTATCAAGGGAGAGTAAACGCGGCGACTGTGGCGGCACTCGCCACCGATACGAAGTCAGCATCACGAAGTTGGCGTTAAATTCGAACGTTTGAATCAGTTATTTTCTTTCCGGCCCTTTTCAGCCCTGAACCGTGGAAGCGCCGAAATTCGGGTTTCATTTTTAACGCGGCAGCTTATACCCCCCGAGCGTTACCGACCACTGCCGGTGGTGGTCGGTAAGTTATCCTCCGCCGAGGTCGACGCGCGTTACCGATGCACACGTAAAAAATTTTTCGCGAATTTTCGCGAATTTTTCGCGCGGTAAACCTTCGCCTCCGCGTGCTCCGTCCGACGAGCCTACTCTCGCCCGCACCCGTCGACCCGTTCTCGAGCTATACGGCGACAAAGAAATCGCAAAATTTCACTAATTTGACGTCACCGAAAAAGTTACGGCCAACTGGGAATTAAAGGTATATCGCCTTCCCGAATTTTCCGGGAGCCCATCGGGCCTTCGGGCCCGCTCGGCACGGCTCGGTTCGGCTCGAGGTCGAGGTCGTCGATAGCGACGATGGTGGCGGGGATGCGCGTGATTGGTCTGTCTTCGCCATCCTCCCCCCAACCCCCCTTCCTTTTAAAATTAATGGAAAATGTAAACCCAAACGTAGAGTCGGATTCGTAACCTCGAAGTTACAAGTCGATTCGCTCAACTATCAAGGGAGAGAAAACGCGGCGACTGTGGCGGCACTCGCCACGGATGCGAAGTCAGCATCACGAAGTTGGCGTTAAATCCGAACGTTTGAATCAGTTATTTTCTTTCCGGCCCTTTTCGGCCCTGAACCGTGGAAGCGCCGAAATTCGGGTTTCAATTTTAACGCGGCAGCTTATACCCCCCGAGCGTTACCGACCACTGCCGGTGGTGGTCGGTAAGTTATCCTCCGCCGAGGTCGACGCGCGTTACCGATGCACACGTAAAAAATTTTTCGCGAATTTTCGCGAATTTTTCGCGCGGTAAACCTTCGTCTCCGCGTGCTCCGTCCGACGAGCCTACTCTCGCCCGCACCCGTCGACCCGTTCTCGAGCTATACGGCGACAAAGAAAACGCAAAATTTCACTAATTTGACGTCACCGAAAAAGTTACGGCCAACTGGGAATTAAAGGTATATCGCCTTCCCGAATTTTCCGGGATCCCATCGGGCCTTCGGCCCCGCTCGGCACGGCTCGGCTCGGCTCGGCTCGGCTCGAGGTCGAGGTCGTCGATAGCGACGATGGTGGCGGGGAGGCGCGTGATTGGTCTGTCATCGCCATCCTCCCCCCAACCCCCCCTCCTTTTAAAATTAATGGAAAATGTAAACCTAAAAGTAGAGTCGGATTCGTAACCTCGAAGTTACAAGTCAATTCGCTCAACTATCAAGGGAGAGTAAACGCGGCGACTGTGGCGGCACTCGCCACCGATGCGAAGTCAGCGTCGCTAAGTTGGCATTACATTTGAACGTTTGAATCAGTTATTTTCTTTAGGGCCCTTTTCAGCCCTGAACCGTTGAAGCGCCGAAATTCGGGATTCATTTTTAACGCGGCAGCTTGTACCCCCCGAGCGTTACCGACCACTGCCGGTGGTGGTCGGTAACTTATCCTCTGCCGAGGTCGACGCGCGTTACCGATGCACACGTTTATACTTTTTCGCGAATCTTCGCGAATTTTTCGCGCGGTAAACCTTCGTCTCCGCGTGCTCCGTCCGACGAGCCTACTCTCGCCCGCACCCGTCGACCCGTTCTCGAGCTATACGGCGACAAAGAAACTTTGATTTTTCACTAATTTGACGTCACCGAAAAAGTTACGGCCAACTGGGAATTAAAGGTATATTGCCTTTCCGAATTTTCCGGGATCACGTCGGGCCTTCGACCCCGCTCGGCTCGGCTCGAGGTCGAGGTCGAGGTCGTCGGTAGCGACGATGGTGGCGGGGAGGTGCGCAATTGGTCTGTCATCGCCATCCCCCCAACCCCCCTCCCCTTTAAAATTAATGGAAAATGTAAACCCAAACGTAGAGTCGGATTCGTAACCTCGAAGTTACAAGTCGATTCGCTCAACTATCAAGGGAAAGAAAACGCGGCGACTGTGGCGGCACTCGCCACGGATGCGAAGTCAGCATCACGAAGTTGGCGTTAAATTCGAACGTTTGAATCAGTTATTTTCTTTCCGGCCCTTTTCAGCCCTGAACCGTGGAAGCGCCGAAATTCGGGTTTCATTTTTAACGCGGCAGCTTATACCCCCCGAGCGTTACCGACCACTGCCGGTGGTGGTCGGTAATTTATCCTCCGCCGAAGACGACGCGCGTTACCGATGCACACGTAAAAAATTTTTCGCGAATTTTCGCGAATTTTTCGCGCGGTAAACCTTCGTCTCCGCGTCCTCCGTCCGACGAGCGTACTCTCGCCCGCACCCGTCGACCCGTTCTCGAGCTATACGGCGACAAAGAAACTTTGATTTTTCACTAATTTGACGTCACCGAAAAAGTTACGGCCAACTGGGAATTAAAGGTATATTGCCTTTCCGAATTTTCCGGGATCACGTCGGGCCTTCGACCCCGCTCGGCTCGAGGTCGAGGTCGTCGGTAGCGACGATGGTGGCGGGGAGGTGCGCAATTGGTCTGTCATCGCCATCTCCCCAACCCCCCCCCCTCCTCTTTAAAATTAATGGAAAATGTAAACCCAAACGTAGAGTCGGGTTCGTAACCTCGAAGTTACAAGTCCATTCGCTCAACTATCAAGGGAGAGTAAACGCGGCGACTGTGGCGGCACTCGCCACCGATACGAAGTCAGCATCACGAAGTTGGCGTTAAATTCGAACGTTTGGATCAGTTATTTTCTTTCCGGCCCTTTTCAGCCCTGAACCGTGGAAGCGCCGAAATTCGGGTTTCATTTTTAACGCGGCAGCTTATACCCCCCGAGCGTTACCGACCACTGCCGGTGGTGGTCGGTAAGTTATCCTCCGCCGAAGACGACGCGCGTTACCGATGCACACGAAAAAAATTTTTGGCGAATTTTCGCGAATTTTTCGCGGGGTAAACCTTCGTCTCCGCGTCCTCCGTCCGACGAGCCTACTCTCGCCCGCACCCGTCGACCCGTTCTCGAGCTATACGGCGACAAAGAAACTTTGATTTTCCACTAATTTGACGTCACCGAAAAAGTTACGGCCAACTGGGAATTAAAGGTATATTGCCTTTCCGAATTTTCCGGGATCACGTCGGGCCTTCGACCCCGCTCGGCTCGGCTCGGCTCGGCTCGGCTCGAGGTCGAGGTCGTCGGTAGCGACGATGGTGGCGGGGAGGTGCGCAATTGGTCTGTCATCGCCATCCCCCCAACCCCCCTCCCCCTTTAAAATTAATGGAAAATGTAAACCTAAACGTAGAGTCGGATTCGTAACCTCGAAGTTACAAGTCCATTCGCTCAACTATCAAGGGAGAGTAAACGCGGCGACTGTGGCGGCACTCGCCACCGATACGAAGTCAGCATCACGAAGTTGGCGTTAAATTCGAACGTTTGAATCAGTTATTTTCTTTCCGGCCCTTTTCAGCCCTGAACCGTGGAAGCGCCGAAATTCGGGTTTCATTTTTAACGCGGCAGCTTATACCCCCCGAGCGTTACCGACCACTGCCGGTGGTGGTCGGTAAGTTATCCTCCGCCGAAGACGACGCGCGTTACCGATGCACACGAAAAAAATTTGTGGGATAAAAAATAACTGACTACGTGCAGGGATATAAATAAAACAGTATATATATATTTAAAAATAAAGATAATCAAAACAGTCACACACAACGCGATTGACCGCACCTCGCAGGTCAAAACTCAACGTAATATGTCCTCGTTACTCTTAACTCTGACCGCAACTAGCAGGCCGAAGTTGTCTCACGTGCGCTTTTCTCTCGACTGCCTGGTCGTTTTAAGAAAACGCGTCCAGCTCGCACTCTATGCACACACGCACATACACACGAACACACACAGACACACACACATACAGTTCCTTAAAGCTAAACAGTCCAATGCTGTATCTTAACCTAAACAGCCGAAGAGTATCGGTCCTCGACGGCGCGGCGCCGAAATCACTCGACGGGGTGTCGTTTTCGTCTCGACGTTTCGACGCGGTCCCGACACCCGACATCCGACACCACAATCGGCCATCCTACAATAACATCTGCCCTCAGATGTCGTCCTCTAGCAACATTGCATCTTCTTCGTCTTCTTCTCCTTGACTCTCCATGGTTTCCCCATCAAGAGTTATCCACGGTTTCATGTTATCGGCCGACGTCGAAGTCCGTTGAGGGCCTTCTCCTTCTCCGTCCTTTTCCACCAAGTAGCGATCATTACGCAGAATATTCTGGACAACATATGGTCCAAGAAATTTTGTGATAAACTTCCCGTGCGTGGCTGGTTGCATTCGTTTGATTGCGACCAGATCGCCTACTTTATACTTTATGGCCTCTTTACGCCTCTTGTTGTAATTCCTCCTGTTGGCAGCTTGAATTTTCAATATATTTTCTTTGGCTTCTCTGCGAATCTCGTTTCGATTTTCTTCAAACACAGCTAACCATTCCTCTTCGAGTATTTGCCGGATCTCCGGATCCTCCTTTATCTTCATTGAAGTCCCAAAAAGAATGTTGAATGGTGTTCTTCCCGTGCTTCTACTAGGTGTAGAATTCAAATATTTCTGCGCTATGTCTAAGTACTTATACCATTCCTCAGGTTTAGACAATGCCAGTTTCGTCAATAAGGGTATGAGCGTTCTGTTCACCCTCTCCACTTGACCGTTTCCTCGAGGTACAGCCGTAGTTACTAGCACGTGTTGAATATCCTCTTCCTTGCAATAATTTTTAAAATTGTTTGAGGTGAACGCAGTTCCCCTGTCTGTAATAATTCGCCTTGGATTACCGAATATTACCGCTTGTTTCCTTAGTTTGTCCAGGACTTCTGCAGTGTCCGTGGAGCGCGTAGCATAAAGCCATACAAACTTCGTAAATGCATCGATTACCACTAAAATATGACGATATTTTTTCTTCGTTGATGTAATTGGACCGAGATGATCAAGATGGTAGGTATCCAATGGCAAAGTTCCCTTTTCGATGCAATGTAAAAATCCTTCCTGCTTTCCTGCCTTCCTTTCGGCCAAAATACATTGCACACAATTCCGGATGACCCTCTCAATTTTCGACCGCATGCCCGCAAACCAATAGTCCCTTTTCACAATAGATTCGGTCTTAACGACCCCAAAGTGTCCGCGCTCGTGCACTTGCCTCACTACCTGCGCCTGCATACTTTTAGGCACTACTATAAACGCATCGTTTTGCGCGCACTTGTACAATATCCCGTTTTTCGACACAAACCCGTCAACCTTATTCTGATTTACGGCACTTATTATCTCTCTTAGCTCACTGTCTTCACTTTGCGCTCTCTTAATACTAGACAAAACGCTGTTTTCCAGTCCTCCGATGTACATTATCATTGATGTGGGATAACGACTTAACGCATCTACATGGCACATATTTTTACCCGGGCGGTGTTCTACAATATAATCGAACTCTTCTAAAAGTAGAGCCCATCTGGCTACTCGCACGCACAAATCACGCTTCTTCATTGTTAGGGAAAACGCCTGACAATCCGTAATTATTTTAAAAGGAATACCTAACAAATAAACCCTAAATTTTCTAAGCGCTCTTATTATCGCTAATACCTCGAGTTCGTAACTCGTATATTTTTCTTCGCTAGGACTATTCTTCCAACTTGCATAATAAGTGGGATGGAACGCATTATCATCGTTATCTCGCTGCAATAATATTGCTCCACACCCAAAACCAGACGCGTCGGTATGCAATTGTGTTTCAGCTTTTGCATTATACAGTTTCAATACGGGTTGAGAACTGAGTAGTAATTTCAAACTATCGAAAGCTCTTTCTTCTTCGAGACCAAAATAAAACGATGTGTTTTTCTTTAATAAATTTGTCAACGGACGTGCTATGATCGAATATTGCGAGATAAATTTTCTAAAATATCCTGTCAATCCTAAGAAACTCTGTACACTCTTAACATTTGACGGCTTTGGAAATTTCATAACTGCGCTAGTTTTGTGATCCGACGGTCGGATCGTCCCATTTTCTATAATATATCCTAAATACTCTATTCTCGTTTGAATAAACTGACACTTCTCCCAATTTATTATAAGCCCGTATTCGCTTGCAGTTTTTAAAACTATTTCTAAATTATGAAGACCGTCTTCGCAATCACGAGAGGGAACCACCAAATCATCCATATAGACCAACACCAGTCCCTTCGCTATTAATTCCTGAAATATCGCATTAATATACCTCTGAAACACAGATGGAGAGTTACACAAACCAAACGGAACACGTAGAAATTCGTATTGTCCATCTGGTGTCACAAATGCAGTGTATTTTCTCGAATTCTTTTCTATCTCCACGTGGAAAAATCCGTTCTTCAGATCTAGTGTACTAAAAATACGCGCTTCTTGTAATCGGTCTAACTGATCCTCGATAAGAGGAAGTGGATATCGGTCCTTTACTATTTTGTTGTTCAATCTCCTGTAGTCTACACAAAGCCTCGTGGAACCATTCTTTTTTTTCACTAAGACAATAGGACTCGCGTAGTCTGATTGTGACCGTTGGATAATCTTGTTTTCTAACCATTCGTCTATTTGTGCATTCACTTCCTCCTTCTCAGGAGGAGATAATCTACGCGGTCGTTGGTACACGGGAATATTATCGGTCAACACGATGTTCATTTTAATATCTAAATTCTGAACTTTATTAGGTGCGTACTTTTGTCTTAATTCTTCGATTCGCTTCCGATGATCAATGCTACGGATATGTGAAAGATCTAATTCGCTATTCTTTTCGCAAGTGCTAATGTGAAAAACTTCCGGAACGGTAGACTCGCTAGAACTTTTATTTTCACAAATCGTAATGTTTCCATTTTTCATTCGAACGTCCACCGTATTTAAGAAATCTGTGCCAATTAATACTCCGAATGGCAACAGTGTATCGGAAACAACATGCAATTTAATAGAATACATCGTGCCATCGATTTCGATATCCGTCAAGAACTCGCCTAATGTACTATTATCGCTTGCGCCGACACCCTGGAAGCTAATTGTTTTTTCACCTAAACGCGGCGCGCCTATCTGTACATACTGTTCCGCGCGGATTAAACTTAAATCGCTACCTGTGTCTATTAAAGCCGTTATCCCTTTAGACGCTATAACCACTTCCTTCTCGCACTTGTTTCGTGGCCCTGTCACACTGCACACATTCACCGGCACTTTCGTTGTGCATTTCGATGCAAAATGACCATATTCTTGGCATTTGAAACACTTTACACCCTTGTCTTTCGTGGGACACTCGGCACTTGGATGATTCCGGGAACCACAGGTGAAGCATCGTCGAATCCCACCTGATGTCTTCTGTGACTGCACCGGCATCTTCTTCTCTCCAGTGTACCTCGCCTTTGTTTTCGCATTCTTCTTCATGGTCTCGTATATCCTGAATTTTTCCTTTAATTCACGAATGCTTCCTGCGCCATACAAGATGGTTTTATTTATTTCTTCATCCTCAATACCATCAATGATATATTGAATGACCGCATCTGTTTCCACCCTTGCATGACTCGCAATATCAAGCATGCTGTATACATACTCTTGATATGTCTCATCGCGTTTTTTCTTCCGTTCCATTAATTTCTTGTGGACCATGCCACTATTCACCGTCTGCAAAAATTCTTCCTGAAGGGCTTCCTTAAAGCTAGCCCACGATCTATCACATTTCTCGTGTCTCATAAATATCTTAGCAGATCCCTTTAACAATCGCTTTGCATATATGATTTTCTGGACACTTGTCCACCCACATAATGCACTCGCGTCCTCAAATTCTTCCAACCATCGTCGAACCGATATCTCATCATCCCCAGTGAAGAAAGGAATTGATCCTTCGACATCTTTAAACGTTAACAACGTTCCGCACACATTCATCTTCTTTACTCGTCCGCTGTGTTGTATCGTGACCTCATGGTCTTCGTCATTGGTGGTGCCGCCATCATATTCGCTCACATTCGTCTTCTTTACTCGTCCGCTGTGTCGTATCGTAACCTCATGCTCTTCGTCATTGGTGGTGGTGCCGCCATCATATTCGCTGTCATCTTCATATTCGGCTTCCCAAGCCAGCGCGGCTTGAAGTCTCGCCACAAGTTCAGCCTTGTTTCCAGATTTCTTCAGCTTCCGGATTCTTAACTCTTGCTTCAATTCGGCAATTGTCATACGTTCCCATCGTTCCAATGGGCGAGATGATTGGAGTCCGTCTGAGCCACCCACTACATCAGCAGGTCCTTGGGAAGAAGCCATGGTTCTATAGGCACGTTAGAATGTACTTCACAATTCACACACGACCGAAAATTTCGCGAACTATACACTGTTCTTCAGAATTCCCGCGATGAAAGTCAGCTTGAATCCCGGACGAGCCCCCAAAGTTTGTGGGATAAAAAATAACTGACTACGTGCAGGGATATAAATAAAACAGTATATATATATTTAAAAATAAAGATAATCAAAACAGTCACACACAACGCGATTGACCGCACCTCGCAGGTCAAAACTCAACGTAATATGTCCTCGTTACTCTTAACTCTGACCGCAACTAGCAGGCCGAAGTTGTCTCACGTGCGCTTTTCTCTCGACTGCCTGGTCGTTTTAAGAAAACGCGTCCAGCTCGCACTCTATGCACACACGCACATACACACGAACACACACAGACACACACACATACAGTTCCTTAAAGCTAAACAGTCCAATGCTGTATCTTAACCTAAACAGCCGAAGAGTATCGGTCCTCGACGGCGCGGCGCCGAAATCACTCGACGGGGTGTCGTTTTCGTCTCGACGTTTCGACGCGGTCCCGACACCCGACATCCGACACCACAAATTTTTGGCGAATTTTCGCGAATTTTTCGCGGGGTAAACCTTCGTCTCCGCGTCCTCCGTCCGACGAGCCTACTCTCGCCCGCACCCGTCGACCCGTTCTCGAGCTATACGGCGACAAAGAAACTTTGATTTTTCACTAATTTGACGTCACCGAAAAAGTTACGGCCAACTGGGAATTAAAGGTATATTGCCTTTCCGAATTTTCCGGGATCACGTCGGGCCTTCGACCCCGCTCGGCTCGAGGTCGAGGTCGTCGGTAGCGACGATGGTGGCGGGGAGGTGCGCAATTGGTCTGTCATCGCCATCCCCCCAACCCCCCCCCCTCCTCTTTAAAATTAATGGAAAATGTAAACCCAAACGTAGAGTCGGGTTCGTAACCTCGAAGTTACAAGTCCATTCGCTCAACTATCAAGGGAGAGTAAACGCGGCGACTGTGGCGGCACTCGCCACCGATACGAAGTCAGCATCACGAAGTTGGCGTTAAATTCGAACGTTTGGATCAGTTATTTTCTTTCCGGCCCTTTTCAGCCCTGAACCGTGGAAGCGCCGAAATTCGGGTTTCATTTTTAACGCGGCAGCTTATACCCCCCGAGCGTTACCGACCACTGCCGGTGGTGGTCGGTAAGTTATCCTCCGCCGAAGACGACGCGCGTTACCGATGCACACGAAAAAAATTTTTGACGAATTTTCGCGAATTTTTCGCGGGGTAAACCTTCGTCTCCGCGTCCTCCGTCCGACGAGCCTACTCTCGCCCGCACCCGTCGACCCGTTCTCGAGCTATACGGCGACAAAGAAACTTTGATTTTTCACTAATTTGACGTCACCGAAAAAGTTACGGCCAACTGGGAATTAAAGGTATATTGCCTTTCCGAATTTTCCGGGATCACGTCGGGCCTTCGACCCCGCTCGGCTCGGCTCGGCTCGGCTCGGCTCGAGGTCGAGGTCGTCGGTAGCGACGATGGTGGCGGGGAGGTGCGCAATTGGTCTGTCATCGCCATCCCCCCAACCCCCCTCCCCCTTTAAAATTAATGGAAAATGTAAACCTAAACGTAGAGTCGGATTCGTAACCTCGAAGTTACAAGTCCATTCGCTCAACTATCAAGGGAGAGTAAACGCGGCGACTGTGGCGGCACTCGCCACCGATACGAAGTCAGCATCACGAAGTTGGCGTTAAATTCGAACGTTTGAATCAGTTATTTTCTTTCCGGCCCTTTTCAGCCCTGAACCGTGGAAGCGCCGAAATTCGGGTTTCATTTTTAACGCGGCAGCTTATACCCCCCGAGCGTTACCGACCACTGCCGGTGGTGGTCGGTAATTTATCCTCCGCCGAAGACGACGCGCGTTACCGATGCACACGTAAAAAATTTTTCGCGAATTTTCGCGAATTTTTCGCGCGGTAAACCTTCGTCTCCGCGTCCTCCGTCCGACGAGCGTACTCTCGCCCGCACCCGTCGACCCGTTCTCGAGCTATACGGCGACAAAGAAACTTTGATTTTTCACTAATTTGACGTCACCGAAAAAGTTACGGCCAACTGGGAATTAAAGGTATATTGCCTTTCCGAATTTTCCGGGATCACGTCGGGCCTTCGACCCCGCTCGGCTCGAGGTCGAGGTCGTCGGTAGCGACGATGGTGGCGGGGAGGTGCGCAATTGGTCTGTCATCGCCATCTCCCCAACCCCCCCCCCTCCTCTTTAAAATTAATGGAAAATGTAAACCCAAACGTAGAGTCGGGTTCGTAACCTCGAAGTTACAAGTCCATTCGCTCAACTATCAAGGGAGAGTAAACGCGGCGACTGTGGCGGCACTCGCCACCGATACGAAGTCAGCATCACGAAGTTGGCGTTAAATTCGAACGTTTGGATCAGTTATTTTCTTTCCGGCCCTTTTCAGCCCTGAACCGTGGAAGCGCCGAAATTCGGGTTTCATTTTTAACGCGGCAGCTTATACCCCCCGAGCGTTACCGACCACTGCCGGTGGTGGTCGGTAAGTTATCCTCCGCCGAAGACGACGCGCGTTACCGATGCACACGAAAAAAATTTTTGGCGAATTTTCGCGAATTTTTCGCGGGGTAAACCTTCGTCTCCGCGTCCTCCGTCCGACGAGCCTACTCTCGCCCGCACCCGTCGACCCGTTCTCGAGCTATACGGCGACAAAGAAACTTTGATTTTCCACTAATTTGACGTCACCGAAAAAGTTACGGCCAACTGGGAATTAAAGGTATATTGCCTTTCCGAATTTTCCGGGATCACGTCGGGCCTTCGACCCCGCTCGGCTCGGCTCGGCTCGGCTCGGCTCGAGGTCGAGGTCGTCGGTAGCGACGATGGTGGCGGGGAGGTGCGCAATTGGTCTGTCATCGCCATCCCCCCAACCCCCCTCCCCCTTTAAAATTAATGGAAAATGTAAACCTAAACGTAGAGTCGGATTCGTAACCTCGAAGTTACAAGTCCATTCGCTCAACTATCAAGGGAGAGTAAACGCGGCGACTGTGGCGGCACTCGCCACCGATACGAAGTCAGCATCACGAAGTTGGCGTTAAATTCGAACGTTTGAATCAGTTATTTTCTTTCCGGCCCTTTTCAGCCCTGAACCGTGGAAGCGCCGAAATTCGGGTTTCATTTTTAACGCGGCAGCTTATACCCCCCGAGCGTTACCGACCACTGCCGGTGGTGGTCGGTAAGTTATCCTCCGCCGAAGACGACGCGCGTTACCGATGCACACGAAAAAAATTTGTGGGATAAAAAATAACTGACTACGTGCAGGGATATAAATAAAACAGTATATATATATTTAAAAATAAAGATAATCAAAACAGTCACACACAACGCGATTGACCGCACCTCGCAGGTCAAAACTCAACGTAATATGTCCTCGTTACTCTTAACTCTGACCGCAACTAGCAGGCCGAAGTTGTCTCACGTGCGCTTTTCTCTCGACTGCCTGGTCGTTTTAAGAAAACGCGTCCAGCTCGCACTCTATGCACACACGCACATACACACGAACACACACAGACACACACACATACAGTTCCTTAAAGCTAAACAGTCCAATGCTGTATCTTAACCTAAACAGCCGAAGAGTATCGGTCCTCGACGGCGCGGCGCCGAAATCACTCGACGGGGTGTCGTTTTCGTCTCGACGTTTCGACGCGGTCCCGACACCCGACATCCGACACCACAAATTTTTGGCGAATTTTCGCGAATTTTTCGCGGGGTAAACCTTCGTCTCCGCGTCCTCCGTCCGACGAGCCTACTCTCGCCCGCACCCGTCGACCCGTTCTCGAGCTATACGGCGACAAAGAAACTTTGATTTTTCACTAATTTGACGTCACCGAAAAAGTTACGGCCAACTGGGAATTAAAGGTATATTGCCTTTCCGAATTTTCCGGGATCACGTCGGGCCTTCGACCCCGCTCGGCTCGAGGTCGAGGTCGTCGGTAGCGACGATGGTGGCGGGGAGGTGCGCAATTGGTCTGTCATCGCCATCCCCCCAACCCCCCCCCCTCCTCTTTAAAATTAATGGAAAATGTAAACCCAAACGTAGAGTCGGGTTCGTAACCTCGAAGTTACAAGTCCATTCGCTCAACTATCAAGGGAGAGTAAACGCGGCGACTGTGGCGGCACTCGCCACCGATACGAAGTCAGCATCACGAAGTTGGCGTTAAATTCGAACGTTTGGATCAGTTATTTTCTTTCCGGCCCTTTTCAGCCCTGAACCGTGGAAGCGCCGAAATTCGGGTTTCATTTTTAACGCGGCAGCTTATACCCCCCGAGCGTTACCGACCACTGCCGGTGGTGGTCGGTAAGTTATCCTCCGCCGAAGACGACGCGCGTTACCGATGCACACGAAAAAAATTTTTGACGAATTTTCGCGAATTTTTCGCGGGGTAAACCTTCGTCTCCGCGTCCTCCGTCCGACGAGCCTACTCTCGCCCGCACCCGTCGACCCGTTCTCGAGCTATACGGCGACAAAGAAACTTTGATTTTTCACTAATTTGACGTCACCGAAAAAGTTACGGCCAACTGGGAATTAAAGGTATATTGCCTTTCCGAATTTTCCGGGATCACGTCGGGCCTTCGACCCCGCTCGGCTCGGCTCGGCTCGGCTCGGCTCGAGGTCGAGGTCGTCGGTAGCGACGATGGTGGCGGGGAGGTGCGCAATTGGTCTGTCATCGCCATCCCCCCAACCCCCCTCCCCCTTTAAAATTAATGGAAAATGTAAACCTAAACGTAGAGTCGGATTCGTAACCTCGAAGTTACAAGTCCATTCGCTCAACTATCAAGGGAGAGTAAACGCGGCGACTGTGGCGGCACTCGCCACCGATACGAAGTCAGCATCACGAAGTTGGCGTTAAATTCGAACGTTTGAATCAGTTATTTTCTTTCCGGCCCTTTTCAGCCCTGAACCGTGGAAGCGCCGAAATTCGGGTTTCATTTTTAACGCGGCAGCTTATACCCCCCGAGCGTTACCGACCACTGCCGGTGGTGGTCGGTAAGTTGTCCTCCGCCGAGGTCGACGCGCGTTACCGATGCACACGTAAAAAATTTTTCGCGAATTTTCGCGAATTTTTCGCGCGGTAAACCTTCGCCTCCGCGTGCTCCGTCCGACGAGCCTACTCTCGCCCGCACCCGTCGACCCGTTCTCGAGCTATACGGCGACAAAGAAATCGCAAAATTTCACTAATTTGACGTCACCGAAAAAGTTACGGCCAACTGGGAATTAAAGGTATATCGCCTTCCCGAATTTTCCGGGAGCCCATCGGGCCTTCGGGCCCGCTCGGCACGGCTCGGCTCGGCTCGGTTCGGCTCGAGGTCGAGGTCGTCGATAGCGACGATGGTGGCGGGGATGCGCGTGATTGGTCTGTCATCGCCATCCTCCCCCCAACCCCCCCACTTTTAAAATTAATGGAAAATGTAAACCTAAAAGTAGAGTCGGATTCGTAACCTCGAAGTTACAAGTCAATTCGCTCAACTATCAAGGGAGAGTAAACGCGGCGACTGTGGCGGCACTCGCCACGGCTGCGAAGTCAGCATCACGAAGTTGGCGTTAAATTCGAACGTTTGAATCAGTTATTTTCTTTCTGGCCCTTTTCAGACCTGAACCGTGGAAGCGCCGAAATTCGGGTTTCATTTTTAACGCGGCAGCTTGTACCCCCCGAGCGTTACCGACCACTGCCGGTGGTGGTCGGTAACTTATCCTCCGCCGAGGTCGACGCGCGTTACCGATGCACACGTAAAAACTTTTCCGCGAATCTTCGCGAATTTTTCGCGCGGTAAACCTTCGTCTCCGCGTCCTCCGTCCGAAGAGCCTACTCTCGCCCGCACCCGTCGACCCGTTCTCGAGTTATACGGCGCCAAAGAAACTTTGATTTTTCACTAATTTGACGTCACCGAAAAAGTTACGGCCAACTGGGAATTAAAGGTATATTGCCTTTCCGAATTTTCCGGGATCACGTCGGGCCTTCGACCCCGCTCGGCTCGGCTCGGCTCGGCTCGGCTCGAGGTCGAGGTCGTCGGTAGCGACGATTGTGGCGGGGAGGTGCGCAATTGGTCTGTCATCGCCATCCCCCCAACCCCCCCTCCCCTTTAAAATTAATGGAAAATGTAAACCCAAACGTAGAGTCGGATTCGTAACCTCGAAGTTACAAGTCGATTCGCTCAACTATCAAGGGAGAGAAAACGCGGCGACTGTGGCGGCACTCGCCACGGCTGCGAAGTCAGCATCACGAAGTTGGCGTTAAATTCGAACGTTTGAATCAGTTATTTTCTTTCCGGCCCTTTTCAGACCTGAACCGTGGAAGCGCCGAAATTCGGGTTTCATTTTTAACGCGGCAGCTTATACCCCCCGAGCGTTACCGACCACTGCCGGTGGTGGTCGGTAAGTTATCCTCCGCCGAAGACGACGCGCGTTACCGATGCACACGTAAAAAATTTTTCGCGAATTTTCGCGAATTTTTCGCGCGGTAAACCATCGTCTCCGCGTCCTCCGTCCGACGAGCGTACTCTCGCCCGCACCCGTCGACCCGTTCTCGAGCCATACGGCGACAAAGAAACTTTGATTTTTCACTAATTTGTCGTCATCGAGAAAGTTACGGCCAACTGGGAATTAAAGGTATATCGCCTTTCCGAATTTTCCGGGAGCCCGTCGGGCCTTCGGCCCCGCTCGGCTCGGCTCGTGGTCGAGGTCGTCGGTAGCGACGATGGTGGCGGGGAGGTGCGCAATTGGTCTGTCATCGGCATCCCCCCCAACCCCCCTCCCCCTTTAAAATTAATGGAAAATGTAAACCTAAACGTAGAGTCGGATTCGTAACCTCGAAGTTACAAGTTCATTCGCTCAACTATCAAGGGAGAGTAAACGCGGCGACTGTGGCGGCACTCGCCACCGATACGAAGTCAGCATCACGAAGTTGGCGTTAAATTCGAACGTTTGAATCAGTTATTTTCTTTCCGGCCCTTTTCAGCCCTGAACCGTGGAAGCGCCGAAATTCGGGTTTCATATTTAACGCGGCAGCTTATACCCCCCGAGCGTTACCGACCACAGCCGGTGGTGGTCGGTAAGTTATCCTCCGCCGAGGTCGACGCGCCTTACCGATGCACACGTAAAAAATTTTTCGCGAATTTTCGCGAATTTTTCGCGCGGTAAACCTTCGTCTCCGCGGGCTCCGTCCGACGAGCCTACTCTCGCCCGCACCCGTCGACCCGTTCTCGAGCTATACGGCGACAAAGAAATCGCAAAATTTCACTAATTTGACGTCACCGAAAAAGTTACGGCCAACTGGGAATTAAAGGTATATCGCCTTCCCGAATTTTCCGGGAGCCCATCGGGCCTTCGGCCCCGCTTGGCACGGCTCGGCTCGGCTCGGCTCGGCTCGAGGTCGAGGTCGTCGATAGCGACGATGGTGGCGGGGAGGCGCGTGATTGGTCTGTCATCGCCATCCTCCCCCCAACCCCCCCACCTTTTAAAATTAATGGAAAATGTAAACCTAAAAGTAGAGTCGGATTCGTAACCTCGAAGTTACAAGTCGATTCGCTCAACTATCAAGGGAAAGAAAACGCGGCGACTGTGGCGGCACTCGCCACGGATGCGAAGTCAGCGTCGCGAAGTTGGCGTTAAATTCGAACGTTTGAATCAGTTATTTTCTTTAGGGCCCTTTTCAGCCCTGAACCGTGGAAGCGCCGAAATTCGGGTTTCATTTTTAACGCGGCAGCTTGTATCCCCCGAGCGTTACCGACCACTGCCGGTGGTGGTCGGTAACTTATCCTCCGCCGAGGTCGACGCGCGTTACCGATGCACACGTAAAAACTTTTTCGCGAATCTTCGCGAATTTTTCGCGCGGTAAACCTTCGTCTCCGCGTCCTCCGTCCGAAGAGCCTACTCTCGCCCGCACCCGTCGACCCGTTCTCGAGTTATACGGCGCCAAAGAAACTTTGATTTTTCACTAATTTGACGTCACCGAAAAAGTTACGGCCAACTGGGAATTAAAGGTATATTGCCTTTCCGAATTTTCCGGGATCACGTCGGGCCTTCGACCCCGCTCGGCTCGGCTCGGCTCGGCTCGGCTCGAGGTCGAGGTCGTCGGTAGCGACGATTGTGGCGGGGAGGTGCGCAATTGGTCTGTCATCGCCATCCCCCCAACCCCCCCTCCCCTTTAAAATTAAAGGAAAATGTAAACCCAAACGTAGAGTCGGATTCGTAACCTCGAAGTTACAAGTCGATTCGCTCAACTATCAAGGGAGAGAAAACGCGGCGACTGTGGCGGCACTCGCCACGGCTGCGAAGTCAGCATCACGAAGTTGGCGTTAAATTCGAACGTTTGAATCAGTTATTTTCTTTCCGGCCCTTTTCAGACCTGAACCGTGGAAGCGCCGAAATTCGGGTTTCATTTTTAACGCGGCAGCTTATACCCCCCGAGCGTTACCGACCACTGCCGGTGGTGGTCGGTAAGTTATCCTCCGCCGAAGACGACGCGCGTTACCGATGCACACGTGAAAAATTTTTCGCGAATTTTCGCGAATTTTTCGCGCGGTAAACCATCGTCTCCGCGTCCTCCGTCCGACGAGCGTACTCTCGCCCGCACCCGTCGACCCGTTCTAGAGCTATACGGCGACAAAGAAACTTTGATTTTTCACTAATTTGTCGTCATCGAGAAAGTTACGGCCAACTGGGAATTAAAGGTATATCGCCTTTCCGAATTTTCCGGGAGCCCGTCGGGCCTTCGGCCCCGCTCGGCTCGGCTCGTGGTCGAGGTCGTCGGTAGCGACGATGGTGGCGGGGAGGTGCGCAATTGGTCTGTCATCGCCATCCTCCCCCCAACCCCCCCACCTTTTAAAATTAATGGAAAATGTAAACCTAAAAGTAGAGTCGGATTCGTAACCTCGAAGTTACAAGTCGATTCGCTCAACTATCAAGGGAGAGAAAACGCGGCGACTGTGGCGGCACTCGCCACGGCTGCGAAGTCAGCATCACGAAGTTGGCGTTAAATTCGAACGTTTGAATCAGTTATTTTCTTTCCGGCCCTTTTCAGACCTGAACCGTGGAAGCGCCGAAATTCGGGTTTCATTTTTAACGCGGCAGCTTATACCCCCCGAGCGTTACCGACCACTGCCGGTGGTGGTGTTATCCTCCGCCGAGGTCGACGCGCCTTACCGATGCACACGTAAAAAATTTTTCGCGAATTTTCGCGAATTTTTCGCGCGGTAAACCTTCGTCTCCGCGGGCTCCGTCCGACGAGCCTACTCTCGCCCGCACCCGTCGACCCGTTCTCGAGCTATACGGCGACAAAGAAATCGCAAAATTTCACTAATTTGACGTCACCGAAAAAGTTACGGCCAACTGGGAATTAAAGGTATATCGCCTTCCCGAATTTTCCGGGAGCCCATCGGGCCTTCGGCCCCGCTTGGCACGGCTCGGCTCGGCTCGGCTCGGCTCGGCTCGAGGTCGAGGTCGTCGATAGCGACGATGGTGGCGGGGAGGCGCGTGATTGGTCTGTCATCGCCATCCTCCCCCCAACCCCCCCACCTTTTAAAATTAATGGAAAATGTAAACCTAAAAGTAGAGTCGGATTCGTAACCTCGAAGTTACAAGTCGATTCGCTCAACTATCAAGGGAGAGAAAACGCGGCGACTGTGGCGGCACTCGCCACGGATGCGAAGTCAGCATCACGAAGTTGGCGTTAAATTCGAACGTTTGAATCAGTTATTTTCTTTAGGGCCCTTTTCAGCCCTGAACCGTGGAAGCGCCGAAATTCGGGTTTCATTTTTAACGCGGCAGCTTGTACCCCCCGAGCGTTACCGATCACTGCCGGTGGTGGTCGGTAACTTATCCTCCGCCGAGGTCGACGCGCGTTACCGATGCACACGTAAAAACTTTTTCGCGAATCTTCGCGAATTTTTCGCGCGGTAAACCTTCGTCTCCGCGTGCTCCGTCCGACGAGCCTACTCTCGCCCGCACCCGTCGACCCGTTCTCGAGCTATACGGCGACAAAGAAATCGCAAAATTTCACTAATTTGACGTCACCGAAAAAGTTACGGCCAACTGGGAATTAAAGGTATATCGCCTTCCCGAATTTTCCGGGAGCCCATCGGTCCTTCGATCCCGCTCGGCTCGGCTCGGCTCGGCTCGGCTTGAGGTCGAGGTCGTCGATAGCGACGATGGTGGCGGGGAGGCGCGTGATTGGTCTGTCATCGCCATCCTCCCCCCAACCCCCCCTCCTTTTAAAATTAATGGAAAATGTAAACCCAAACGTAGAGTCGGATTCGTAACCTCGAAGTTACAAGTCGATTCGCTCAACTATCAAGGGAGAGAAAACGCGGCGACTGTGGCGGCACTCGCCACGGATGCGAAGTCAGCATCACGAAGTTGGCGTTAAATTCGAACGTTTGAATCAGTTATTTTCTTTAGGGCCCTTTTCAGCCCTGAACCGTGGAAGCGCCGAAATTCGGGTTTCATTTTTAACGCGGCAGCTTGTACCCCCCGAGCGTTACCGACCACTGCCGGTGGTGGTCGGTAAGTTATCCTCCGCCGAGGTCGACGCGCGTTACCGATGCACACGTAAAAACTTTTTCGCGAATCTTCGCGAATTTTTCGCGCGGTAAACCTTCGTCTCCGCGTGCTCCGTCCGACGAGCCTACTCTCGCCCGCACCCGTCGACCCGTTCTCGAGCTATACGGCGACAAAGAAATCGCAAAATTTCACTAATTTGACGTCACCGAAAAAGTTACGGCCAACTGGGAATTAAAGGTATATCGCCTTCCCGAATTTTCCGGGAGCCCATCGGTCCTTCGATCCCGCTCGGCTCGGCTCGGCTCGGCTCGGCTTGAGGTCGAGGTCGTCGATAGCGACGATGGTGGCGGGGAGGCGCGTGATTGGTCTGTCATCGCCATCCTCCCCCCAACCCCCCCTCCTTTTAAAATTAATGGAAAATGTAAACCCAAACGTAGTGTCGGATTCGTAACCTCGAAGTTACAAGTCGATTCGCTCAAATATCAAGGGAGAGAAAACGCGGCGACTGTGGCGGCACTCGCCACGGATGCGAAGTCAGCATCACGAAGTTGGCGTTAAATTCGAACGTTTGAATCAGTTATTTTCTTTAGGGCCCTTTTCAGCCCTGAACCGTGGAAGCGCCGAAATTCGGGTTTCATTTTTAACGCGGCAGCTTGTACCCCCCGAGCGTTACCGACCACTGCCGGTGGTGGTCGGTAACTTATCCTCCGCCGAGGTCGACGCGCGTTACCGATGCACACGTAAAAACTTTTTCGCGAATCTTCGCGAATTTTTCGCGCGGTAAACCTTCGTCTCCGCGTGCTCCGTCCGACGAGCCTACTCTCGCCCGCACCCGTCGACCCGTTCTCGAGCTATACGGCGACAAAGAAATCGCAAAATTTCAATAATTTGACGTCACCGAAAAAGTTACGGCCAACTGGGAATTAAAGGTATATCGCCTTCCCGAATTTTCCGGGAGCCCATCGGGCCTTCGATCCCGCTCGGCTCGGCTCGGCTCGGCTCGGCTTGAGGTCGAGGTCGTCGATAGCGACGATGGTGGCGGGGAGGCGCGTGATTGGTCTGTCATCGCCATCCTCCCCCCAACCCCCCTCCTTTTAAAATTAATGGAAAATGTAAACCTAAAAGTAGAGTCGGATTCGTAACCTCGAAGTTACAAGTCGATTCGCTCAACTATCAAGGGAGAGAAAACGCGGCGACTGTGGCGGCACTCGCCACGGATGCGAAGTCAGCATCACGAAGTTGGCGTTAAATTCGAACGTTTGAATCAGTTATTTTCTTTAGGGCCCTTTTCAGCCCTGAACCGTGGAAGCGCCGAAATTCGGGTTTCATTTTTAACGCGGCAGCTTGTACCCCCCGAGCGTTACCGACCACTGCCGGTGGTGGTCGGTAAGTTATCCTCCGCCGAAGACGACGCGCGTTACCGATGCACACGAAAAAAATTTTTGGCGAATTTTCGCGAATTTTTCGCGGGGTAAACCTTCGTCTCCGCGTCCTCCGTCCGACGAGCCTACTCTCGCCCGCACCCGTCGACCCGTTCTCGAGCTATACGGCGACAAAGAAATCGCAAAATTTCACTAATTTGACGTCACCGAAAATGTTACGGCCAACTGGGAATTAAAGGTATATCGCCTTCCCGAATTTTCCGGGAGCCCATCGGGCCTTCGACCCCGCTCGGCTCGGCTCGGCTCGGCTCGGCTCGGCTCGAGGTCGAGGTCGTCGGTAGCGACGATGGTGGCGGGGAGGTGCGCAATTGGTCTGTCATCGCCATCCCCCCAACCCCCCCCCCCTCCTCTTTAAAATTAATGGAAAATGTAAACCCAAACGTAGAGTCGGGTTCGTAACCTCGAAGTTACAAGTCCATTCGCTCAACTATCAAGGGAGAGTAAACGCGGCGACTGTGGCGGCACTCGCCACCGATACGAAGTCAGCATCACGAAGTTGGCGTTAAATTCGAACGTTTGAATCAGTTATTTTCTTTCCGGCCCTTTTCAGACCTGAACCGTGGAAGCGCCGAAATTCGGGTTTCATTTTTAACGCGGCAGCTTATACCCCCCGAGCGTTACCGACCACTGCCGGTGGTGGTCGGTAAGTTATCCTCCGCCGAGGTCGACGCGCGTTACCGATGCACACGTAAAAAATTTTTCGCGAATCTTCGCGAATTTTTCGCGCGGTAAACCTTCGTCTCCGCGTGCTCCGTCCGACGAGCCTACTCTCGCCCGCACCCGTCGACCCGTTCTCGAGCTATACGGCGACAAAGAAATCGCAAAATTTCACTAATTTGACGTCACCGAAAAAGTTACGGCCAACTGGGAATTAAAGGTATATCGCCTTCCCGAATTTTCCGGGAGCCCATCGGTCCTTCGATCCCGCTCGGCTCGGCTCGGCTCGGCTCGGCTTGAGGTCGAGGTCGTCGATAGCGACGATGGTGGCGGGGAGGCGCGTGATTGGTCTGTCATCGCCATCCTCCCCCCAACCCCCCCTCCTTTTAAAATTAATGGAAAATGTAAACCCAAACGTAGTGTCGGATTCGTAACCTCGAAGTTACAAGTCGATTCGCTCAACTATCAAGGGAGAGAAAACGCGGCGACTGTGGCGGCACTCGCCACGGATGCGAAGTCAGCATCACGAAGTTGGCGTTAAATTCGAACGTTTGAATCAGTTATTTTCTTTAGGGCCCTTTTCAGCCCTGAACCGTGGAAGCGCCGAAATTCGGGTTTCATTTTTAACGCGGCAGCTTGTACCCCCCGAGCGTTACCGACCACTGCCGGTGGTGGTCGGTAACTTATCCTCCGCCGAGGTCGACGCGCGTTACCGATGCACACGTAAAAACTTTTTCGCGAATCTTCGCGAATTTTTCGCGCGGTAAACCTTCGTCTCCGCGTGCTCCGTCCGACGAGCCTACTCTCGCCCGCACCCGTCGACCCGTTCTCGAGCTATACGGCGACAAAGAAATCGCAAAATTTCAATAATTTGACGTCACCGAAAAAGTTACGGCCAACTGGGAATTAAAGGTATATCGCCTTCCCGAATTTTCCGGGAGCCCATCGGGCCTTCGATCCCGCTCGGCTCGGCTCGGCTCGGCTCGGCTTGAGGTCGAGGTCGTCGATAGCGACGATGGTGGCGGGGAGGCGCGTGATTGGTCTGTCATCGCCATCCTCCCCCCAACCCCCCTCCTTTTAAAATTAATGGAAAATGTAAACCTAAAAGTAGAGTCGGATTCGTAACCTCGAAGTTACAAGTCGATTCGCTCAACTATCAAGGGAGAGAAAACGCGGCGACTGTGGCGGCACTCGCCACGGATGCGAAGTCAGCATCACGAAGTTGGCGTTAAATTCGAACGTTTGAATCAGTTATTTTCTTTAGGGCCCTTTTCAGCCCTGAACCGTGGAAGCGCCGAAATTCGGGTTTCATTTTTAACGCGGCAGCTTGTACCCCCCGAGCGTTACCGACCACTGCCGGTGGTGGTCGGTAACTTATCCTCCGCCGAGGTCGACGCGCGTTACCGATGCACACGTAAAAAATTTTTCGCGAATTTTCGCGAATTTTTCGCGCGGTAAACCTTCGTCTCCGCGTGCTCCGTCCGACGAGCCTACTCTCGCCCGCACCCGTCGACCCGTTCTCGAGCTATACGGCGACAAAGAAATCGCAAAATTTCACTAATTTGACGTCACCGAAAAAGTTACGGCCAACTGGGAATTAAAGGTATATCGCCTTCCCGAATTTTCCGGGAGCCCATCGGTCCTTCGATCCCGCTCGGCTCGGCTCGGCTCGGCTCGGCTTGAGGTCGAGGTCGTCGATAGCGACGATGGTGGCGGGGAGGCGCGTGATTGGTCTGTCATCGCCATCCTCCCCCCAACCCCCCCTCCTTTTAAAATTAATGGAAAATGTAAACCCAAACGTAGAGTCGGATTCGTAACCTCGAAGTTACAAGTCGATTCGCTCAACTATCAAGGGAGAGAAAACGCGGCGACTGTGGCGGCACTCGCCACGGATGCGAAGTCAGCATCACGAAGTTGGCGTTAAATTCGAACGTTTGAATCAGTTATTTTCTTTAGGGCCCTTTTCAGCCCTGAACCGTGGAAGCGCCGAAATTCGGGTTTCATTTTTAACGCGGCAGCTTGTACCCCCCGAGCGTTACCGACCACTGCCGGTGGTGGTCGGTAAGTTATCCTCCGCCGAGGTCGACGCGCGTTACCGATGCACACGTAAAAACTTTTTCGCGAATCTTCGCGAATTTTTCGCGCGGTAAACCTTCGTCTCCGCGTGCTCCGTCCGACGAGCCTACTCTCGCCCGCACCCGTCGACCCGTTCTCGAGCTATACGGCGACAAAGAAATCGCAAAATTTCACTAATTTGACGTCACCGAAAAAGTTACGGCCAACTGGGAATTAAAGGTATATCGCCTTCCCGAATTTTCCGGGAGCCCATCGGTCCTTCGATCCCGCTCGGCTCGGCTCGGCTCGGCTCGGCTTGAGGTCGAGGTCGTCGATAGCGACGATGGTGGCGGGGAGGCGCGTGATTGGTCTGTCATCGCCATCCTCCCCCCAACCCCCCCTCCTTTTAAAATTAATGGAAAATGTAAACCCAAACGTAGTGTCGGATTCGTAACCTCGAAGTTACAAGTCGATTCGCTCAACTATCAAGGGAGAGAAAACGCGGCGACTGTGGCGGCACTCGCCACGGATGCGAAGTCAGCATCACGAAGTTGGCGTTAAATTCGAACGTTTGAATCAGTTATTTTCTTTAGGGCCCTTTTCAGCCCTGAACCGTGGAAGCGCCGAAATTCGGGTTTCATTTTTAACGCGGCAGCTTGTACCCCCCGAGCGTTACCGACCACTGCCGGTGGTGGTCGGTAACTTATCCTCCGCCGAGGTCGACGCGCGTTACCGATGCACACGTAAAAACTTTTTCGCGAATCTTCGCGAATTTTTCGCGCGGTAAACCTTCGTCTCCGCGTGCTCCGTCCGACGAGCCTACTCTCGCCCGCACCCGTCGACCCGTTCTCGAGCTATACGGCGACAAAGAAATCGCAAAATTTCAATAATTTGACGTCACCGAAAAAGTTACGGCCAACTGGGAATTAAAGGTATATCGCCTTCCCGAATTTTCCGGGAGCCCATCGGGCCTTCGATCCCGCTCGGCTCGGCTCGGCTCGGCTCGGCTTGAGGTCGAGGTCGTCGATAGCGACGATGGTGGCGGGGAGGCGCGTGATTGGTCTGTCATCGCCATCCTCCCCCCAACCCCCCTCCTTTTAAAATTAATGGAAAATGTAAACCCAAACGTAGAGTCGGATTCGTAACCTCGAAGTTACAAGTCGATTCGCTCAACTATCAAGGGAGAGAAAACGCGGCGACTGTGGCGGCACTCGCCACGGATGCGAAGTCAGCATCACGAAGTTGGCGTTAAATTCGAACGTTTGAATCAGTTATTTTCTTTAGGGCCCTTTTCAGCCCTGAACCGTGGAAGCGCCGAAATTCGGGTTTCATTTTTAACGCGGCAGCTTGTACCCCCCGAGCGTTACCGACCACTGCCGGTGGTGGTCGGTAACTTATCCTCCGCCGAGGTCGACGCGCGTTACCGATGCACACGTAAAAAATTTTTCGCGAATTTTCGCGAATTTTTCGCGCGGTAAACTTTCGTCTCCGCGTCCTCCGTCCGACGAGCGTACTCTCGCCCGCACCCGTCGACCCGTTCTCGAGCTATACGGCGACAAAGAAATCGCAAAATTTCACTAATTTGACGTCACCGAAAAAGTTACGGCCAACTGGGAATTAAAGGTATATTGCCTTTCCGAATTTTCCGGGATCACGTCGGGCCTTCGACCCCGCTCGGCTCGGCTCGGCTCGGCTCGGCTCGGCTCGAGGTCGAGGTCGTCGGTAGCGACGATGGTGGCGGGGAGGTGCGCAATTGGTCTGTCATCGCCATCCCCCCAACCCCCCCCCCTCCTCTTTAAAATTAATGGAAAATGTAAACCCAAACGTAGAGTCGGGTTCGTAACCTCGAAGTTACAAGTCAATTCGCTCAACTATCAAGGGAGAGTAAACGCGGCGACTGTGGCGGCACTCGCCACCGATGCGAAGTCAGCGTCGCGAAGTTGGCGTTACATTCGAACGTTTGAATCAGTTAATTTCTTTAGGGCCCTTTTCAGCCCTGAACCGTGGAAGCGCCGAAATTCGGGATTCATTTTTAACGCGGCAGCTTGTACCCCCCGAGCGTTACCGACCACTGCCGGTGGTGGTCGGTAACTTATCCTCCGCCGAGTTCGACGCGCGTTACCGATGCACACGTAAAAACATTTTCGCGAATCTTCGCGAATTTTTCGCGCGGTAAACCTTCGTCTCCGCGTCCTCCGTCCGACGAGCCTACTCTCGCCCGCACCCGTCGACCCGTTCTCGAGCTATACGGCGACAAAGAAACTTTGATTTTTCACTAATTTGACGTCACCGAAAAAGTTACGGCCAACTGGGAATTAAAGGTATATTGCCTTTCTGAATTTTCCGGGATCACGTCGGGCCTTCGACCCCGCTCGGCTCGGCTCGAGGTCGAGGTCGTCGGTAGCGACGATGGTGGCGGGGAGGCGCGTGATTGGTCTGTCATCGCCATCCTCCCCCCAACCCCCCCTCCTTTTAAAATTAATTGAAAATGTAAACCCAAACGTAGTGTCGAATTCGTAACCTCGAAGTTACAAGTCGATTCGCTCAACTATCAAGGGAGAGAAAACGCGGCGACTGTGGCGGCACTCGCCACGGATGCGAAGTCAGCATCACGAAGTTGGCGTTAAATTCGAACGTTTGAATCAGTTATTTTCTTTCCGGCCCTTTTCAGCCCTGAACCGTGGAAGCGCCGAAATTCGGGTTTCATATTTAACGCGGCAGCTTATACCCCCCGAGCGTTACCGACCACAGCCGGTGGTGGTCGGTAAGTTATCCTCCGCCGAGGTCGACGCGCCTTACCGATGCACACGTAAAAACATTTTCGCGAATCTTCGCGAATTTTTCGCGCGGTAAACCTTCGTCCCCGCGTCCTCCGTCCGACGAGCCTACTCTCGCCCGCACCCGTCGACCCGTTCTCGAGCTATACGGCGACAAAGAAATCGCAAAATTTCACTAATTTGACGTCACCGAAAAAGTTACGGCCAACTGGGAATTAAAGGTATATCGCCTTCCCGAATTTTCCGGGAGCACGTCGGGCCTTCGACCCCGCTCGGCTCGGCTCGGCTCGGCTCGGCTCGAGGTCGAGGTCGTCGGTAGCGACGATGGTGGCGGGGAGGTGCGCAATTGGTCTGTCATCGCCATCCCCCCCCCCCCCCCCACCCCTTTAAAATTAATAGAAAATGTAAACCCAAACGTAGAGTCGGATTCGTAACCTCGAAGTTACAAGTCGATTCGCTCAACTATCAAGGGAGAGAAAACGCGGCGACTGTGGCGGCACTCACCACCGATGCGAAGTCAGCGTCGCGAAGTTGGCGTTAAATTCGAACGTTTGAATCAGTTATTTTCTTTCCGGCCCTTTTCAGCCCTGAACCGTGGAAGCGCCGAAATTCGGGTTTCACTTTTAACGCGGCAGCTTATACCCCCCGAGCGTTACCGACCACTGCCGGTGGTGGTCGGTAAGTTATCCTCCGCCGAGGTCGACGCGCGTTACCGATGCACTCGTAAAATATTTTTCGCGAATTTTCGCGAATTTTTCGCGCGGTAAACCTTCGTCTCCGCGTGCTCCGTCCAACGAGCCTACTCTCGCCCGCACCCGTCGACCCGTTCTCGAGCTATACGGCGACAAAGAAATCGCAAAATTTCACTAATTTGACGTCACCGAAAAAGTTACGGCCTACTGGGAATTAAAGGTATATCGCCTTCCCGAATTTTCCGGGAGCCCATCGGGCCTTCGGCCCCGCTCGGCACGGCTCGGCTCGGCTCGGCACGGCTCGAGGTCGAGGTCGTCGATAGCGACGATGGTGGCGGGGAGGCGCGTGATTGGTCTGTCATCGCCATCCTCCCCCCAACCCCCCCTCCTTTTAAAATTAATGGAAAATGTAAACCTAAAAGTAGAGTCGGATTCGTAACCTCGAAGTTACAAGTCAATTCGCTCAACTATCAAGGGAGAGTAAACGCGGCGACTGTCGCGGCACTCGCCACCGATGCGAAGTCAGCGTCGCGAAGTTGGCGTTACATTCGAACGTTTGAATCAGTTATTTTCTTTAGGGCCCTTTTCAGCCCTGAACCGTGGAAGCGCCGAAATTCGGGTTTCATTTTTAACGCGGCAGCTTGTACCCCCCGAGCGTTACCGACCACTGCCGGTGGTGGTCGGTAACTTATCCTCCGCCGAGGTCGACGCGCGTTACCGATGCACACGTAAAAACTTTTTCGCGAATCTTCGCGAATTTTTCGCGCGGTAAACCTTCGTCTCCGCGTCCTCCGTCCGACGAGCCTACTCTCGCCCGCACCCGTCGACCCGTTCTCGAGCTATACGGCGACAAAGAAACTTTGATTTTTCACTAATTTGACGTCACCGAAAAAGTTACGGCCAACTGGGAATTAAAGGTATATTGCCTTTCTGAATTTTCCGGGATCACGTCGGGCCTTCGACCCCGCTCGGCTCGGCTCGGCTCGGCTCGAGGTCGAGGTCGTCGGTAGCGACGATGGTGGCGGGGAGGTGCGCAATTGGTCTGTCATCGCCATCCTCCCCCCAACCCCCCCTCCTTTTAAAATTAATGGAAAATGTAAACCCAAACGTAGTGTCGGATTCGTAACCTCGAAGTTACAAGTCGATTCGCTCAACTATCAAGGGAGAGAAAACGCGGCAACTGTGGTGGCACTCGCCACCGATACGAAGTGAGCATCACGAAGTTGGCGTTAAATTCGAACGTTTGGATCAGTTATTTTCTTTCCGGCCCTTTTCAGCCCTGAAACCGTGGAAGCGCCGAAATTCGGGTTTCATTTTTAACGCGGCAGCTTATACCCCCCGAGCGTTACCGACCACTGCCGGTGGTGGTCGGTAAGTTATCCTCCGCCGAGGTCGACGCGCGTTACCGATGCACACGTAAAAAATTTTTCGCGAATTTTCCCGAATTTTTCGCGCGGTAAACCTTCGTCTCCGCGTGTTCCGTCCGACGAGCCTACTCTCGCCCGCACCCGTCGACCCGTTCTCGAGCTATACGGCGACAAAGAAATCGCAAAATTTCACTAATTTGACGTCACCGAAAAAGTTACGGCCAACTGGGAATTAAAGGTATATCGCCTTCCCGAATTTTCCGGGAGCCCATCGGGCCTTCGATCCCGCTTGGCTCGGCTCGGCTCGGCTCGGCTTGAGGTCGAGGTCGTCGGTAGCGACGATGGTGGCGGGGAGGTGCACAATTGGTCTGTCATCGCCATCCCCCCAACCCCCCCCTCCCCTTTAAAATTAATGGAAAATGTAAACCCAAACGTAGAGTCGGATTCGTAACCTCGAAGTTACAAGTCGATTCGCTCAACTATCAAGGGAGAGAAAACGCGGCGACTGTGGCGGCACTCGCCACGGCTGCGAAGTCAGCATCACGAAGTTGGCGTTAAATTCGAACGTTTGAATCAGTTATTTTCTTTCCGGCCCTTTTCAGACCTGAACCGTGGAAGCGCCAAAATTCGGGTTTCATTTTTAACGCGGCAGCTTATACCCCCCGAGCGTTACCGACCACTGCCGGTGGTGGTCGGTAACTTATCCTCCGCCGAGGTCGACGCGCGTTACCGATGCACACGTAAAAAATTTTTCGCGAATTTTCGCGAATTTTTCGCGCGGTAAACCTTCGTCTCCGCGTCCTCCATCCGACGAGCGTACTCTCGCCCGCACCCGTCGACCCGTTCTCGAGCTATACGGCGACAAAGAAACTTTGATTTTTCACTAATTTGACGTCACCGAAAAAGTTGCGGCCAACTGGGAATTAAAGGTATATTGCCTTTCCGAATTTTCCGGGATCACGTCGGGCCTTCGACCACGCTCGGCTCGGCTCGGCTCGGCTCGAGGTCGAGGTCGTCGGTAGCGACGATGGTGGCGGGGAGGTGCGCAATTGGTCTGTCATCGCCATCCCCCCAACCCCCCCCTCCCCTTTAAAATTAATGGAAAATGTAAACCCAAACGTAGTGTCGGATTCGTAACCTCGAAGTTACAAGTCGATTCGCTCAACTATCAAGGGAGAGAAAACGCGGCGACTGAGGCGGCACTCGCCACGGATGCGAAGTCAGCATCACGAAGTTGGCGTTAAATTCGAACGTTTGAATCAGTTATTTTCTTTCCGGCCCTTTTCAGCCCTGAACCGTGGAAGCGCCGAAATTCGGGCTTCACTTTTAACGCGGCAGCTTATACCCCCCGAGCGTTACCGACCACTGCCGGTGGTGGTCGGTAAGTTATCCTCCGCCGAGGTCGACGCGCGTTACCGATGCACTCGTAAAATATTTTTCGCGAATTTTCGCGAATTTTTCGCGCGGTAAACCTTCGTCTCCGCGTGCTCCGTCCAACGAGCCTACTCTCGCCCGCACCCGTCGACCCGTTCTCGAGCTATACGGCGACAAAGAAATCGCAAAATTTCACTAATTTGACGTCACCGAAAAAGTTACGGCCAACTGGGAATTAAAGGTATATCGCCTTCCCGAATTTTCCGGGAGCCCATCGGGCCTTCGATCCCGCTCGGCTCGGCTCGGCTCGGCTCGGCTCGGCTTGAGGTCGAGGTCGTCGATAGCGACGATGGTGGCGGGGAGGCGCGTGATTGGTCTGTCATCGCCATCCTCCCCCCAACCCCCCCTCCTTTTAAAATTAATGGAAAATGTAAACCCAAACGTAGTGTCGGATTCGTAACCTCGAAGTTACAAGTCGATTCGCTCAACTATCAAGGGAGAGAAACCGCGGCGACTGTGGCGGCACTCGCCACCGATGCGAAGTCAGCGTCGCGAAGTTGGCGTTAAATTCGAACGTTTGAATCAGTTATTTTCTTTCCGGCCCTTTTCAGCCCTGAACCGTGGAAGCGCCGAAATTCGGGTTTCATATTTAACGCGGCAGCTTATACCCCCCGAGCGTTACCGACCACAGCCGGTGGTGGTCGGTAAGTTATCCTCCGCCGAGGTCGACGCGCCTTACCGATGCACAAGTGAAAAATTTTTCGCGAATTTTCGCGAATTTTTCGCGCGGTAAACCTTCGTCTCCGCGGGCTCCGTCCGACGAGCCTACTCTCGCCCGCACCCGTCGACCCGTTCTCGAGCTATACGGCGACAAAGAAATCGCAAAATTTCACTAATTTGACGTCACCGAAGAAGTTACGGCCAACTGGGAATTAAAGGTATCGCCTTCCCGAATTTTCCGGGAGCCCATCGGGCCTTCGGCCCCGCTTGGCACGGCTCGGCTCGGCTCGAGGTCGAGGTCGTCGATAGCGACGATGGTGGCGGGGAGGCGCGTGATTGGTCTGCCATCGCCATCCTCCCCCCAACCCCCCCTCCTTTTAAAATTAATGGAAAATGTAAACCTAAAAGTAGAGTCGGATTCGTAACCTCGAAGTTACAAGTCGATTCGCTCAACTATCAAGGGAGAGAAAACGCGGCGACTGTGGCGGCACTCGCCACGGATGCGAAGTCAGCATCACGAAGTTGGCGTTAAATTCGAACGTTTGAATCAGTTATTTTCTTTCCGGCCCTTTTCAGCCCTGAACCGTGGAAGCGCCGAAATTCGGGTTTCATATTTAACGCGGCAGCTTATACCCCCCGAGCGTTACCGACCACAGCCGGTGGTGGTCGGTAAGTTATCCTCCGCCGAGGTCGACGCGCCTTACCGATGCACACGTAAAAACATTTTCGCGAATCTTCGCGAATTTTTCGCGTGGTAAACCTTCGTCTCCGCGTCCTCCGTCCGACGAGCCTACTCTCGCCCGCACCCGTCGACCCGTTCTCGAGCTATACGGCGACAAAGAAATCGCAAAATTTCACTAATTTGACGTCACCGAAAAAGTTACGGCCAACTGGGAATTAAAGGTATATTGCCTTTCTGAATTTTCCGGGATCACGTCGGGCCTTCGACCCCGCTCGGCTCGGCTCGGCTCGGCTCGAGGTCGAGGTCGTCGGTAGCGACGATGGTGGCGGGGAGGTGCGCAATTGGTCTGTCATCGCCATCCTCCCCCAAACCCCCCTCCTTTTAAAATTAATGGAAAATGTAAACCCAAACGTAGTGTCGGATTCGTAACCTCGAAGTTACAAGTCGATTCGCTCAACTATCAAGGGAGAGAAAACGCGGCAACTGTGGTGGCACTCGCCACCGATACGAAGTCAGCATCACGAAGTTGGCGTTAAATTCGAACGTTTGGATCAGTTATTTTCTTTCCGGCCCTTTTCAGCCCTGAAACCGTGGAAGCGCCGAAATTCGGGTTTCATTTTTAACGCGGCAGCTTATACCCCCCGAGCGTTACCGACCACTGCCGGTGGTGGTCGGTAAGTTATCCTCCGCCGAGGTCGACGCGCGTTACCGATGCACACGTAAAAAATTTTTCGCGAATTTTCGCGAATTTTTCGCGCGGTAAACCTTCGTCTCCGCGTGCTCCGTCCGACGAGCCTACTCTCGCCCGCACCCGTCGACCCGTTCTCGAGCTATACGGCGACAAAGAAATCGCAAAATTTCACTAATTTGACGTCACCGAAAAAGTTACGGCCAACTGGGAATTAAAGGTATCGCCTTCCCGAATTTTCCGGGAGCCCATCGGGCCTTCGGCCCCGCTTGGCACGGCTCGGCTCGGCTCGAGGTCGAGGTCGTCGATAGCGACGATGGTGGCGGGGAGGCGCGTGATTGGTCTGCCATCGCCATCCTCCCCCCAACCCCCCCTCCTTTTAAAATTAATGGAAAATGTAAACCTAAAAGTAGAGTCGGATTCGTAACCTCGAAGTTACAAGTCAATTCGCTCAACTATCAAGGGAGAGTAAACGCGGCGACTGTGGCGGCACTCGCCACCGATGCGAAGTCAGCGTCGCGAAGTTGGCGTTACATTCGAACGTTTGAATCAGTTAATTTCTTTAGGGCCCTTTTCAGCCCTGAACCGTGGAAGCGCCGAAATTCGAGATTCATTTTTAACGCGGCAGCTTGTACACCCCGAGCGTTACCGACCACTGCCGGTGGTGGTCGGTAACTTATCCTCCGCCGAGTTCGACGCGCGTTACCGATGCACACGTAAAAACATTTTCGCGAATCTTCGCGAATTTTTCGCGCGGTAAACCTTCGTCTCCGCGTCCTCCGTCCGACGAGCCTACTCTCGCCCGCACCCGTCGACCCGTTCTCGAGCTATACGGCGACAAAGAAATCGCAAAATTTCACTAATTTGACGTCACCGAAAAAGTTACGGCCAACTGGGAATTAAAGGTATATTGCCTTTCTGAATTTTCCGGGATCACGTCGGGCCTTCGACCCCGCTCGGCTCGGCTCGGCTCGGCTCGAGGTCGAGGTCGTCGATAGCGACGATGGTGGCGGGGAGGCGCGTGATTGGTCTGTCATCGCCATCCTCCCCCCAACCCCCCCTCCTTTTAAAATTAATTGAAAATGTAAACCCAAACGTAGTGTCGAATTCGTAACCTCGAAGTTACAAGTCGATTCGCTCAACTATCAAGGGAGAGAAAACGCGGCGACTGTGGCGGCACTCGCCACGGATGCGAAGTCAGCGTCGCGAAGTTGGCGTTAAATTCGAACGTTTGAATCAGTTATTTTCTTTCCGGCCCTTTTCAGCCCTGAACCGTGGAAGCGCCGAAATTCGGGTTTCATATTTAACGCGGCAGCTTATACCCCCCGAGCGTTACCGACCACAGCCGGTGGTGGTCGGTAAGTTATCCTCCGCCGAGGTCGACGCGCCTTACCGATGCACAAGTAAAAAATTTTTCGCGAATTTTCGCGAATTTTTCGCGCGGTAAACCTTCGTCTCCGCGGGCTCCGTCCGACGAGCCCACTCTCGCCCGCACCCGTCGACCCGTTCTCGAGCTATACGGCGACAAAGAAATCGCAAAATTTCACTAATTTGACGTCACCGAAAAAGTTACGGCCAACTGGGAATTAAAGGTATCGCCTTCCCGAATTTTCCGGGAGCCCATCGGGCCTTCGGCCCCGCTTGGCACGGCTCGGCTCGGCTCGAGGTCGAGGTCGTCGATAGCGACGATGGTGGCGGGGAGGCGCGTGATTGGTCTGCCATCGCCATCCTCCCCCCAACCCCCCCTCCTTTTAAAATTAATGGAAAATGTAAACCTAAAAGTAGAGTCGGATTCGTAACCTCGAAGTTACAAGTCAATTCGCTCAACTATCAAGGGAGAGTAAACGCGGCGACTGTGGCGGCACTCGCCACCGATGCGAAGTCAGCGTCGCGAAGTTGGCGTTACATTCGAACGTTTGAATCAGTTAATTTCTTTAGGGCCCTTTTCAGCCCTGAACCGTGGAAGCGCCGAAATTCGGGATTCATTTTTAACGCGGCAGCTTATACCCCCCGAGCGTTACCGACCACAGCCGGTGGTGGTCGGTAAGTTATCCTCCGCCGAGGTCGACGCGCCTTACCGATGCACACGTAAAAACATTTTCGCGAATCTTCGCGAATTTTTCGCGCGGTAAACCTTCGTCTCCGCGTCCTCCGTCCGACGAGCCTACTCTCGCCCGCACCCGTCGACCCGTTCTCGAGCTATACGGCGACAAAGAAATCGCAAAATTTCACTAATTTGACGTCACCGAAAAAGTTACGGCCAACTGGGAATTAAAGGTATATCGCCTTCCCGAATTTTCCGGGAGCACGTCGGGCCTTCGACCCCGCTCGGCTCGGCTCGGCTCGGCTCGGCTCGAGGTCGAGGTCGTCGGTAGCGACGATGGTGGCGGGGAGGTGCGCAATTGGTCTGTCATCGCCATCCCCCCAACCCCCCCCTCCCCTTTCAAATTAATGGAAAATGTAAACCCAAACGTAGAGTCGGATTCGTAACCTCGAAGTTACAAGTCGATTCGCTCAACTATCAAGGGAGAGAAAACGCGGCGACTGTGGCGGCACTCACCACCGATGCGAAGTCAGCGTCGCGAAGTTGGCGTTAAATTCGAACGTTTGAATCAGTTATTTTCTTTCCGGCCCTTTTCAGCCCTGAACCGTGGAAGCGCCGAAATTCGGGTTTCACTTTTAACGCGGCAGCTTATACCCCCCGAGCGTTACCGACCACTGCCGGTGGTGGTCGGTAAGTTATCCTCCGCCGAGGTCGACGCGCGTTACCGATGCACTCGTAAAATATTTTTCGCGAATTTTCGCGAATTTTTCGCGCGGTAAACCTTCGTCTCCGCGTGCTCCGTCCAACGAGCCTACTCTCGCCCGCACCCGTCGACCCGTTCTCGAGCTATACGGCGACAAAGAAATCGCAAAATTTCACTAATTTGACGTCACCGAAAAAGTTACGGCCAACTGGGAATTAAAGGTATCGCCTTCCCGAATTTTCCGGGAGCCCATCGGGCCTTCGGCCCCGCTTGGCACGGCTCGGCTCGGCTCGAGGTCGAGGTCGTCGATAGCGACGATGGTGGCGGGGAGGCGCGTGATTGGTCTGCCATCGCCATCCTCCCCCCAACCCCCCCTCCTTTTAAAATTAATGGAAAATGTAAACCTAAAAGTAGAGTCGGATTCGTAACCTCGAAGTTACAAGTCAATTCGCTCAACTATCAAGGGAGAGTAAACGCGGCGACTGTGGCGGCACTCGCCACCGATGCGAAGTCAGCGTCGCGAAGTTGGCGTTACATTCGAACGTTTGAATCAGTTAATTTCTTTAGGGCCCTTTTCAGCCCTGAACCGTGGAAGCGCCGAAATTCGGGATTCATTTTTAACGCGGCAGCTTGTACACCCCGAGCGTTACCGACCACTGCCGGTGGTGGTCGGTAACTTATCCTCCGCCGAGTTCGACGCGCGTTACCGATGCACACGTAAAAACATTTTCGCGAATCTTCGCGAATTTTTCGCGCGGTAAACCTTCGTCTCCGCGTCCTCCGTCCGACGAGCCTACTCTCGCCCGCACCCGTCGACCCGTTCTCGAGCTATACGGCGACAAAGAAATCGCAAAATTTCACTAATTTGACGTCACCGAAAAAGTTACGGCCAACTGGGAATTAAAGGTATATTGCCTTTCTGAATTTTCCGGGATCACGTCGGGCCTTCGACCCCGCTCGGCTCGGCTCGGCTCGGCTCGAGGTCGAGGTCGTCGATAGCGATGATGGTGGCGGGGAGGCGCGTGATTGGTCTGTCATCGCCATCCTCCCCCCAACCCCCCCTCCTTTTAAAATTAATTGAAAATGTAAACCCAAACGTAGTGTCGAATTCGTAACCTCGAAGTTACAAGTCGATTCGCTCAACTATCAAGGGAGAGAAAACGCGGCGACTGTGGCGGCACTCGCCACGGATGCGAAGTCAGCGTCGCGAAGTTGGCGTTAAATTCGAACGTTTGAATCAGTTATTTTCTTTCCGGCCCTTTTCAGCCCTGAACCGTGGAAGCGCCGAAATTCGGGTTTCATATTTAACGCGGCAGCTTATACCCCCCGAGCGTTACCGACCACAGCCGGTGGTGGTCGGTAAGTTATCCTCCGCCGAGGTCGACGCGCCTTACCGATGCACAAGTAAAAAATTTTTCGCGAATTTTCGCGAATTTTTCGCGCGGTAAACCTTCGTCTCCGCGGGCTCCGTCCGACGAGCCCACTCTCGCCCGCACCCGTCGACCCGTTCTCGAGCTATACGGCGACAAAGAAATCGCAAAATTTCACTAATTTGACGTCACCGAAAAAGTTACGGCCAACTGGGAATTAAAGGTATCGCCTTCCCGAATTTTCCGGGAGCCCATCGGGCCTTCGGCCCCGCTTGGCACGGCTCGGCTCGGCTCGAGGTCGAGGTCGTCGATAGCGACGATGGTGGCGGGGAGGCGCGTGATTGGTCTGCCATCGCCATCCTCCCCCCAACCCCCCCTCCTTTTAAAATTAATGGAAAATGTAAACCTAAAAGTAGAGTCGGATTCGTAACCTCGAAGTTACAAGTCAATTCGCTCAACTATCAAGGGAGAGTAAACGCGGCGACTGTGGCGGCACTCGCCACCGATGCGAAGTCAGCGTCGCGAAGTTGGCGTTACATTCGAACGTTTGAATCAGTTAATTTCTTTAGGGCCCTTTTCAGCCCTGAACCGTGGAAGCGCCGAAATTCGGGATTCATTTTTAACGCGGCAGCTTGTACCCCCCGAGCGTTACCGACCACTGCCGGTGGTGGTCGGTAACTTATCCTCCGCCGAGTTCGACGCGCGTTACCGATGCACACGTAAAAACATTTTCGCGAATCTTCGCGAATTTTTCGCGCGGTAAACCTTCGTCTCCGCGTCCTCCGTCCGACGAGCCTACTCTCGCCCGCACCCGTCGACCCGTTCTCGAGCTATACGGCGACAAAGAAACCGCAAAATTTCACTAATTTGACGTCACCGAAAAAGTTACGGCCAACTGGGAATTAAAGGTATATTGCCTTTCTGAATTTTCCGGGATCACGTCGGGCCTTCGACCCCGCTCGGCTCGGCTCGGCTCGGCTCGAGGTCGAGGTCGTCGATAGCTACGATGGTGGCGGGGAGGCGCGTGATTGGTCTGTCATCGCCATCCTCCCCCCAACCCCCCCTCCTTTTAAAATTAATTGAAAATGTAAACCCAAACGTAGTGTCGAATTCGTAACCTCGAAGTTACAAGTCGATTCGCTCAACTATCAAGGGAGAGAAAACGCGGCGACTGTGGCGGCACTCGCCACGGATGCGAAGTCAGCATCACGAAGTTGGCGTTAAATTCGAACGTTTGAATCAGATATTTTCTTTCCGGCCCTTTTCAGCCCTGAACCGTGGAAGCGCCGAAATTCGGGTTTCATATTTAACGCGGCAGCTTATACCCCCCGAGCGTTACCGACCACAGCCGGTGGTGGTCGGTAAGTTATCCTCCGCCGAGGTCGACGCGCCTTACCGATGCACACGTAAAAACATTTTCGCGAATCTTCGCGAATTTTTCGCGCGGTAAACCTTCGTCTCCGCGTCCTCCGTCCGACGAGCCTACTCTCGCCCGCACCCGTCGACCCGTTCTCGAGCTATACGGCGACAAAGAAATCGCAAAATTTCACTAATTTGACGTCACCGAAAAAGTTACGGCCAACTGGGAATTAAAGGTATATCGCCTTCCCGAATTTTCCGGGAGCACGTCGGGCCTTCGACCCCGCTCGGCTCGGCTCGGCTCGGCTCGGCTCGAGGTCGAGGTCGTCGGTAGCGACGATGGTGGCGGGGAGGTGCGCAATTGGTCTGTCATCGCCATCCCCCCAACCCCCCCCCTCCCCTTTCAAATTAATGGAAAATGTAAACCCAAACGTAGAGTCGGATTCGTAACCTCGAAGTTACAAGTCGATTCGCTCAACTATCAAGGGAGAGAAAACGCGGCGACTGTGGCGGCACTCACCACCGATGCGAAGTCAGCGTCGCGAAGTTGGCGTTAAATTCGAACGTTTGAATCAGTTATTTTCTTTCCGGCCCTTTTCAGCCCTGAACCGTGGAAGCGCCGAAATTCGGGTTTCACTTTTAACGCGGCAGCTTATACCCCCCGAGCGTTACCGACCACTGCCGGTGGTGGTCGGTAAGTTATCCTCCGCCGAGGTCGACGCGCGTTACCGATGCACTCGTAAAATATTTTTCGCGAATTTTCGCGAATTTTTCGCGCGGTAAACCTTCGTCTCCGCGTGCTCCGTCCAACGAGCCTACTCTCGCCCGCACCCGTCGACCCGTTCTCGAGCTATACGGCGACAAAGAAACTTTGATTTTTCACTAATTTGACGTCACCGAAAAAGTTACGGCCAACTGGGAATTAAAGGTATATTGCCTTTCTGAATTTTCCGGGATCACGTCGGGCCTTCGACCCCGCTCGGCTCGGCTCGGCTCGGCTCGAGGTCGAGGTCGTCGGTAGCGACGATGGTGGCGGGGAGGTGCGCAATTGGTCTGTCATCGCCATCCTCCCCCCAACCCCCCCTCCTTTTAAAATTAATGGAAAATGTAAACCCAAACGTAGTGTCGGATTCGTAACCTCGAAGTTACAAGTCGATTCGCTCAACTATCAAGGGAGAGAAAACGCGGCGACTGTGGCGGCACTCACCACCGATGCGAAGTCAGCGTCGCGAAGTTGGCGTTAAATTCGAACGTTTGAATCAGTTATTTTCTTTCCGGCCCTTTTCAGCCCTGAACCGTGGAAGCGCCGAAATTCGGGTTTCACTTTTAACGCGGCAGCTTATACCCCCCGAGCGTTACCGACCACTGCCGGTGGTGGTCGGTAAGTTATCCTCCGCCGAGGTCGACGCGCGTTACCGATGCACTCGTAAAATATTTTTCGCGAATTTTCGCGAATTTTTCGCGCGGTAAACCTTCGTCTCCGCGTGCTCCGTCCAACGAGCCTACTCTCGCCCGCACCCGTCGACCCGTTCTCGAGCTATACGGCGACAAAGAAACTTTGATTTTTCACTAATTTGACGTCACCGAAAAAGTTACGGCCAACTGGGAATTAAAGGTATATTGCCTTTCTGAATTTTCCGGGATCACGTCGGGCCTTCGACCCCGCTCGGCTCGGCTCGGCTCGGCTCGAGGTCGAGGTCGTCGGTAGCGACGATGGTGGCGGGGAGGTGCGCAATTGGTCTGTCATCGCCATCCTCCCCCCAACCCCCCCTCCTTTTAAAATTAATGGAAAATGTAAACCCAAACGTAGTGTCGGATTCGTAACCTCGAAGTTACAAGTCGATTCGCTCAACTATCAAGGGAGAGAAAACGCGGCAACTGTGGTGGCACTCGCCACCGATACGAAGTCAGCATCACGAAGTTGGCTTTAAATTCGAACGTTTGGATCAGTTATTTTCTTTCCGGCCCTTTTCAGCCCTGAAACCGTGGAAGCGCCGAAATTCGGGTTTCATTTTTAACGCGGCAGCTTATACCCCCGAGCGTTACCGACCACTGCCGGTGGTGGTCGGTATGTTATCCTCCGCCGAGGTCGACGCGCGTTACCGATGCACACGTAAAAAATTTTTCGCGAATTTTCGCGAATTTTTCGCGCGGTAAACCTTCGTCTCCGCGTGCTCCGTCCGACGAGCCTACTCTCGCCCGCACCCGTCGACCCGTTCTCGAGCTATACGGCGACAAAGAAATCGCAAAATTTCACTAATTTGACGTCACCGAAAAAGTTACGGCCAACTGGGAATTAAAGGTATATCGCCTTCCCGAATTTTCCGGGAGCCCATCGGGCCTTCGGCCCCGCTCCGCACGGCTCGGCTCGGCTCGGCACGGCTCGAGGTCGAGGTCGTCGATAGCGACGATGGTGGCGGGGAGGCGCGTGATTGGTCTGTCATCGCCATCCTCCCCCCAACCCCCCCTCCTTTTAAAATTAATGGAAAATGTAAACCTAAAAGTAGAGTCGGATTCGTAACCTCGAAGTTACAAGTCGATTCGCTCAACTATCAAGGGAGAGAAAACGCGGCAACTGTGGTGGCACTCGCCACCGATACGAAGTCAGCATCACGAAGTTGGCGTTAAATTCGAACGTTTGGATCAGTTATTTTCTTTCCGGCCCTTTTCAGCCCTGAAACCGTGGAAGCGCCGAAATTCGGGTTTCATTTTTAACGCGGCAGGTTATACCCCCCGAGCGTTACCGACCACTGCCGGTGGTGGTCGGTAAGTTATCCTCCGCCGAGGTCGACGCGCGTTACCGATGCACACGTAAAAAATTTTTCGCGAATTTTCGCGAATTTTTCGCGCGGTAAACCTTCGTCTCCGCGTGCTCCGTCCGACGATCCTACTCTCGCCCGCACCCGTCGACCCGTTCTCGAGCTATACGGCGACAAAGAAATCGCAAAATTTCACTAATTTGACGTCACCGAAAAAGTTACGGCCAACTGGGAATTAAAGGTATATTGCCTTTCCGAATTTTCCGGGATCACGTCGGGCCTTCGACCCCGCTCGGCTCGGCTCGGCTCGGCTCGAGGTCGAGGTCGTCGGTAGCGACGATGGTGGCGGGGAGGTGCACAATTGGTCTGTCATCGCCATCCCCCCAACCCCCCCCCCTCCCCTTTAAAATTAATGGAAAATGTAAACCCAAACGTAGAGTCGGATTCGTAACCTCGAAGTTACAAGTCGATTCGCTCAACTATTAAGGGAGAGAAAACGCGGCGACTGTGGCGGCACTCGCCACTGCTGCGAAGTCAGCATCACGAAGTTGGCGTTAAATTCGAACGTTTGAATCCGTTATTTTCTTTCTGGCCCTTTTCAGCCCTGAACCGTGGAAGCGCCGAAATTCGGGTTTCATTTTTAACGCGGCAGCTTATACCCCCCGAGCGTTACCGACCACTGCCGGTGGTGGTCGGTGTCACGTCCTGGCGGGGCTATAAGAGCAAGAGAAGAGAATACCGCGGCCCGGCTACTCTGCTCTTCCACTGACTGACATTTAATAAAAGTGTTGGTCTTTTTATCAACAGACTAGGACCCGATGCCGACACCTGCATGCGGTCTTACACAGATGAATGATGCACGCGACCCTGAAACATACGCGATAATATGTTCCACTTACTTTTACGCTTCGCTTGTTTGTCGATTGACACAAGAAATGGGTTCGCAACGGATGATCGGCTACGGTTGCGCTGATGGCCTTGAATTCGGTCCGCTCTGCTTGACAGGCGTTGATCCAAATGGCTGGAAACGACCTTCAAGGATTGTGTAACGTCACGTCCCACGTCCTAGGCAAAGAAGATGACCCCAGGAGGCGGCACGTGGAATTGAAGAGGAAACGTTCTTTTACGCCAAGACAGCCAGACGGGCAGTCATATGCGCTAGGACACCGATAGTCATTTGAGACCGACACCCGCTAGCAGTCAACGCGGATGGCGATACTTCTACGCTGACGCAACGAACGCGGTGAGTTGACATGGAACAAAAGGGGTTACAAAAGATACGAATTCTCACCGGTTAGTTGTTGTATCTTAGTAGTACTGTTGAAGGAGCTGAGCTCGTCGGTCAGCATGGGTCTGGTATAACGGGTCGTCCAGACAGATCTCATCGAGATGTGGAAGGTTTGGCAGCTGTCTCGCTGGGGTACGCACGACAATGCGTCTGTTGGACGGTAGGTACTCGTCCTTGATGATCCTACAGCGAACGTGCGGCAAGATTATGGTGCTCCTGCTGTCATCGTCATCAGAGCTGGTGACGAGATCAATGACCTCGTAACGAACGCCAGGCGGGTTGTTGTTGTCACTTGACAGGTTTATGGTATTCCTGACGTCGTCGTCGTCGTCAGAGATGTCAACGAGATCGGCTATCTCATAGCGACCAGCAGACGGTTTGGTGACGGGTGAAGAACGCGAGAGGTCCGCGTGGTCGACCTCTGTGTTCGGAATCGGACGGCACGGACAACCGTATACCGATACGTAATCTGACGCGTCACACTCGATATTCTCGGTCGTTCCGAGAAGTTCAGTCCAATCAGTCGAACTTAAGACGCGGTTCAAGATGGCTGTTTGATTTAATGCCCGTTTGAACTTGGCCAGTTGATACTTTCGGCCTGCACGACGTGTACGACGCATAAGGGATGGATATGGAAGGAACTGTTTAGGAAGAGTTAATACTCTGAAAATCCTTTTGTCGGATTTTGTCTAAGTCCCAAACGTGAAAGAAAAATTGGCCAGGGGTTCCCCGTAGGCGCTGGCCAGAGGTAATTTACCTGACTCGAAAATGTCCACTCGTTAATCGGCACTACCCAGCAGAGCAGACGAACTGGCCTCCGAGCCGGGTCACCGTGCGACAACGAGGGCACTATTAAAACAGTCACTTCACTTTAGACACTGATATGTTTCCTTTCACAAACTGTCACTTTAACTTCGATAGTCTTTTGACTAAGTGTCACCTCGTTGACGTATTGCCTCGGCGGAGCTGTAAGCTTCTCCCTTTGTTACCGAGGTTGAACACGTAAGCGAGAGCTCATTTATTTATTATTAATATTAAATGCGTTTATCTGATTTGGAAAGTTATTATTTCCAAACGTCTACTCGTCAACCACTACTTCTCAGCGGAGCGGACGAACTGACCTCCAAGCCGAGTTCTGTATGATTAACGAGGGCACGATTCGAATTTCGAAAAGAAACTGTCACTGGATTTAGTAGAATGATGTCGAAATTAACTTCACGTAGCACTGGTAAAATATAATATATATTGAAATAAAGAACGTTGAGTACACTTGAGTATACTTGGTAGTATAATAATAAATGAATTAAACGTAATAATCGTATACGGAGTATGAGTTAGTAAGAGTTAGAATTGGAATTGATTTAGGAATTGAATTGGAATGGATTTGGAATAGTAGAACAAACGTCGATGAACGTCGAAGCGCGAATTAGAAGAGCGCAGATCGACACGTCTGCTCACTCCGCTGGCTAGGACCAGACTGACTGATGTCGTTGTGTGAGAATGGAGTGAGCGCAGACCGACACGTCCGCTCACTCCGCTGGCTAGCACCAGACTGATGCAAGAGGCAGCTCTGCGTAGCCTCCTTCGCTCGGAGTGGGGGTTGCTGACGCTGCAGTCCCTTTGTCCTCGCTCGTCGGAGTGGTGACGGGTGCAAGACTGCTGACGTTGCAGTCTCTTTGTCCTCGCTCTCGACAGAGTGGTGACGCGTGCAAGACTGCTGACGTTGCGATCTCTTTGTTCTCGAGGTGGCGTTTACTCGAGCGGAGTTGAGGATTTGAACAAGTTGTAAGTGTAGATGAGGGTTTGAACAAGTGTTAGGTGTAGATGAGGGTTCAAACAAGTTATAAGTGTAGATGAGGGTTTGAACAAGTGTTAGGTAAGATTGAGAGTTTGGAGTGGTGGTTGGGTTTAGAACAATTGGGAGAGTCGAGATTTAAGTAGTGATGGGTATTAGAACAGGTTCTAGGAAAAGTCGCGGGTGAAGTAGTGATGGGTTTAAGAGGTATTAGAATTAGAACAAGAGTTTGATAGCGATGGGTTTAAGAGGTTGTTATGTACTTAATATTTAGTCTTAACCTAGAATCGAGGTACGGTTGTTACGTCGTCCGATGTACGACGTTGGCCTTGTACACACACTATGTATACAAGGTCTGATCTGCATAAGATCCACACACCGTCCCCTAGACATAAGAGCATAGTATTAAGATCTCATTATTCTATTGTTCTAATCCTTATCTCCGTCTTTACCCATCACCATAACTTCACCTTGATCAACACCTTACCTCAGTTTCAACCCATCACCACGACACATAATGCAATAAAGTATTGCATCACTGTGGAAGCATCTAGAAGCTTCTAGAAACGTCGAGAAGTCCAAGGACTGCTGCATCAGCAGTCCCACGCTCGTAGAGGGCAATAGGACAGCCACGAGACTGCAGCGTCAGCAGAAATGCACGTGCAGTCCCCGGGAGCAAAGACGCTGCTGCGTCAGCGGTTCTCCCACTCCGACGACTGAAGAACAAAGAGACTGCAGCGTCAGCTATCCCCACTCCGACCGAAGGAGGCAAGGCAGAGCGGACGCTTGCATCAGTCCGCCTTCAGCCAGCGACTCGCACAGACGTGCCTACCTGGCCTCAGAGTCAGTCCGGCTTCAAGAGCAGACGTGTTCAGTCTTTTTTTTTTTTTTTTTTTTTTTTTATTGTTTATAGTATAGGGTGTTTAATACTTTATGTACATGCCCCGGGATCATCGCAACCCCGGGGTGTGTGGGACTGTCACGTCCGTCACTGTGTTTTTGTTACAGGTACCAAGAGAGAGAAAAGGATGGCACTCAAGAACAGTGACAGACGGACGGTGGAGATATGAAGAGTAATTGAAGAGTGGTCTTTCGTGCCGAGACAGCCGCGGGCTGTCATATGCACTAGGACAACCGATATTGCTATGGATGCAGTCAAGAAGAGAACGTCCGACGCGGTTACAGGAAGTGTCCCGACAAGAATCACGCGCGAGATGATGCAACGGAAACGGTGAGTTTACAGGATTCAGCAATTATACAAGACATTATACGACTCACCGCAATGCTGTATTAACGCCTAATAATATTGTTGCAGCAGGAACTGGCGGTACTGACAGTAGGTGTGGTACATCGGGTCTTCTATACAGATGTCCTCGAGGTGGGGAAGATCTGGCAGAGTTGCTGCTGCTCGGTTCGGGACGACATTAGTGGCCTTGGATGCTGGCCGCAAGACGACACGTTGATGAGTTGGCAGAGGGACGTCACTGATGATTCGGCAACGGACCCTGGGAACGATGATCGTGTCTCGGCTGTCGTCGTCGTCGGCTATGTCGATCACCTCTGGACAATCGACCGGATGCAGAACTGGCGTCGGAGCTCGCGAGAGGTCCGCGTGGTTGACCTCTTTAGGAGGGTTGCAAGGGCAACCGTATACAGAAACGTAATCGGACGCGTCACACGGAATGTGCTCGGTGGTTCCCAGAAGTTCGGTCCACTCGGTAGTGGCAATGATTTGATCGAGCACCGCTTTATTTCTCAACGCGCGTCTCAATTTAGCAAGTTGATACTTGCGTCCCGCTCGACGTGGGCGTCGCATGGGTAAGGAATAGTAATGATGGAATATTAATAATATAATGAAAATGAACTTCCACTTGTTATTAACCTTTTTGGTAGTTAACTCGCTTCACGTCTATAGTGGCGGCTCAGCGTTTCCACTGCGCTCTTTAGACCAATTCTAGACGTGGCACGAGAACTTCTCTATGACTCGCTTCAAATTCCTTATTGGCGGCTCAGCGTTTCCACTGCGCACTTTAGACCAAGTCCGGATATGTCACGAGTTTAATATATTCGATGCAAGAACTGAATTGGAAGATGGTGTTGAACTAACACAAGAATAACAAGATCGAAGCACTGGTATAACAACAATATATTAAATAAGAACTGGTAAGTACACTGGTATACAATATGTAAGTAGTATTATAATAGGAGTAGTAATTGGATTAATGAATAATGGATATTGTAATATGTTATAGGAATAATGTATGAGAATTAGGACTTGAGTTGAGTTGAGTTAGAGTTGGAATTGGAATTGGAATTAGGAGTGAAGGATCGACACTGTCACGTCCGTCACTGTGTTTTTGTTACAGGTACCAGGAGAGAGAAAAGAGAACAGTGACAGACGGACGGTTGAGATATTATGGTTAAAATGAGGAGTGGTCTTTCGTGCCGAGACAGCCGCGGGCTGTCATATGCACTAGGACAACCGATATTGCTATGGATGCAGTCAAGAAAAGAACGTCCGACGCGGTTACAAGGAGTGTCCCGACAAGAATCGCGCGCGAGAGGATGCAACGAGAACGGTGAGTTTACAGGATTCAGCAATTATACAAGACATTATACGACTCACCGCAATGCTGTATTAACGCCTAATAATAGTGTTGCAGCAGGAACTGGCGGTACTGGCAGTAGGTGTCGTACATCGGGTCTTCTATACAGATGTCCTCGAGGTGGGGAAGATCTGGCAGAGTTGCTGCTGCTCGGTTCGGGACGACATTAGTGGCCTTGGATGCTGGCCGCAAGACGACACGTTGATGAGTTGGCAGAGGGACGTCACTGATGATTCGGCAACGGACCCTGGGAACGATGATCGTGTCTTGGCTGTCGTCGTCGTCGGCTATGTCGATCACCTCTGGACGATCGACCGGATGCAGAACTGGCGTCGGAGCTCGCGAGAGGTCCGCGTGGTTGACCTCTTTAGGAAGGCTGCAAGGGCAACCGTATACAGAAACGTAATCGGACGCGTCACACGGAATGTGCTCGGTGGTTCCCAGAAGTTCGGTCCACTCGGTAGTGGCAATGATTTGATCGAGCACCGCTTTATTTCTCAACGCGCGTCTCAATTTAGCAAGTTGATACTTGCGTCCCGCTCGACGTGGGCGTCGCATGGGTAAGGAATAGTAATGATGGAATAATAATAATATAATGAAAATGAACTTCCACTTGTTATTAACCTTTTTGGTAGTTAACTCGCTTCACGTCAATAGTGGCGGCTCAGCGTTTCCACTGCGCACTTTAGACCAATTCTAGACGTGGCACGAGAACTTCTCTATGACTCGCTTCAAATTCCTTATTGGCGGCTCAGCGTTTCCACTGCGCACTTTAGACCAAGTCCGGATATGTCACGAGTTTAATATATTCGATGCAAGAACTGAATTGGAAGATGGTGTTGAACTAACACAAGAATAACAAGATCGAAGCACTGGTATAACAACAATATATTAAATAAGAACTGGTAAGTACACTGGTATACAATATGTAAGTAGTATTATAATAGGAGTAGTAATTGGATTAATGAATAATGGATATTGTAATATGTTATAGGAATAACGTATGAGAATTAGGACTTGAGTTGAGTTGAGTTAGAGTTGGAATTGGAATTGGAATTAGGAGTGAAGGATCGACACACTTCACTTTCGCGGAGCTAGACTGAACACGTCTGCTCTTGAAGCCGGACTGGCGGCTGAGGCCAGGTAGGCACGTCTGTGCGAGTCGCTGGCTGAAGGCGGACTGCTCGAGTCGCGAGATGGAGGCGGACTGATGCAAGCGCCTGCTCTGCCTTGCCTCCTTCGTTCGGAGTGGGGATAGCTGACGCTGCAGTCTCTTTGTTCTTCAGTCGTCGGAGTGGGAGAACCGCTGACGCAGCAGCGTCTTTGCTCCCGGGGACTGCACGTGCATTTCTGCTGACGCTGCAGTCTCGTGGCTGTCCTATTGCCCTCTACGAGCGTGGGACTGCTGATGCAGCAGTCTTTGGACTTCTCGACGTTTCTAGAAGCTTCTAGATGCTTCCAGAGTGATGCAATACTTTATTGCATTATGTGTCGTGGTGATGGGTTGAAACTGAGGTAAGGTGTTGATCAAGGTGAAGTTATGGTGATGGGTAGAGACGGAGATAAGGAGTAGAACAATAGAATAATGAAATCTTAATACTATGCTCTTATTTTTAGGGGACGGTGTATGGATCTTATGCAGATCAGACCTTGTATACATAGTGTGTGTACAAGGCCTGTTACGTCGTCCGATGTACGACGTTGGCCTTGTACACACACTATGTATACAAGGTCTGATCTGCATAAGATCCACACACCGTCCCCTAGACATAAGAGCATAGTATTAAGATTTCATTATTCTATTGTTCTAATCCTTATCTCCGTCTCTACCCATCACCATAACTTCACCTTGATCAACACCTTACCTCAGTTTCAACCCATCACCACGACACATAATGCAATAAAGTATTGCATCACTCTGGAAGCATCTAGAAGCTTCTAGAAACGTCGAGAAGTCCAAAGACTGCTGCATCAGCAGTCCCACGCTCGTAGAGGGCAATAGGACAGCCACGAGACTGCAGCGTCAGCAGAAATGCACGTGCAGTCCCCGGGAGCGAAGACGCTGCTGCGTCAGCGGTTCTCCCACTCCGACGACTGAAGAACAAAGAGACTGCAGCGTCAGCTATCCCCACTCCGAACGAAGGAGGCAAGGCAGAGCGGACGCTTGCATCAGTCCGCCTCCATCTCGCGACTCGAGCAGTCCGCCTTCAGCCAGCGACTCGCACAGACGTGCCTACCTGGCCTCAGCCGCCAGTCCGGCTTCAAGAGCAGACGTGTTCAGTCTAGCTCCGCGAAAGTGAAGTGTGTCGATCCTTCACTCCTAATTCCAATTCCAATTCCAACTCTAACTCAACTCAACTCAACTCCTAATTCTCATACATTATTCCTATAACATATTACAATATCCATTATTCATTAATCCAATTACTACTCCTATTATAATATTACTTACATATTGTATACCAGTGTACTCACCAGTTCTTATTCAATATATCATTATTATACCAGTGCTTCGATTGTGTTATTCTTGTGTTAGTACAACACTATCTTCCAATTCAGTTCTTACATTGAATGTATTATACTCGTGACATATCCGGACTTGGTCTAAAGTGCGCAGTGGAAACGCTGAGCCGCCAATAAGGAATTTGAAGCGAGTCATAGAGAAGTTCTCGTGCCACGTCTAGAATTGGTCTAAAGAGCGCAGTGGAAACGCTGAGCCGCCACTATAGACGTGAAGCGAGTTAACTACCAAAAAGGTTAACAACAAATGGAAGTTCATTATCATTATCTTATTAATATTCCATCATTACTATTCCTTACCCATGCGACGCCCACGTCGAGCGGGACGCAAGTATCAACTTGCTAAATTGAGACGCGCGTTGAGAAATAAAGCGGTGCTCGATCAAATCATTGCCACTACCGAGTGGACAGAACTTCTGGGAACCACCGAGCACATTCCGTGTGACGCGTCCGATTACGTTTCTGTATACGGTTGCCCTTGCAACCCTCCTAAAGAGGTCAACCACGCGGACCTCTCGCGAGCTCCGACGCCAGTTCTACATCCGGTCGATCGTCCTGAGGTAATCGACATAGCCGACGACGACGACAGCCGAGACACGATCATCGTTCCCAGGGTCCGTTGCCGAATCATCCGTGACGTTCCTCTGCCAGCTCATCAACGTGTCGTCTTGCGGCCAGCATCCAAGGCCACTAATGTCGTCCCGAACCGAGCAGCAGCAACTCTGCCAGATCTTCCCCACCTCGAGGACATCTGTATAGAAGACCCGATGTACGACACCTACTGCCAGTACCGCCAGTTCCTGCTGCAACAATATTATTAGGCGTTAATACAGCATTGCGGTGAGTCGTATAATGTCTTGTATAATTGCTGAATCCTGTAAACTCACCGTTTTCGTTGCTTCATCTCGCGCGTGATTCTTGTCGGAAACTTCTTGTAACCGCGTCGGACGTTCTCTTCTTGACTGCATCCATAGCAATGTCGGTTGTCCTAGTGCATATGACAGCCCGCGGCTGTCTCGGCACGAAAGACCACTCCTCATTTTAATCATAATATCTCAACCGTCCGTCTGTCACTGTTCTTGAGTGCCATCCTTTTCTCTCTCTTGGTACCTGTAACAAAAACACAGTGACGGACGTGACAAATTTGGCGCAGTCGGTAGGACATCGAAGTGGTCGCCGATATTTGCATTAATAAGCCCCGACGCGTGTCAGTGCGAAGTTCACATTTCTTAAATCCCATTCATATCTTTCAAAATGTCTCGCCCAATCACGCGATCTCAAAAGGATCTCCGAGCAGATCCTAACGCAGACCTTCCTCCAATGACCGAGGAAGAGTTACTCCTTTATGCGCAAGACCTCGCCCGTAGAGAGCAATATCTCAAAGAGGAAACTGATTTTATTGCCAAATTGCGTCTCAAATATGAAGAAGACGCACAAAACCAAAAGAATATGCTCGACGAAATACGAAAAGAGCTTCATAACATCCAAATCACGAGTCAAACCCTACGTCAACAATCGCCTACACCAGGCCCTAGTAACGTCTCTAATATGCGGGAACCTTCACCGCCAGAGCCACGCGAAATCCCACAGTATGAACCTACTGGTAATTTCGCTCTAAAACAAGCCGCCGAGCTTGTCCCTAGATTCGACGGAACTTCGTCTTCCGTCCTACAATTCATACGTGCATGCAAACGCGCGCGTGACACCGTACCGGCCACTGCAGAGCGTGCCCTCACGAAATTGCTCTGCAATAAACTCCACGATCGTGCTTATGCCGCTATAGAAGGCGAGCACATATCCACAATTTCTGCACTATGCGAAAAGTTACGTACAGTGCTGGGCCCATACAAATTCGTGGACCAGTACCGTGGCGATCTCGCAAGTGTACTCCAAGCTCCAAATGAGCACATTTTAGATTTCATCAATCGCGTTAAAGACCTTCGAACCGCGATTCAGGATGCCACAGATATTGGCCTTGATTACGAAGAACTAGATCGCTTCGTAGTAGATTGTTTTCTACGAGGTCTCCTTCCCCAGCTGCGTGCCGAAGTGCTTCATTGCCCTTCGCGAAATCCTGCCACTGTTTTCGAAGCAGCCATCTCTGCTTACAGGCAGTATGAGTCAGACCAGACTCGTCGACGAGAACTGATCCGCGAAGAAAAACGAGTCAGCTTCTCTGATAACCGGCCGTATCGCCAGCGTTCCACGTACGAGTCCGCTCGTGACATTCCAGAGCGAACTCAAGAACGCCGCGATAACAGACCGGACTCGTCTCAGCAGTCCTCGAGAAACTTAAACCGGGACTCTTATCGCTCCCCGACGCCGCAACGGCGATGGGAAAATAATCCTCGCGACCAAAACACGTACCGCGATGGTCGCACAGATCGCCCCTCAAGCCCTAACAAATTTTGCAACTACTGCAAAGTCCCCGGGCACGATATTCACGAGTGCCGTAAGCGCGCTTTTAATAATAATAGGAGGTCGGGAAACGAGTCCGGCCTCCCGACCGAAGCCAACCCCAGGCGGGAGGCCGCATCTTCAACTCAAACTACAGCCCGCACCCAAACGGCTATCCGGACGAACGACCAGTCCGACGATTCGTCTCAGCAGTAAATCTTGCTGCAGACTCACCAATTCCGCGCGTAAAAATCTCCGCCCCTCAATTACAAAAGAAGTGTGAATTTTTGTTGGACACGGGTTCGGAGATCAATCTAATTCGTGCGTCAAGTCTAGAATCAAACCTACCTATAGATTATACGAACACTATAGAAGTCCAAGGAATAACCGAGGGATCCATTCCAACTCTCGGTCAAATTAAAATACACTTACAGGGTCAAAACCCTATCGAATTTCATGTCTTGGAAGAAAACTTCCCAATTAACATCGACGGAATCCTCGGTTCTCCCTTCTTCAGAACAGGAGCCGAGATCTCCTTTGCGAATGAATACATAACGATAGGAAACATTCGGGTTCCCTTCTCGAATCCTTGCGCGCCCACGGCTGAGCCTCGCGATAAATTGGCAGCAGAGGTTATTTCAATGCCTTCGTCTATGACCAACGATCTCGTTAAAACTCCAGCCGCCAAGCGTGAGGAACATTCGGCAAGGAACGTTCGAGTGTCTTCCTCAAATCCTCGTGCACCCGCGGTCAGACCTTGCAGAGCTCCGGTGACGGAGGTTATTTCAATGCCTCCTCGGGATTCGATCGAGTACTCCCTAGAGAAAAACGCCGTGAAAAGCCGGCCGGAATCGAAGGAGACTCGAGAGATATCGGAGTACACTGCGAGAAGTCGGATCGTGGAGCGTGAGGATCGAGTCCGAACAAAGACTCCTCCGAAATCCGAAGAATTCGTCCTCGAACCTCGTACCGTTGCGTGCATAGCGGTCGACGTCGAAGGACCTAAACAGGGATATATCCGCCGTGTTAACGTAGCGCCGGATGTATTCCTGGGTGACTGCGTCGTCACCAATCGTAAAGGCAAAGCGAGCCTCCGGTGTTTTAACACCTCGTCGGAAAGAGTTTCATTTCGATTGCCCCCATTGGAGATGGAAGAAATCGAGTCGTACTCTTCCGACTTTTCTAATTCCGGGTATCATCCCGACGTATTCGGTAACCATCCCGACCTTACTAATTCCGGGTATCATCCCGACGTATTCGGTAACCATCCCGACCTTTCTAATTCCGGGTATCATCCCGACGCATTCGGTAACCATCCCGACCTTTCTACTTCCGGGTATCACCCCGACGCATTCGGTAACCATCCCGACCTTTCCAATTCCGGGTATCATCCCGACGTATTCGGTAACCATCCCGACCTTACTAATTCCGGGTATCATCCCGACGCATTCGGTAACCATCCCGACCTTTCTAACTCCGGTAACCAGCCCGATTCTCATACTAACTCCGGTAACCAGCCCGATCATTATACTAACTCCGGTAACCAGCCCGATCCTTATTCTAACTCCGGTAACCAGCCCGATCAATTCCAAGACCAACTCCATTCCTACGACAATCAAAGATTTTCAAGACCCATATGTAAGCAGGTCTGTTCTATATTGCACGATAAATCCAGCGACAGTTCTAAACCAGAGAAGGATATCAAAGCCTCCAAAGTAAAAGAACTTCATAACTTACTTCGAAATCATATCTTTGATGATCCACAGAAACTCGATTCCTTTCAACTTCCATCTGCACGTTGCCATGCGAAGCGAAACAAATACGATAAAATTAATCCCTGCGCTACAGCGAAATACGCGTCAGCAATAAAGAAATGTAAATCCGAATACCCTCGCGATAACGGATATCCCTATGAGAATAAGCGAGCGAAATCCGAAACCCAGCGTCGACAGAATCTCCTTCCACCGCCGGAAGATACAGAACAAACGACAGCAGCACTTCGAAGAAGTTCCTACAGCCAGAATCCCAGCCTGTTCCCAGCCGCCTACCACATCGTGTCCAGTATCCACAAACACGATCAACATGTGCGGACACTTACAACCGGCGAGACCATCGGCGAACAAAGCCGGAGACTTCATCTACAGATACCAGGGAATATTCTGCTACAATGGCAGACACAGAATCTCCCTAAATGGCAGAGAACTATGCCTTGCCTGCAGCCTCACTGCGGTAGTCAGGAGGGTCATCGTATACACGCACGTTCTTACAAGGAAAAGGAAGAACGCATGCGACGAGTGTACAAAACCCATATTGAGGGAAACCCCAATATTGGAATGCATCCACTGCAGCTTCCTCCTCGCACTGGATCAGGCAGCAACAGACACTGCCAGAATAAGAAGAGAAAGAGGCGAAATTCTCACGGACGACGAAGAAGAGGACGAAAACTCAAGCACCTCTTCCTCGGACGAAGACACCAATACTCAAGCAAATTAGAGATGCAGAGTGTTTGTGCCAAAGCCGTAATCTCGTCACCTGAGACAAAAGTGACAGTGACACCAGTGATTCCCCACCCACCCAAAACCCAATTATGCAAAATGAACAAAGCGAAATAAATTGCATAAAATCAGCCCCAGCCCCACGTGCCGACACCGACAACATTTCAGTGCGACCAGTGTTTCGTACAAATATAGGAAATACTCGCCGAGAACTGTGCTCCCTGCGCGGAGTACCCCCGGACGATGCGTCGCATGAATGAGTGTGAGATCGAGTGTTGAGCGAGAAATTTCTTCCTTGTAAGAAATTTCTTTTCCGCGTTGGGAGGTGTTACGTCGTCCGATGTACGACGTTGGCCTTGTACACACACTATGTATACAAGGTCTGATCTGCATAAGATCCACACACCGTCCCCTAGACATAAGAGCATAGTATTAAGATTTCATTATTCTATTGTTCTAATCCTTATCTCCGTCTCTACCCATCACCATAACTTCACCTTGATCAACACCTTACCTCAGTTTCAACCCATCACCACGACACATAATGCAATAAAGTATTGCATCACTCTGGAAGCATCTAGAAGCTTCTAGAAACGTCGAGAAGTCCAAAGACTGCTGCATCAGCAGTCCCACGCTCGTAGAGGGCAATAGGACAGCCACGAGACTGCAGCGTCAGCAGAAATGCACGTGCAGTCCCCGGGAGCGAAGACGCTGCTGCGTCAGCGGTTCTCCCACTCCGACGACTGAAGAACAAAGAGACTGCAGCGTCAGCTATCCCCACTCCGAACGAAGGAGGCAAGGCAGAGCGGACGCTTGCATCAGTCCGCCTCCATCTCGCGACTCGAGCAGTCCGCCTTCAGCCAGCGACTCGCACAGACGTGCCTACCTGGCCTCAGCCGCCAGTCCGGCTTCAAGAGCAGACGTGTTCAGTCTAGCTCCGCGAAAGTGAAGTGTGTCGATCCTTCACTCCTAATTCCAATTCCAATTCCAACTCTAACTCAACTCAACTCAACTCCTAATTCTCATACATTATTCCTATAACATATTACAATATCCATTATTCATTAATCCAATTACTACTCCTATTATAATATTACTTACATATTGTATACCAGTGTACTCACCAGTTCTTATTCAATATATCATTATTATACCAGTGCTTCGATTGTGTTATTCTTGTGTTAGTACAACACTATCTTCCAATTCAGTTCTTACATTGAATGTATTATACTCGTGACATATCCGGACTTGGTCTAAAGTGCGCAGTGGAAACGCTGAGCCGCCAATAAGGAATTTGAAGCGAGTCATAGAGAAGTTCTCGTGCCACGTCTAGAATTGGTCTAAAGAGCGCAGTGGAAACGCTGAGCCGCCACTATAGACGTGAAGCGAGTTAACTACCAAAAAGGTTAACAACAAATGGAAGTTCATTATCATTATCTTATTAATATTCCATCATTACTATTCCTTACCCATGCGACGCCCACGTCGAGCGGGACGCAAGTATCAACTTGCTAAATTGAGACGCGCGTTGAGAAATAAAGCGGTGCTCGATCAAATCATTGCCACTACCGAGTGGACAGAACTTCTGGGAACCACCGAGCACATTCCGTGTGACGCGTCCGATTACGTTTCTGTATACGGTTGCCCTTGCAACCCTCCTAAAGAGGTCAACCACGCGGACCTCTCGCGAGCTCCGACGCCAGTTCTACATCCGGTCGATCGTCCTGAGGTAATCGACATAGCCGACGACGACGACAGCCGAGACACGATCATCGTTCCCAGGGTCCGTTGCCGAATCATCCGTGACGTTCCTCTGCCAGCTCATCAACGTGTCGTCTTGCGGCCAGCATCCAAGGCCACTAATGTCGTCCCGAACCGAGCAGCAGCAACTCTGCCAGATCTTCCCCACCTCGAGGACATCTGTATAGAAGACCCGATGTACGACACCTACTGCCAGTACCGCCAGTTCCTGCTGCAACAATATTATTAGGCGTTAATACAGCATTGCGGTGAGTCGTATAATGTCTTGTATAATTGCTGAATCCTGTAAACTCACCGTTTTCGTTGCTTCATCTCGCGCGTGATTCTTGTCGGAAACTTCTTGTAACCGCGTCGGACGTTCTCTTCTTGACTGCATCCATAGCAATGTCGGTTGTCCTAGTGCATATGACAGCCCGCGGCTGTCTCGGCACGAAAGACCACTCCTCATTTTAATCATAATATCTCAACCGTCCGTCTGTCACTGTTCTTGAGTGCCATCCTTTTCTCTCTCTTGGTACCTGTAACAAAAACACAGTGACGGACGTGACAGGCCAACGTCGTACATCGGACGACGTAACAACACACTTCACTATCGCGGAGCTAGACTGAACACGTCTGCTCTTGAAGCCGGACTGACTCTGAGGCCAGGTAGGCACGTCTGTGCGAGTCGCTGGCTGAAGGCGGACTGCTCGAGTCGCGAGATGGAGGCGGACTGATGCAAGCGTCCGCTCTGCCTTGCCTCCTTCGTTCGGAGTGGGGATAGCTGACGCTGCAGTCTCTTTGTTCTTCAGTCGTCGGAGTGGGAGAACCGCTGACGCAGCAGCGTCTTCGCTCCCGGGGACTGCACGTGCATTTCTGCTGACGCTGCAGTCTCGTGGCTGTCCTATTGCCCTCTACGAGCGTGGGACTGCTGATGCAGCAGTCTTTGGACTTCTCGACGTTTCTAGAAGCTTCTAGATGCTTCCAGAGTGATGCAATACTTTATTGCATTATGTGTCGTGGTGATGGGTTGAAACTGAGGTAAGGTGTTGATCAAGGAGAAGTTATGGTGATGGGTAGAGACGGAGATAAGGATTAGAACAATACAATAATGAGATCTTAATACTATGCTCTTATGTCTAGGGGACGGTGTGTGGATCTTATGTAGATCAGACCTTGTATACATAGTGTGTGTACAAGGCCAACGTCGTACATCGGACGACGTAACACCTCCCAACGCGGAAAAGAAATTTCTTACAAGGAAGAAATTTCTCGCTCAACACTCGACCACACACTCATTCATGCGATGCATCGTCCGGGGGTACTCCGCGCAGGGAGCACAGTTCTCGGCGAGTATTTCCTATATTTGTACGAAACACTGGTCGCACTGAAATGTTGTCGGTGTCGGCACGTGGGGCTGGGGCTGGTTTTGTGCAATTTATTTCGCTTTGTTCATTTTGCATAGTTGGGTTTTGGGTGGGTGGGGAATCACTGGTGTCACTGTCACTTTTGTCTTTTCTTATCTTCTTCCAGATGAGTGTCACGTTTCGCTGACGCGGGGTTTGCGTTGGATTATTCGGCGCACGCTTGAGTTTGTTTGCATGTACAATCTTAAAATGGTTCCCTACTTTAATTTTTACATTGTTTGAGTCTAAGATGTCGCAGATTTCGTGAGGACCCGTATATTGCGCATCGAATTTGCCCTTGCAGGGTTCTTTGAGTAGGAATACCTGTTCTATATCTTCCGGTGGTCGAAGGAGATTTTGCCGATGCTGGGCTTCGAATTTCGCTCGCTTATTCTCATAGGAATATCCGTTATCGCGAGGGTACTCGGATTTATATTGTGTTACGTCCCGCGTCGGATATGATCCGACGAAACGACGCCCAGACGGGGCGGGGACGTAACCGGACCAATTTATTTAAGACGATCTTAGATCCACGTGGCGCGTAACGTCCACGTCTGATCAGGGACCCGATACCGGCGTTCGTCGTTGTTGAAAAGGGGCGAAGAGGGAAATGAATGGACGTCGTCCGGCGGGGATGTCGCGACGGAGCGACGAACTGCGCGATGACGGTGACAGCTCCCTGCGATCAGAGTGTCACTATGTGGGCGTGTTGTGTGTGACTCGTCCGAACGCGTGGGTTGTTCGATTCGTGACAGGATTCTCGACCGAAGGGAAATTAGTGTTCTCTCGGTACCGAGCACCCTCTGGGCTCAGACGTACACGATTGATACACCAATTTTAGGGGTTATAGGAACGAATGTGAGGAATGTGAGGAATCGATCGACGGACCGATCGGAATTGAACAACCCGGAGACGCACACGCACACACGCACACACTCGCGATCACTTTAACCGGTCACTGGGAACGACACTTTAGAAGTGGAAGATATCGAGGAGCAGGATGTTGCTGAATAAAGCTGCGAAGTAATAGGTTTAAACAGACAGAATATAATGAATCAGAATATGTACAAGAATAAGACTTGCGAGCAGAACTCGTGAACCAAATACAATGTCGGTTCGCTAGCGAGCTCGAACGAGATATATAGCACAGAATAGTAACAAGCAGGTTACGAGCGAGCTCATACAAAGCAAAATGGCACAAAAATAAGAATTATCAGCCTTAATTATAATGCGAGCAAGCTCGTACAACAAAATAGCACTAGATGATACTTATCAATACGAATAGTAATGCGAGCAAGCTCGTTCAAACAAAAATAGCGCCAAATTAACAAAATTAGCAATTGCAATACGAATAGTAATGCGAGCAAGCTCGTTCAAACAAAAATAGCGCCAAATTAACAAAAATAGCAATTGCAATACGAATAGTAATGCGAGCAAGCTCGTTCAAACAAAGATAGCGCCAAATTAACAAAAATAGCAATTGCAATACGAGTAGTAATGCGAGCAAGCTCGTATAAGCCAAATAACACAAAATTAACAATTGAAATGTGAATAATAAAGCGAGCAAGATCGCATAAACAAGATAGCACGAAAATAGTAATTATAAATTTGAAATGATAATGCGAGTAAGCTCGTACAACAAAATAACGGTGACGGTTTACGAGTAACCTCGTACAACCAATAAACCAGAATAATATCTGTAAATACGTAATAATAATCTACGAGCAGACTCGAATAACAATTTAGAACCAAATGATATATAAAGAAATAGTGTAAATGGTAAGGAGCAATACGACCTGAATATCGTGAACGATCTGAAATAGAGTCCGAAAACGCGAGAAAAGACTGAGTCGAACTGAATTCGATTGAAGACGCGAGAGAACTGAATTAGTAGAATTCCGAAACTGGAAGAGAGTCTGAACTGGAAGCGGGTCTGAACTAGAAGAGAATTTGAACTAGAAGAGAGCTTGAACTAGAAGAGGGCGATTCGCGCGATTTCGTCTTATTTATAATGAGAGCGCGGACCATAGGGATTCGGTGAACCGTGAAGTCCTTTGTCTAAATCGTACGAGGTACGGACGAATATGTTGTCGTCGATGTATACTTTTCGCTGTTTGAACGAGGCGACGGTTTAGATGTACGTACACCTGTACTCGCGGTTGCCATGCTGGCGTCCGCTTGTACCGGTGACTATTGCGTCTTTTCCGATTCCCTATGTTCACGCTCACGGGGATATGTATATATATGTATATACGGCGAGAATTTGCTCGTATGAAGGAGGCCGACGCAAGACGTCGGTACGACGTTACAATTGCTTTCTTGCTGACGCGTATTTCGCTGT